>NC_079153.1:63322211-63656586 GCF_947563725.1 Argiope bruennichi | reverse complement strand
GAACTTTATAAATTATAG
Organism: Argiope bruennichi; assembly: GCF_947563725.1. NCBI lineage: Eukaryota > Metazoa > Arthropoda > Arachnida > Araneae > Araneidae > Argiope > Argiope bruennichi. The sequence continues at coordinate 63,656,568 of NC_079153.1, read as the reverse complement.
GAAGCAATTCTTGATAGATTAATATTTCATCCTCATTAGCAATATCTTCTTCAAGAATTACATTCTCATTATCTTCATTGTCAATATAACTCTCACTCTTACTCTCTTCAAAGTTGGAATCCAAAATTTCTATATCCACAGTATTTGGATTCTTCTGTTCTTTATTTTTTTGGTATAATACATCTATTACTCCTAATTGAATTCCATGTGCATATCACAACTTTCCAACTTTTTTCATAATTGTTGCCCCATCAGTCGTTATGGTTACAATATTTTCTTTCAGAGATAATCCATGTTTCGCTAATTTAGATTTAAGCCATTAATTGGCTAATTAATTTCGCCCGTTAGGGAGACATATAAATGAAAACGTATACTATTTTGCTATGTTCTCGACACCTGAATATATAGTGGAGACCATTTTTAAAATTTCTAGTAAATACCGAAAAACCGGTATTTAAACTTGTGAATACCGGTATTACGAAATTGTACAAATGGCTCAAAATACCGGTATTCGGTATCCCGGTATACCGGTATTGCAATCCCTAGCTATGAGGTACACTTGGGTATTAAAGTTTATGAAAATCATGTTATATAGTATGAAATCTTACAGTTTTAAATGCATATATTTTTTTTTATTTAAAGAACCAAGAACGGGGGAAATAAATATCTTATGCTTATATACATTTTTACACATGATGAATCATCATAAGTCATTTCGAAAATAATAGTTTGAATTAGTTAATCCCTTTTGCAATTACTTTAAAGAAAAAATGTTTCTTAAACTTACTATACGTTCTAATTTTCCTGAGCTTACGATTATTTCATCGTTCCATGATTTCACATTTTTTGAAATGCATTAACAAAATGTTTGAGGTTAAAAAAAATAAGCTTCATTGTTCTCTAATATAGTTTAAATATATATTTAATAAAGCATTCGGTAAAAATGTGATAATAATGCTCGATTTTTTTCAATGTTATATTTACATTTTTATTTCAAAAATATTTTATTAAATTTTTTCTCCAAAAATCCAGTCTATCTTGCATCTGATTAAGAATGTAATATTAGCAATTAAACTTGTTAAAATCGGTGTAATTAATTAGTTATGGTTATTAATAACATAATGATTAGATTTTAATATTTTTTCATCCTTTTCAGTTTATTTTAAAACATATTTCTTATTGTTTTAGATATAGGATTTCGATACTACCCGAGTTTGGTAGAGATTAAATATATTTCTGTATATATGTTGCTTGGGTGTATATGCTATCGTTACTACATATTTAAGGGAAAGTTCTAAAATAAAAAGATGAGCGATGAATTGAGATAAGAAAGAATATAAATAAGAAATTAAATAATTAACTATTAAAGTCATTGGGGTTTTTTGCTTAAATCAAATATATTCAACCTTAAGTTCAGAAAAAATATTTAATTATCTTAGATGATTTACAAGATCTCCAAATCTAATAAATTTATTTTTCATCACAGATAACATTTTTTTCTGGACATTTTTTAAACTTTTTTCTCGCCAAAAGAAAGAAAACGTTTGCTATATATTTCATTTTTCCCTGAAACCTTAGACCTGAATTTATTACATAGAGTATTCATTGAATTTATTACATAGGATATTCATTGAATTTATTACATAGGATATTCATTGAATTTATTACATAGGATATTCATTGAATTTATTACATAGGGTATTCATTGAATTTATTACATAGGATATTCATTGAATTTATTACATAGGGTATTCATTGAATTTATTAGATAGGATATTCATTGAATTTATTACATAGGGTATTCATTGAATTTATTACATAGGGTATTCATTGAATTTATTACATAGGATATTCATTGAATTTTAGTGTCAATGCTCTTTAATTTTAGTCAGGAGATCATTATAATTATAAAAATAATGACTACATGTAGTATAATGTCAATGATATAAGACCACTTATAGCGCTGCATAGTGTAAAAGATGACATTACGATTAGTTTGTATTTTCATATCATATTTTTTAAACACCGTAAAAGTAGCAATTAATGTATGAATTACAATTTATCAGCAGTTGTGATAGATAAAAGAAATAAATTTTGTACCTGAGTATAATTTCTTCAAGAATATAATAATCAATTTATAGAAAGCAATAATTTTTAAGAAAAACCTGATTTTATTATTTTATGTTCTATTATTGTCTTTTTTACAAGTTTTTATGTGTAACAATCTTTCATTTTAGAATTAAAAATTATTTCATTCGAAAGCAAAAAGTAATTCGTTGCGATTTATTATGTGAACCTTACTGGTAGGTCAAAACCGCATGTAAAGTGGAAATTTTGCCTTTTCTAAAATATAATATTATGTTAGATAATCGCGAAATCTTTCTATAAGCTCTTTTTTTAATTTCAGACACAATAAATCTTCGATGATAGAGTCTGGTACTTCCTTTTCCGATATTTTTTAGGTTAGTACAAAAAACCAGTATAGCCATTTATCATTACATACGCGAATTCATCACAAGCTTTCCGTATAAGGGACACTGATATTCTTTGTCAAACCATGTTTGCAGGAGATTCTTGATTATGCTTTAAAAGAGATTTCCCAGTAAATTTATTGTTAAAAAAATGATTTCGTCACTGAATTGGAAATGTAAAACGATTTGTATGCTTTTGCGGAAATTAACTATTAGAAACATAAAGCCTTGTAATTTTTTTAAAAACTTCAACAGAGGAAAATTTCTATACAATTTGATCTTCATACCTCGGAACATGAAAATAGAAAAAAAAAAATCTTTTTTTTTTTTTTTTTTTTTTTTTTTAATATCGCCTGTTTTGTCTATAAGCGCAATCTTTTTAAAATGCAAGGAATAAAAATAAATAATAATAATATTCAAATCATGTTTTAGATGCTTTTCAGGTTCAAGATAAAAAAATTTCAGAAGACAAATTTTTTCTATTCTCGCTTATGTGAATGTGATTACAAGGGGAAATAATGGATGAGAATTCATCAAATATTGCATTCTAATGTCAACAGATATTGCATTCTAATTTCAACAAATATTGCATTCATATCAGTTAACAGGCTGATTATCTATCAACCAGCCAATACATATGTGTGTGCAAAACCAATAATTGAAAAGCTAAAGAAATTAATTGGACAAATGTTCTATTGTGATGCACCAAAATTATAATTTTTTGCTAAATTTTAAATTAAATTCTCCAAAATTCTCATTGTATGTGAACATAAGGATAGAACATGATAATGTGAGAATGAAAATTCAATATCACGGTAGAACAGATTGATGAATTGTTATCTAATATTGGCATCAAAATATCGTATTTATATAATATTTTAAATTCCATTCATATCGTGTAAATATCGAAGATAATATACAATTTTTCTCGCGGTTTAAGTACATTAAATACAAAAAAGTTGCATGTAACAGGATTTTAAGAGTAACTTGGGGAGAGAATTAAAAAATGTTATTTCTTCTATATCTAAGATATTTGGATTAATTTGAATAACCGGAACACCATGACAGCATTGGCTGGAACTCTGATTGAATCCTATGGGTCATGACAGGCCACGTCATAAACATTCCCGTAGGAGATAAGACCCATCATCGGAAGGGTGTAGTGAAAGTCACAAGATTTGTGTACCCACCTGGACGGCGAGAACCAAACACCACGCTGGAAGTTTTACATTCTAGGGACAGATTAAGGGAGAACCATTTTCTCTGCAGAATAATATTATAGAATTCAGAAAAAATCATCAGCTGTTGCAAATTATAATTCCATAATAAATTTTATATTTATGATGTATTTATCGTAGTCATTATTGCTATTTAAGAATCAAATGAAATTGCATATGGGTTATGGCATCAGAAAATATGCAAAATGTATTCCTTTTCATTAAAAGATTGACTGCTTATTAATATTTACAGAGAAAATCTAGTATCTTTATAAACATTCAATCTTTACTTAGCAATTATCTTAGCAATTATTTTCAATAAATCAGATGTTTGATTATTTATTAATATTTACAATAAATTGCTTCAAAGCATTTAAATTCGTGTTTTATGTGTTTATTTACTTGTTTTTCGTAAATAATTTAAATATACTATTCTTAAGTAATATAAAAAATAAAATTTTGTTCAAAGCAGCAGTAAAATTTTGAATTCCCAAAGACATTTGAAATATATCAATCTTTTTAAATCAAATAAATTCAACTTAAAATTCCTAAAAATAAGTACATTCTGAAATGTTAAATAATTTTTTCCTAGAAAACACGCTTTTCTGCTAGACGCGATGAAAGGATTGAAAATATAAGTATTGAAAGAGAGATTGAAGATAAAATTTTATAGGAAATCACAATGGGACTTCTACATCATTTATATTCCTCAAGAGGACATAGGACAACATTCCTTCCACGTGTGATACGAAAAACTTTTTTTCTTTTGCAGAATGTGTGTCTCTCGAACATTATACTTTTAGTGCTTCTACTCAGCTTAAAAAAGCTGATCTGAATCTCTGGAAATACTGGTAAAAATGGATATTAATAGTAAGTAAAAAAAGAGAAGGAAAGTGCATCGGTTGGTTACAGAAAAAAAAAAAGAGTCGTCTGGCTCTTTTTTTTTTTTTTTTTTTTTTTTTTGTAGAATGTAATTCGATTTTTCGAAAATACGAGGAGAAAATAAATATCTTTTTTCAGAAAGTTCATTTCCAAGTTATTTAGTGGAATAAGACTCTTAAATCTATCAACAATAAAGTAATATGCAAAATATTCTTTTAAATCAGTAAAATAGGAATTACTATAGCAAATGCTTTAAAGGATTATTTGCCTTTTTGTTTGTGTGTTTGATATTCAAATTAATTAATTTTCTATTTAACTCTTTGAATCTTTAGCTTACATATTTATAACTGTATCTACAGTTCTAATAGTCTTCAATCTATGTTTAAGTTTGTTTTAACGATTTTTTTTAATTATTGGATAAATAATAGATTATCAGTTGGATGATACATTTTTTTCTGAAGTTTATTATTTAGAAATAAAAGCTGTTAGCAACAAGAGTTTCACGTGAATATTGGCTGTAATAAATATTAGTTTAATGTTTCAAATTTAAGCTTCGTCTTAATAGTTTCCATAACAAAATTTTGCTCTTCCTTTCAGATTCTTATGGATGCATAGAATAAGTTATGATAGATAATTTTCATCTGTTCTGCTGATTGTCCTTCCTATTTCATTCCCTATTATTTGTATTTCACCTTTAATCGGGAAAAAAAATTGAATTTTAAAGAGTCGAACTACATAATTTCTTAATCTAAATAAATTTATAAAAAGTAAAAGGGACAAGTAGAAACAATCAATACAGATAGTTTGTGTGAGCTACAGATTTTGTTTTATAGTTTACATAACACTGTAAAGGAATTTTTTTAACTAATACAGTGTGCAACAAAAATAAAAACGAAATTTAGAGCTAACAAGAAGTGGCTCACAGAAAGTTTCTCATATACTCTCCGATAAAGACCTCAACCCCCTTCATCCGCCTAAAAGGCTAAGGTAATGGCTAAGGCCACGATTATCTTGCATGGCAATGGAGAACAATAAATTAGAAACACAGAACTTTGGTTTGAATTTAGGGTTTTTACTGAAAGTGTCAGAAATATATGTATTTCAGACACCATTTCACACCTTATTAACACCAAAATTTAAGACAAACTGCAGTCACGATCAAAAGATAATACACCGAATTCCATTGTTTTAAATCATTGCGTTTATAAGTTATAGTATTTATATACATGCCACAATCAACCGTTTGACTGATTTGGTCCAAAATTAGATAAAATCTATATTTTCGATGCTACACCTGAGTACCATTTTTTTCCGAAATCTTTGCGTTTCAGAGGTATATAATTCCCTTGGGCTCTAACAGCCAGACAGATAGTTCTTCTGTAAATGGATTTCATTGAATATTTATTATAAATCTAAAATCTTGGTTGTAATTCCATATACCTAATGCCAGCAGTAAAGTTCTAAGTGTTTTATGTAAATTATAGTATTCACTGTAAAACAGACAAACATAATGCCAAAAAACTATGCTAAAATCAATTTGTAACCATGAAATTTGTTTTAAAATTACTATTCTAAATTTCGAGGATGAATTCTTTAATTAAATCATTGTGTCAAATAATGACTTATTTACCTAAAAATGGATAAAATGCGAAAATGGTTACGATCGTAGCAGTTACGCTAAAATGAGTCTCTTATTTTTTAATTACTTTTTTTTTTTTTGAATAGCTAACACTTCCTTGCAGACATGGACGATGTAAAATTGAATGAGTATAAACTGATATATCATTGGGGAAAGAAAACAAAATTAGCTGATTATATTTTTAATTTGAAGTAATTTGAATTATAATAAAATATTTAGTATAAGTGATTCGAATTTATATTTTCACACAGAAACTATGGTCTGTTTTTAAAAATCAATTCATTTTAAATCTACTCTTCCATAAAAACATTTAAATTTCAATATTTATCTCGGCATATTAATATTTTATTAGCTCCACCGAACATGACACTCGTGCAATGCTCTTAAGGGCTTCCTGAGATCCTCTTCTTCAATCAACGATTCTTCCACAGACGTGACAACTCTTTTATGGAAGCTCCCTCGTTTTTCATTATTTAAATCGATTCGAATCGATCGATTGAAGGAATAAGTAGAAGGAATTCAAACACTTTAAAGAACAGAGATTGAAGGTATAAGAATAAAGAAGCTTTGTCATTTCGTGAGCTTTAAAAGACTTTTAGAGCTGATTCTTCGGTGATGGTATTCAAAAAACTATGTTTCAAAAGAAAAAAAAATGAAAGTGTTCCGAGACGAGCATTAAAATCTTTACAACGCTAAAAATATTTATGTTTCATACTAACATTTTAAGTTGCTTTATTTACTAGCAACAAATTTTTATGTTGCTAGTAAAGGGTTCAACAAAAGATTAGCATAAGTTATAATGCTTAACCAATTAAAGTTAAGTTAAAAATTTCTTCTAAAAAAGAGATAAAATCTGAAAAAGCTTTTTCTTTATTTAAATTTGAGAAAAACTCAAATATCTGATTTATAATTATTTTATCATTGAGCAAAACAGAACGATTTGCTTATGCCATCGAAAATTTTGACAGCAAAATGAAAGTCGAGAGTATTTTATACAACATAAATTAACATTTCCAATTTCTTAAAAAAATATGTGTAATATTTTAATTCTACAGATAAGGAATGTTTCAAATAAAATATAACATATACACCAGTAATTTGAAAATAAAGGATATATATAATGAAAACTCTTTCAATAGATTGCTATGTTGAACTTTACCAATCAGCGGGATACACATACTTATAAAATAATGTTAAATTCTTTAAAGGGCATTCAATTTTAATTGTCTAATTTTTTTTCTTCGAGTTTCTTTGGTGCACAAATATAAATGCAACAAAAAAACTTATCGAAACAGTTCAGTTTAATTTTCTTCCTCCGAAATTATTCCACTTTTTAAAAATTACTATCTCACTATACCTTAAAGCCTAGAAACATTAGATTCATCAATGCTATAAAAAGCTTCATTTGTTTTGAAAACAAATTTCTACCGAATGAAGATTTTTTTTTCTTTTGCTTCAGTTACATAATGTGAAAATATAGAATGTAAGTATATCATCAGAAAAACATTATGTAAATTTTATGCAAGGAAATATCTTTTGCTGATGTTTTTCTGTTAAATTACAAGAATGAAATCTTTTTGGAAAAATCTTAAAATAATGTATTTAAGACAAAAATACTCTCGCAAGGGATTCTTAGATTATCTCAAAAATATAGGAAGTGCTGAATTACTGCATTTATGAACGATTGAAATTTATAATAACCTTTTCACATCATTTTTAAGAAGGGTGGAGAAAAAAGAGACTAACATTAAATGCTGCATTTGCTGTCGATATAATGAAAGTTTATTTTTTCTCATATAAAATGTTAAACATAAAGAAAATTTTGTTTTCTATGGCAGTCAGAAAATTATTTATTCAATTTCTTCAAGCCAATCATTGTTTATTTTTTCTGTAAACTAATTGCTTACTGAAAAACTCAAATCATTTTTCATTGTTTCTTCCTATTTCTAGTGGTAGTTCTAAATAATTAAAATGTACCTTGTATATTACTAAGAAAAAGCAATAATATTACAGGTAAAGCATTATTTTAAAAAATGATCTCAAATTTTCTTTTAAAATCAACAAATAGATACAAGAAAAATCATTTAGTCACTTTCACCCATTTATATCTAGTCTATCTAAATATTTATATAAAAACATATAGCTACATTTTGAAATTATTTTTAACTTCCATAGAATAAATTCTTGCTGAAAATCTGCATGGGAAATTAAATCATTTAGTTCGTTCATCTTCCCGAATAAAAAATAACGTGAAATGATAAAAGAACAAAGTCCTATAATTTTCATATTCAAACATGTTATACCTCATTTCCAAATAATTACTAATTATTATTTGAAAATCAAAAAAATATCAAATAATGTGATGCGAATTAAAGCTTGAATTTGAATTTTTTAAAGTAATAAAGACTATTATTTTCTCACTCACGCATAATGTTCTCATTGTTGTTATATAACGACTGAGTTCAAATAATTTAGTTTATAATAAGTGCGAGGATAAATTTCTCACTCCAACATATAACATTACACATTAAAGGGCACTTTTTTTATGTTTTACACCTTTTATAAGAAATTGATACTCTCTAGACAAACAATTGAAAGTTAAAATAAAATTTTATATTTAAAATGAAATACAATTTCAAAAATAAACAGTAGATATCACAGCAAAGAATAGAAAATAAGTATCACCCTCATTAAAATATTATTGACAAAACTACTGGAAATGCAGTGGCAGTTTTTGAAATAAATTTGAAAAATCATATATTACAATATTTCCTTTTTCTTTAAGGTGTAATTTTGTGGAAAAAACAACTGTTTGGGGATTTACACTTTAAAACTTCTTTTTATTTTCAACTTATCATATTCTGAGAATTTTATTGTAATGCAGCGATTATAAATAAAATAACACCATTCGTGTGTGGTATAAAATAATTTCCTTAGAATAAATGTTATATATAATATCATTATATTATCATTATAAAGTTTTATGAAATGGGAAAATAAAATTTTGTGTGACTTAGTAAGATTAAAATCTTTCTGTTAAAATCCAAGCAACGTGGAAAAGAAACTTGTAATTTTGAATCATTATCAAATGAAAAATGTAGCCTCTAAGCCGGCAATTAGTCTACAAATTTTTACACTACAACAGCCAAAGAATGGACGATCTTCAATGTTATTCATTGTCATCCTGTAATGATAGGTCACTTTTACTAGGCCTCATCGTAGCAGATTACAGAAGGAATATAGTAAATTTTATTTGACAACGACATCTATTTGAATTTGTTTCAAAAATTATGTTATTTTAGAAAGTATTTGAATAAAATATTATAATATATAAGATGTGTATTTATGCAAATTGAAGATGATTTTATATTTATTACATCTTTTATTGAAGCATATTTTACGGAAAAACACTTTTCGTAGATATTTGGCTATTAAAGCTTGATATATTCACCATTTTTTTAAAACTTAAATGGAAGTTTATGAAAATATAATAATTAAATAATATTTAGATTTTTGAGTCAAATTATTAAACCCTCATTCAAATAGCATCGTATTCAGGCATTAACAATTGAAATAATTAAGATATTCCCAAAGAAGCAAAAAATATATCGGTTCTTTAATCCAATAACGAATACAGAATTATTAAATTTTTAAAAAATTACTTTTTATCGATGTTATTCTAAATTAATGTTGTGATAATCAGACCTAGAAATACGAACATCGGAGAATTTTCTTTCTTTTTCGCACCATCGATAAGACCAGAGACAAAAAGTATTGTGAATAAAATAGACTGTCTTTCTAGAGAAATCTAATTAGAAAGAATATAGAAATGCAAATCATTTAGGCGATTTGGTAAATGAAGTTTTTGTAGAAGAGGAATTGGCAATTTAAAATAGCTGCTCTCTTTCTTCACCCATATAGCAACAATTGAATGACAGAAGACATTTTAGAAAAAATATTTATTAAAATAAAGTAATTCATGTTTTACTTTTTAAAAAAGATATTGAGATTTTGAACGATATATATTGAGAACATCAGCACAAAATAAAAAGCATTGAAGTTTGAAACAAATATTGAATTAAAAAAAGTCTTTAAAAGTGTTTATTCAGAAAATTTGAGTAACATTTCTTTTCTAATAAAAAAAAATGTAATTACATAATAAAAGCTTGGTTTTTGAGTCAAAGAAAAACATGGGAAAATGTCAGTTGATATCATTTAATTTGACAGTCTACTTCAGCAATAAAGTATATATTTTTATTTTGAGAAATCGCGATGGCAACGAACGACGTGATTAATTGGATATTTTTAAAAATAACAGATCAATGTGAGAAATCGATTAATCACTTTTGCTAGTTGTTAGTAAATATAATCGCCCAACCGTCATCAGTAATGCTGGGCGGAGTTTAAAATTTTTTGACTGTAAATTAACTGATTTATAATTTTTCTATGAAGAAAAATTAGAAATCATTTCCTCCAAAAATGTCCTCTAATTTTTTTCAGTTTCTGATTATGAAATTATTTCTTAAAAAGAAATAAAAATATGTCTGAATTGCTATGTCAAAAACATTAAAAATATCAATTTCGTATAAAATATAATTTGTATTAAATATAATTTTCGATTTAGAATAATATCGAGTAATTCCACTTTTTATGTTATGACGCAAATAATTTATTTAAAGAATGTAAATTCTTTAATTACATTATTTTATTAACTTCAAAATGTTGGAATTCTTGTAATAATTTAATATGTTTTTCTCAGAAGGCATTTAAAAATAAAAAAATAACTTTCACGGAAACAATTTAAATAAAAATAATTTTCTTATAAACTATTTAAATAAAAACAAGGATTTCCTTTTATCAGCAACAATCCACGTAAGTAAATATGAACATCAGAAAAGCACCGAATCAGACGAAAGCTAAAACAAATTCAACAGAAAATCCTAGAATTTTATATATTTCGAGAGCTTTGCAAATTCATAATGGAAAACACGAATTTTTCCACCCAGCTTAAGTGCAGTATTAGGGAAATACACAAAGGAAAATTCCCTAAATAACATTTTATGGCGAAATCTCAATAGGGCGTCTACAGCATTAGAGCACCACAGGAGATATAGAAAGTAACAATTTATCCACGTGTAGTATGATTTTTTTTTTCTTTTTGAAGCGTGGGTGTTTCTGGAAAATTATTTTCTATGCATCCAATCTTTGGGAAATGTTTTGGAAATCCTAGAATTACTGTTGAAAATGGGTTTTAATGATAAATAAAAAAAGGGAAATGTATGTTGAATTGGTACTGAGAAATATTCCGTTTAGTTGAATAGAATGGTTTGTTTTTTTCAGTTTTAGGAGAAATTTTGTATTTGATGGAAATCCATCATAGTTTATTCAGTTCAAAATGTCTCTATAAGACCAAACCAAAAATAAATTTCTTTAATTCTCTTTTTTTAGGAGGATCTGTAGAAAGCTATTAAATGTTTTTTAATTATTTTTAATTTCTATGCTTCGAGATCAAAATTCTAGATTAGTTTTAGAAACAACATTCGAACAAATGTCAGTAAGCTGATATTCGAAATATTTTATTTATATTATTTGATTATTGGTTTGAAATCATTGGTTCGATTATTTATATTATGGATTATTATTTGAAATTTGTGTATTAAAATATTATACTTTGTGAATTTTTCTCCAAATTATTAAAAGAAGCGTTATTATTTAGTGTAAGGGATTTTTTCTGATAATTAATTGTGTTTAATTGTAAAAAATATTTGCTTCTTAAATATTCTGAATTTTGTCTCGATATAGATTCTTCTTAATTCAATTTTGTCTCAATTCTTTTTAGTATCTGTAAACAATTTTAAATTTTACTATTAGCTGTAATTGATTTTAATTATTTTCATCAGGTATACACATATGTCACTATCTATTGGACTAAATTTTCTGTATTAAAGTTTAAACACATAGAAAGGTCCAGGGTATGAATAAAAATTATTGAGTAATTTGGAACTGATAGCAATTGGTTTGAAATAAGTATACCAATCTAATTATAAATCAAACAAATCCTAATGAAAAATTCCAAAAGACATCGATTCTTGGAACGTTAATTCTATGCCTACTATTTGAACGTTTGGAGAGGATTAGTTACTTTCAGAAAAACTATGAGAAAAAAAGTTCCGTTGCTAAAATATAAAATGTAAATGAATTGAAACTTTTCAAATAAATATATATAATAATTGTTATTGTTGAACGTAAATAAATAGGTAGTTTACAAAGTTATTTTGAAAGGATGATAGTGCACCTGTTCACACAAAGATCTTGTACAGTCGTGGTCTGAAAAATACGAGGATGACGTGATATATCTAAGTCGATTCGCACATTTCGCCCATTCCAATATAAAAGAACCATTACGGTCCATTTTATAGTGTTTAATCCGGAATCTATATACTTCATCGGCATATGTCCTGGAACTTTTACAATATCTCCATTATATGATACTATTCAGCATTTGTATGATTCGATTCCCAGGCGAATCAGAGCTGCATTATATGGCAAAGGTGGTCCTATGTCTTAAAAAAAATCCTTGTATTCGTTTGAGGTGTTTCTATTATTTCGATAACAACCTATACATTCGATTTATCTTATTGTAAAGAAATGTAATAAATCGTCATTGAATGGAGCGTTTAAGTTATGTACACATTTATTACCTTTTATATTATTTATAATTTATTACATATCTATTACAGAGTCGTGATCATGATTATTTGATTAAGCTTAATAATGCACTATGCTTCCTTTTCTATACGTCCATTACAAACTTTGCATAAATATAAAATACAATTTTCTGGGCATTTAATTTTCAAAAAATTGGACTAAATGAAGTCAGAAAAGTGCTTATTAAGTATAATCGATTCAAATATAACTTCAATAAAGCAGTTTTCTTTTCTTTTTTTTTTTTTTTTTTTTTTTTTTAATTTTCTCATTGCATAATAGAAACTATATATCTAAAACCATTAATTTGAAATTAGTTTTAGACATTGCTGAATATTTTTAAAGCATAGAAGCGTATGTACCGACTTTTATTTAACTATTTACTGTTCCAACTAATAAAAAAAATATATATTAATCCCTTATGGGTAAGTCCGGTTTCTTAAACCGCTAAGGATAGACTTCAGGTCATCCCTATTCCATTTTTAGCTCAATCGAAAGGATTGACCCTGTAGCTTCTTGTTTCGTGATCTTAGCTACACCTACACTTTTTCAACCGGTTTCAGAGGATGCTTTTGTAAAAATATTTCAGCTATTTCTTTGCACGACATCTGTGAGACCGCACCTCCCTTTCAGTATTCCAGTATTATATAAGGCTTAGCAGATGGCTCTAAAACTTGCTTCTCGAAACTTCACCCAACCTACTAATCCTTTTTATAAAGCAGAGCTCTAGAGACTTTTAAACGAAGCAGAAAGTGATTTTAGTGATGAGGATAATTATGCAGAGGATTGTTTTGAAGAACTTTCGCATTCGACTGATGTATGTATGTTCAAATATAATTAATTTTTCTAGTGATAATGTATTTTGATTTTTTTTAAATATATTAATTTACCAAGAGAAATACCTACAGAATTTACAGGCTGATTTTTAAGCTAGTACTTCACCTGTATATTTAAAATGCCCTCGAAAACCGTTCTACGAATGTTCCCAAGTTCTGCGTAAAAATGATACCAATAAAAAAAAAGGATCAATTTTTCCCATTCTTAATTTATTTTTTTTTTATTTTTCATATAATTATTGAATTTTCCATTATATTATTTTCAATATACCTTTGCATAATGGAAAAATAAATATGATTTAAAAAATAAAAAGTAACATGTTTTTCAAGAATCTCATTTGTTGTAACATGTAATTTGAGAAAAAAATATATTTTTAAACGTAATTACTTTTTTCAATGAGAATATATTTTGAAAAATTTCTAGAACATATTTGTATATCAAGAAAAATATTTGCAAAATATATTGGCTAATTTTCATACTGGTACTTTCATTAAAAAATTTGATTTGAGTGTAAAGAAAATGCTGTCTCGTTGATCGCACCTCCCCAGTTCTAAATTTTCAACTCCGCAGCTAAGGGTTAAAACCTGAAGGTAGGATACTCACCGTTTAAATCATATAAAATAATAAAAAATGAAGAAATTAGATTAGAATTTAAATTAACATTTAATGGAATTCAACAATATTTCCAACAGTATGTCAGAATTATCAATGTATGTAAAAATATGCGATATTATTTTTTTATAATTGTTACCATAACAGGAACAAAATGATTTGAGAAGTTACAGCTGAAAAAAGATTGGAGCAAATTTATTTAAAATCTGTAAGAGTTATGGTGGAAAACATTTTTTTAAGTAAATAAATTTCCAAAGCATTGTAAATGTTAGTTTTGGTTATTAAATATAAATTATCGGTAAGTACATTGTAACAGTTAAAATAGACCAATATTTTAAAACAGTAAAAATCAAAGGTTACATTATAAACATAATCACTAACAAACAAAATCTGTGCAAGTTATTTCTTTTCAGGAACTGAATACCTGAATCTATTCTAGAGTTAGTAATTGGGTTACTAACTTTTTTTTTTAATTTCACCCTATTCCACTCATGTACATTCAACTTATTTCACCCTTGAGAAAAGGACATTTAATTTTTAAAATATTTATAAGCCGTAAATTATATACTGCGATATTGTCCAATCATTCAGCTTTCTTAAAAAAAAGACGCCCTCAAAATGTTTTCAAAATTTAAAGAGACCAGATTATGAATTGAAAACGATACTTCACTTGGATATCATGTTTTTTGCTTTCACGTGTTGTATCTTACCAAAGTAATTCCATTTAAATAGATTGGAAAGTAAAGTTCTTAACAGATTTGAATAACCTCACCTTTTTTTCTTGATGCTAGTTTTAGAAATGCAGTTATGCTTTTAAGAACGGCATGATTTAGGAATGAAAATTCCATTCTAAAATCACATTTACGTAGAAGTGATAATAGCAAACAAAAAAGTTTGGAATAAATAATATCATAATAGGGAAAACGTGAGGAACTTCCACATATAGGCCAGACGGGCAAAAGGCATTTTTATTCAAAAAAGTCAGAAAAAAATTTGAAACGTAAATATGATGCCAACCTTTTCAGCGCCAGAAATCCATTTATTCTTATGAACATCAGATACAGCATCATTTTCCGTTTATTCGATGCTTTCATCTTTTTTTTTCGTATATTTGAAAAGTTAAACTGAGTTTTTTTCCTATTCCCAAGCTATTTTCATCTCTTTATCAAGTTTTTATTCATACTGAATTTCACAAATCCGCTTTGATAGTAAATGTGTCTGCATTTCTTTATATAACTATTCTGAAATACTCAGTTTTCAGAATTCAATTTTAGTTAATGTGATTTGTCTCCAACTTTCAGGAAATAGGTCTGGAAATATGAAAGAGACACAAAACTTTAATGGTAGACGTCATTAACGTTAACTTTGATGCGACATAGAAAATTCGATATATTAAATTATTGTTAAAGATAGTTTTGAAAAAGTTTTCCTCGTTCTATAGTAATACTTCTTGAATAAACATAATAATTTTATTAGGATCCGAAATTTGTTTTTTTCAATTGAATGAAAAAGAAATCATTTTACAAAATTATCAGTGCAGACTTATTAAAGTGTAGCAGAATTCGAAACAAGCGTCATTAAAAATTAAAATGGAATTAAAACAATACCGATAAGTAGAACTTGAAACATTATTATCAATGATTCAGTTTTAAAAATCAGAAGTTTCATGTACGTTGCACACCTTTTTAAAAATGAAAATTAGAATTTACCTTTGACATATATTTGTAATACTAGAGATAAATTAAATGCTAAAATTTATCGAAATCAAAATATCATCAATGTATCCTTCTTTTCAATCAATAGTTCATCTACAACCTATTGTCTAATTTTTTTAAAAAAAATGTTCTCTTTAAACCAGTGCTTTAGACAATGTTTCTTAACAATCAGACTGAAAGAAAAATCTTTATAAAATTGAAATTTCAATAAGTTTTTCATTTCCGTTAAAGTTTTTAAAATATATTATTCAAAAGAGTAAAGATATTTAAAATAGTGTAACATTAAGGATTCTTGTATTTTAGGGAAACAAGACCTCCAATTATTAAATAAAATATACTATGTAATACTGAAATATGAGAAATTTTCTAATGAGCTTTCAATAGTTTTTAAATCGCTTTCAAAACAATATATGATTCAATCACTCCTAGAAAAATGCCACAGCAGAAAAAACACCCAATAAGATTTCCAGTTGAAGTTTCCTTGTTACGTAACGAGTTCAACAAAATGGACGAATTAAAGAACAGGAATAAAAAATTAAACATTTCTTTTTCTCGCGGGATAGTTCCATCGAATCATAGTAGATCAGTTAATTTTAGAGTTTAATTAATAAAGTTGTTGTCGGTCAATATTGAGTTAGTCGTCGATTGATCTGCTTAGTAGTCAATCCGTACCGAGCCTATATTAAGTAGAGTTTAGAAGAGAGGTTCCCAAACTTTTTTTTCTCTTGTACCACTTTTAAAGTTTTACTATTTTCAGTAGACCCCCTGCTGCTACATTTCTACTGTATTCTACTACTTCTAAAAAATATCACCCTAAATTGGGGGTGTTAAGAATGGAAAAAAAGTAGCACATTTTCTTGTGTCCTATTTATTAAAATAATACTTGTGGTTTTATACAAAATTATAAACATTTATTATTACAAATAATCAACAATTGACAAAAAATCCACAATGACCTATGAAATGTAAATCAACAATAAAAAACAGTCATACTTTTAATGAGACGGATGTACTTGATGAATTGACAGCAAATTATCAATATTTGGCTTCAGTTTTGTAAGAAGAAATCTCAAATCTCCCCGTTCTGTGATGTTCAATCTGCTCCTTTTTTTTGCTAACAAGTTGGTAACGGCACTAAAACTTCCTTCGACAAGATATGACGAGGGAAACGCTATCAAAAATTTTCTCGCACTTTCCCACAGCCCAGGATATTTTTCGGGGATTTCTGCCTGCATCCAAAATGTTTGATAGCCTTTTTTAAATTTCACCATCAGTTCCTCGTTGGTGCTGAGCACAAGTAGCTCCTCTTGTAATAACACATTCGCCTCTTCCGTTTCATTAAATGAGGTTATGATCCATGGTGGTATTTCCATCGTCAGAATATCTTCAAGTCTATTTTTGAAGTCATCATACAGGGTATTTAAATGTTGTTATTTAATTGTCGATTCATTCACAGTCATACTTTTATGTTCAAAATCCCGGAAACAAATGAGTAGCGTTTTGTACTTGGCATTCGCATTTGTACTAATGTAGATTGCAAGCGCAGCGCAAGTCGCATTTCATCTCTTTGCAGGTCTAAACAAGCATCCCGGACGAGCGGGCGCACGGGCGACACTTTGCAAGTCTCGACATGTGGTGTACACTTGTACTATTATCTATTGTTCCATTCAATTGTGTGTTTGAACTGAGTCTCGAATATTTTTGAGTACCTACCTAGTGAATGATTTACCTACCTACGTTGATAGGTAAATCGAAGCCAAAATTTTTGTTCTTTATTATGAAAACCAGAAAATTTTTCGTGGACTCCCACTTACAACTTGTGAACCCCTGTTTTCTTTTCACGTCTACGTGGACCCCCGTGCGTTCTCCTATGGACCCCTGGGGGTCCACCTGGACCACTTTGGGAACCTATGGCTTAGAATAATTAGTGACTCAGCAGTCGAATTCTTCTCAAGCGATTAGACAATGGAAAATAGTAGAGATTCGAGAGAAGTGAATCGTCATGAGAAATCTTTCTTCTGCGATATTCTCTTCGAGCGCTTTATGCTGTCATGGTTGCTTATGATCAATTTGCTGCTTATGTTTTGCTGTTTGCTGTAAATGCAACTTAGTTCTATAATTGAATACTCTGTTTTTGAATACTCATCGTCTGCATTTTATTGTCTTTGTATTCGTGAATTCGTATAGAATAAAGCGTCATTATTTGTATATCTAATGGACTTTTCATCATACACCAACAGCGTCGAAACTTTGGTTCTCAGATTTCAGATTAATTTTTCCATAACGGCATATTTTAAGTGCACGATCTTGAGAAAAATACTATGAATCTAAAATTCACTTACAAGAGCTGTAAGCTCTGATATTACACAATAAAAGAAGGCTAAAATCAAAGTATAGTGTTGTAGTTTATAATGTTGTAAAGAAGGAAGACAGTGTTTAAATGGATGTAAATTGGCATGTTTTCTACACGGAAAGAAGCGATGAAATGCATCTGTCTATATCAAAACACAAGAAGTAAATCTGTGAACTTTTTCCCTTAGTACTTCTACTAAGAGATTGTTTTAGGGATATCTTTGACATATGTTCAGAAAAGAGAATATTAAATATTTTTGGAAGATGCGGATATTAGGGATTTTTATATCTTCTCTTTGTAACGTGGGAGTTCCAAATTCAGCAGTATTTTATAGCACGTTAGTTAGAAGTAATTAAATAAAAAATTGGTACATTAATTAGGATTTAAAATAGATTAAGACATGTCATTACATATAACTCTTAGTTTTAATTTTAACCCCGTGCATTTTCCAATATAATCTTTGTCTACTTTAATTACTCTTCTAGTAAATGTTTGATTTTATTATCCTCATTTTCATAGAGAAACGCTTAAACCTAAAGGAGGAATTTTTCAAAAATCATAGATATCAATGGCATTTCTAATCGGTAAACAATACTTGTGGTTCATAACAGATGTTTTATTTTCAAACTCTTTATTGTAAAATTAATTTCTTGTTAGCAATTACAACAGTTAAAATAACGTTCTACTTATTATAAAAAAGCAAAAGGAGTGTAAATGATATTAATATTTTTACCGATGATAACTTCTATCAGTTTAATACATCCAAAAAACAGTCGATGACTTATATTTAAGAAAATAAATTTTATCTGGATATAATAGTTTAAACAAAGAATGTTATATAAAAATAAAGTAAATTAGCTTTAATGAAATGATTTACATTCAGTATAAAAGACATGTGGTTTTTAAAAGTAACTCTTCATACATCTTAGCATCACTGATATTCTTAAAAAATGCAATGTTTTATCCCTAATCTTGTTTATCGATACTTTGTTGACACTTTTCCCGCGTGACATATATATATTATTTTTATTTTCAAGAGTTTATAGTGTTTGAATTTTAAACTATTCCTCTACTTTGCAAATGTTTATTTATTTTTTTCTTGCATTTTGACAGAAGCAGATCACAGAAACTGCCATTTTCCCGATAATAGCTTTATTCTAGACATCCACTGCCGTCAATCACTCTTTGCATTACAAACACATTTTCGTACAAAACATGAAATTCTTTTACTTTTTTTTATCCTTTTCGGAAACGTTTTCTGCCCCCAAGAAGCTTCAAAATCTAATAAAGACGTTCGCAGACAGAAATGCAATTTACTGAAGGCGAAATGGCCACTTTTCCAGTCCGTAAGAAAAATTCAGATGACGAAAGAGGCTTAAATGTTGTCGAAAGTTCTTCTATTTTTGTACATTTCAAGGAAAGTAAAGTATGTACTTGAAATTTAATTCTACACTAAAAATTTTAAAAAGTAATATTTAAAAGGTGGTAATCACATTTAATGGAATCTTTCCTCAATAATCTACTTCAAATAACTTCTTTATAATATATTTTTACCAAAGAGCAGACATGCATTTTTATTCACTTTTAAGCAGACTTAATGATTCTGTATTATTAATTATTTATGTTTTCGAAAGTCTTTATATTTATAAAAATTAGAAAAAAAAATAGAAAAAAATATAATGTTTGCAAAATCTTTGTATAATTTTTAAAGAGAACCAATTATATTCATAACTATAAAAGTCATTATCTTAATTGTGTTGCGTTGAGAATGTTGAGCATAATATAGTTTTGTCTGTTAAGATTTATTTTGTGTATTTTTTTTTTATTCTCCAAATGTCACAAGGTTTAGTTTT
Organism: Argiope bruennichi; assembly: GCF_947563725.1. Taxonomy (NCBI): domain Eukaryota; kingdom Metazoa; phylum Arthropoda; class Arachnida; order Araneae; family Araneidae; genus Argiope; species Argiope bruennichi. The sequence continues at coordinate 63,636,284 of NC_079153.1, read as the reverse complement.
ATTTGCTTTCTCCTCGCACTGTTGTTGTGAATATTGTATAAAGTAATTAACATATAAAGCAATTTGAATATATGTATAAAAATACAAAAGATAAGTAGAAGAGATTCTCCAACGAAATAATAAATATTAACTTCCAACAGTATAAAAACAAATAAATGGAAAATATATCCGAAAGAAACAATATGTTTATTACAATGTAGAAATAAATGTTGAGGAAATGGTTAAAATGTATCAAAATATTTTCCAAAAACAAAGTAAACATTGAATTATAATTGGGAAGATATGAAAGTATTAAAAACATTTTTCTATCACCATTTATATAATGTAAAAGAATTGATATATGACTTGTATATTTTTAGGACTACTTTATAGAAACTTGCATATTTAAAACTAGATAATACAATTATAAATGAAAAGACATCCACCAAAATTTCAGGATTATGTTTATTCATTAATTAAATTGAACTACATGATAGAAGTTAACATCAAAAGATAATTCCTTCTTCCAGATATTTTTCAGCAATCTTGAAATATTTATTTCTTCTCACATTTTATTTCGCATACTTTGCTGAATTCACGAGATAATTAGGATAAAAAGGAATTTATATTGCAAGAAAAACAAAAGTAAACTTTTTTTAATATTAAAATATCTAAAGGAAAGGGAGATTATTTTTTTTTCTTTCAGATGAAGAAATTTATTATAAAATTCAAGATTAAGAAACATAAATCTTAAAGAACAGCTAATTCAGCAAAAATCACGAAGGTACGCAAAAGTAGAGAATATTGCTTCAAATTTATAAAATTAATTCCCTAAGCACTTAATTTCATAGTAAGTTCTACAGATACCTCTAATGGATCATCTAGCCTGTGAGGCCAATGGCCTAAATATCATTAAGTCATTGCTTCGCATTTGAGAAAAATTTGGTAAACATTTGGTAAGGTAGCAGTGAATTCTTGCCAGACGATTTCCGCAGCAATATCACTGTTTATTCATCATGCAGAATTTTTTTAAATCAAATAGAATGGAAATGTTTGATTATTTTCTCTCTTTAATAGTGCTCTGTTATGTGAAAGAAATTAACTGTCGTAATGAAAGATATTAAATACGTAATTTCCCAAGAAATTCAGTATATTTAGATATAAATAATGTTTCCTATGTTCCAATTTCACCCCTATCGGCAAGTCATTTTGGTTTTTAAATATCTACCTATCTTAATGAGAAATAATCTTGCCTTGTTAATTATTGTTTATTATATGGGGATGATCCAAAAAGAAAGTTTTCAACATTTCTAAAAAATGGCGATACAAATATCACTAAACGCAAAGAATTCAATTGAGCAGCTTACGTGCGCGGCTGTCAAATGCAACAGTTGTAACTTTCCAATTGCTTACATTAATATTATTATGATGATAGAAGATGTCGGTACTCATTTCTTCTGCAGCACTTAAAATTATACTATACAAAATGACATTTCCTGCCAAAAACTCTAAAGTATATATTTAATAAGTAACATTCCTTCTTCCCATTGATAATTCCAATGTTAGTATAAAGAAATTTTAACTATTTATTTTAATAGCTTATATAATATTAAAATATTTACTTATACAATATAAGCATTTAGTTTCTTCATCATGTTTTCGGGAAAACACATTTGAGTTTTCTCATTTTTTTCCCTCTCTGAATCCTTTTATCTCTTGTTTTTTACCTCTTTCTTCTCCTCTTTTCAATAAAAAAAAACTAACAAAGTTTCCAGTCCATTCTCTCTCAGAGAATGCAGGTCTTAATAAAACACAGGACGATTACACCGGACTAATAGCACCAAAAGCCAAGACCTATTAGGTTCGTGCTGCGAACTAAACTACTAGATATATCTAAAACTCTCTTATTTACCAATTTTCTACCTTTCTTCTGAAAGAATATCCCCAATTGGTCGTCAGATGTTACTTGGAGTAATGTGCTTTATGGCTGGGGGATTTGAAAGATAATGCAGTTAGGGGATTCAAATATTTTTTTCCTTTCTTCTCATTTTCCTTTTATGTTACGCACTCTCTAATTAAGAAAACAGTTTATGTTTTGTTTTTCATTAAACTATGAAAAAATATTTTGATTTTAGAATTTTTTATCAGGTGTTTACCAATAATTACTTCGCTAATGGATTTTGCACGAAGAAAAACATTATCTAACTTTAATTGATTAAAACAAACGTTTTTTAGGCCTTCTTTAGACTGAAAGTGTAACTTTTTTTTCTTGAAAATATAAAATAATATTTTCGTAGATATAAGAAACATTCTTGTTTACCAGTACTTTTGTTTTATTTTTGCTTATCGAAAAACTTTAAATGGCTATAAATATATCTCTGCATTATTTCTAAGGAATAATCTTCTGCTTCTAAATGATAGTCTGAACCTATTTATTGATCGATTTTTTCTTCATTTCTAAAATCTTTCAAGTCCTTTCAAATCTGTTGAGAAGTGCTGAAGATGCTTTTGTAGATATTTCAGCTCGTATTTCATTAACTGAAATTTATTGAGAATTGAAAGTTTAAATGCATTTAAATTACCATCGTCCAAATTTTGCCATTTTTAAATAATATATTAATTTAAATGAAAATAATAAGGAAATTGATGCTAATGCATTCAATTAACATTTCAGTGTTAGTTTATCAAAAAAAAAGCTGAACAATCTTTTAGAGAATGCTAAGAATATATTACAGTAATGTAGCAGCCTGAAATAACCTAATAATAATTCCTGTCATTCTTATTCTGAGTTTATCATTTTTATGCAGTTTTTAACATAAGTTTGATAACATCATTTTCTGCATAATGAATTGAATAACATAATATACTATTGAATCTATATAAACTTTATTATTCTGATATGTATTTAAGACAATGATCAATTATATCTGTTGTATATTTTTCCAAATAATTTATAATTCCCATTTTATTCACAAAATATTTCATAACTTATATGTAGACAAATAAGACAACAATTGAATGCAATAGAAGAAACCGGGATAAGATGATAAATGAGACGCAATGAAAAATTACTTAATTTACAGGCATACTATCCATATTTCATTACCTAATGACTAACTTTTATCGCTGGTACTCATTACGAATATGCACAGTGAAACCATTGTTGACATTTCATTGGTACATAATGTTCGTTTATTTTGTCTGACATGCTGTAATTTTCAAACTTCCAAAGTATAACTTCTCAGAATAACTGTTAAGATATTTAGCTATTTCTTTGCACCACATGACTACGTTAGACAATAAGTCTTCCATGATTATTATATATTTATATATTATTTTTGATTATTATTTCTTGTAAAGGCAAGGAATTTTTACTATTTCCGATCAGTGTAGATGACCTGAATAAGTTAAGCCTCATCATTTTGCTTAAAATGCTTTTTACTATTTTTTTATTACTATTTTCTCTGTATAGTGTTTCCATCCATTTTTTAATATTTATTTTGTTTGTTTCTTTGAGTTATGTGATTCATAAATCGTTACTTCCTTCTTAAAGATTTATAAGCTCAGAAAAACTAAATGATGAAACAGAGAATTTTTAATCAACAAAAATACGATATTATATTTGTGTTTTATATTCTATTCTTTGCTTTCATTATCTATTCACAATCTTAAATAATAGCTTTATCTTATCGAGGCAAATCATAAATGTTTCGTATATATCGATAAATGGCATAAGTATAAGAATTTATTTATTATATGATAAAATATGCAAACTTGATTTCGTTATCTGTACTCTGAAAAGTAAACGATAACAAATTTATTCATGCCCACAGATTTTTTTAAAAATTTCTGTAAATTTTGGAGTTTTTTAAATTGAAATATCTAAAAAAAGGGGGGGGGCGAATTTGGCATATGCCCTAAACCCCAAATTGATGACAGATATAATAGTACAATGGCTAGACCCTTCGCTTCACCACAGCTTTCATTAGATTTGCAATAATTATTTCGTGGTGCTTTTGCGTATTTTCTGTTAAACGTCTGGGCCTATAACGAACTGTTATCCTTCAGTCTCATAATCAACTCTGTTATACTTTAGGGTAAACTAACCCAAACTTTAGTAAAGCAAGCAGTGAAATTTTTGTGTCAAGAAGGCATAAAGATGAAAGCAGTTTCTTAAAAAATGACTTTTATTAAAAATCAAGAACTGGAGCAATCAAAATAATAAGTTGAATAATAAAAATTTAAATCAACATTACCAGACCTCAGATTCGAACCGTCTAAAATAACTAATCGGCATAGTTAAAATGTTTAAGCAACATACATTTGCATAGCCGAAAACAGTCGGCGCTCTCTCCCTTAAAGCTAAACACATTTCTCATATTCCATATCCCTCTCTTCTCCCAAAACTACGACACGAATAGAAATTAAAATAGTCGCTCGATTTGCATTGCGACTGCTGCCAAACACAAAACTCGCAATAAGGTCGGGTTCGAATTATCGGTTTGTTTACTTTCATTGAGATCATGGAACGGGATTGGAAAAAACACCACAAGGACCTTAAAATTTGGATCCGAAAATAACTTTCTCATGGTTTTTCTTTAAATGTCTAACATTTTCTATAAAAGAACTAAAGAATTTTGACTGTTGTTGATTTAATTAAGGATTATGGTAATAAATAAAGGAATGACTCACCTCATCCACGTCTCGATATTTATTACAGCGAATAGATTTGTTGTTTACAGGTTTAAACTACACATTTTGTAGCGCGTTTACAGGAAGCACCCGTTTCCTCCAAGCATCCCTTAAGAATGCCTAGTCCCTGAACATAAACAAGAGTTCAAAGTTCTGGATTTTCATTGCGCCATCTGTTGGCGTTCAGATGAATCACCATCCTCCGGGGCGCGGCATGTCGGCACCGGTAGTGCAATGAGTCTGTTAATGGCTCTTTTGGCAGGTCCTGATGGAGTTCGAAGCAGGGCAACTCTAGGGATACCATCTGTTCCGGGGATGACCTCCAGAATACGCGCTAGTGGCCAGGATAATGGAGGCATGTTGTCAGCTTGAATAAGGACGAGATCTCCGACACTCAAAGGAGGACGATGTTGATGCCACTTCCATCGGGCTTGCAAATGGTGAAGGACGTCTCTAGTCCATCTATTCCAAAATTGATGTTTTAACTGTAAGAGACTTTTCCATCTGCAAGAAAGACTAAGATTTTGATTAGTGAGACTAGTTCCTTCAGGTAGCTCAAGAAGAGGTTCCCCGATTAGGAAATGTCCAGGGGTGAGAGCCCTGAGATCAGCTGGATCATTGGAAAGTGGTACTAGAGGTCTTGAATTAATACAGGCCTCTATCTGACATAAGAGAGTAGAAAGTTCTTCAAAATTAAGCAAATGTCCTTGACAAGTTTTAAAGAGATGTCTTTTGGCGAGTTTGATGGATGACTCCCAAACACCACCGAAATTGGGAGCATATGGTGGAATGAATTTCCAACTGATGTTTCTCACAGTCAGGAAATTTTGTACAGACTGGTCTTGGACTAACTTGAATAATTGCTTTAGCTTCTTCTTCAGTGTCGGCTCCTGCCAACAAATCGTCTACATTCGGAAGGCTCTTTTCAAGTGACCAGACTTTATTTGACTGGTCGCACAAAGTTGAATGCACAATCGAGTCAGGCACTTGTGAAGTATAGATTTTTCCAGTCAAAATGTATCCCAATTTAGTTGAAATTGCAGCTGGAGTTCCTGAAGGTCCAAAAATGGGAAGTCCATCCAGGAGGAGTGCATAAATATCTGCACCAAGCAAAATGTCAATTTGTTGCGAAATATAAAAATTTGGATCTGCGAGTATAAGATTATCCAAATGCGGCCAGTGTTGGATTTGAATATCGAAATTTGGGAGAGGTGAAGTCACTTTATTTACCACAAGAGCATTAAGATTGAATGTTTTAGATGAGAAGTGAGGAGTGAATTCTACCTGACAACTATGAAATGAAGTTTCTGCATTAATCCCATTAATACCGGTTAATTTATGGTTTGTATTTTTTAATGGTAAATTTAATTGATGCGCTAATTTTTTTGAAATTAATGAGAGCTGTGATGCATTGTCAATTAAAGCTCTGCATTTAACAAACTTTCCCGAGTGATCTTTCACTTTAATTACGGCCGTTGAGAGAAGAACAGAACTATTAGAAATTCCATTAGAAACAGCTACGACATCCGTCTCAGTTGGAAGATTTACTTTATAGTTATGAAGTAAAGTGTGATGTCGATTTTTGCAAACCTTACATCCGATATTTATTTGGCAATTATCCGTCTTATGGTTTTTGCGAAGACAATTCCTACAACAAATTCCTTCTATTGTTTTCAATCGTTCTTCGATTTTCATTCGATTAAAAACAGGACATTTATAAAGCGGGTGATTTGAATTTCCCTGGCACAAAAAACAAGAAAAAGAGTCGCTTTTCCCCTCAGTTACGTTCTGAACTATCACTTTTCTTGTCCGGTCTGCCACCCTTCGGCTAAACCAGTTCCCCCTTTCAGTCTGACTACATTTACGACCATCTGGAAAGAATTTCTTTTCAGGGGTTAGGTTTCCCCGCACTTGTTTATTTTTAGCTGAGCTACAACTGTCTAGAGATCTCGCCTCCCTCTCGATAAAGGCTTTAAAAGAATTCAGCGTTGGAAACGCATCAGGGTTCAAGGTCAAATCCTAGCGGTGAATTATGTCGTCGTCCAGTTTTGAAACGCAGTGATTGATTATAATCAGCTCGGTTAATTCATTTACTTCTAAACCCAAAACACTCAAATTTCTAATACATTCATTACAATTATCTAGAATCTCGAATAGCAGTTTAGATGAATTTGCGTTTTGTATTTTTAGATTAAATAACTTATTAATTTGGCAATTAGCTAACTGACTTTTGTTTTCAAATCTTTCGCATAACAATTCCCAGCAATTTTTAAGATTTTCTTCCCGAATTGCGAATCCACGAATTAATTTTGCGGCATTACCTTTGGTAGATGCGAATAAATATTGCAATTTGTCTATTTTGGATAATTCTGAATTATTAATTACCGTTGCTTGAAATAATTCTTTGAATGATATCCAATTTTTCATATCTCCATAAAAATGTGGCAATTCAAGTTTAGGCAATTTTTTAGACGCCTGAATTTTGGCATTTGAGCTAACAGCTTGACTTTCCGTTTTATTTTTAGGTTTAGTGTTTTCCAAAAGCACGGCACACTCAAATAACACATCCTGAAATTCCAAATATTTTTCAAGTTTCTCTTCACTATCATTAACATCTAAATTCGAAAACGAATTATCTAGTTTTTGTTCATAAGTATTGACTTTCGTTTTTAGCACATTGAATAATGCATCTGAACTATCCGCGTTTTCAACTGCATTTTTAATTCTCTCCTCAATTCTCAAAATTTCTTTACAGACATTACTGAAATTTTGAATTGCTTTTATGATTTTCGATTTGGAAGTCATTGTCCATAAGGCTCTGCGGCTAACGACGGACCAAAAAATGTTGATTTAATTAAGGATTATGGTAATAAATAAAGGAATGACTCACCTCATCCACGTCTCGATATTTATTACAGCGAATAGATTTGTTGTTTACAGGTTTAAACTACACATTTTGTAGCGCGTTTACAGGAAGCACCCGTTTCCTCCAAGCATCCCTTAAGAATGCCTAGTCCCTGAACATAAACAAGAGTTCAATGGATTTTCATTGCGCCATCTGTTGGCGTTCAGATGAATCACCAACTGTATTAAAAAAATTATACAGCTACACAAAATGCCAATCTAGTATGCATGCAAGGAAAAAGAATTTATCTCATAAACTGAATTAAATCAAATCTGATCAGATGTTAGTATTATCAACAAGTCTACATTTTCTTTGTATTTGTTTTTCAAAATTCTTGAATATTTTTTTTTATTTATCTCAATATGCTGAATCTCCTAGTGCTTGTTGTATTGATTTCAAACATTTTTTGATTGTTTGGATTGTTAAAATCATTTGAAAAGGCAAGTAATTATTTTGAGTGAATTCTTTTTATATATATTCGAATTATTACACAAATAAACATTTTTTATGAAAAGAACTTAATTTTGTTTCTTTATTATCGTTTATTTTATTTACTTGAGATTCAACCCAGTGGAAATCAATGATGAGAAATGGATGAATGACTGTATTATTTTCTAAAAACATATTCTGTGAAATCTGAATTTTGAAGATCAAAATCAAAAATTATATATATATATATATATATATATATATATATATATATATATATATATATATATATATATATATATATATATATTATTTTATTATTTTTTATATTATATATTATTTTATTTTGAAATAAATAGTGAAGGTACTATTACAGAAATAAATCTTAAATACCTTAATACAAATTATCATGAGATTCCCAAGCTTTTCAAGAATATCTCGAAATTTTGAAAGTTAATAAAGAGTGGATATCAAAATGCATTTTCTGTATTTGACAGTCTGTATTCTCAAGTGCAGTTTCAATTAACAAAGTTTAAAAATATTATCCATAGTATCGAAATCATTTTGAATAATTATACCTAGTAAATAAAAGTAAAATATGAAATATATTTTATAAATAGTTTATTAAAATTTATATTTAAAGCAAAGAAAAATGCATCTGACTTCTGAATAACAGACCATCGATTGGAAATCTGAAAGAAAACTTATGAACCGGAAGCAAATATTTACTTTAGCAACATCAAAACATTTTCCTTATAAAGCATTGACGAAGCTGAGTGAAATAACAAACATTCATAGAATACTATAATTACTTTTGGTTCTGTTTATATGAAAAAGTTTAGTTTATCTTTCGTATTCTATTATCCTGAAAGCAGATTGAATGATTTAGAATTTTATTCTGTTTCCCTTCACAAAAATTTCAAGTAATAAATTGGTTTTCTCAAATCTAATCAAACGTAAACAAAGTCCGGTTGAATTTCTTTGATTTCTCAGAAACAATAATAGAACAACATTAGATTTCTGAATTATTTCTTTTCCTGCAAAATGGCTGAATTCCATTCTAAAATATATCCTTATTTCGTAAAATATATTTATATAAAAATGATTAATTAATATTTTAAATTTTCATTTTCTTATGGAAAGCTAAAATATCACATTTTCTCTACTAATATATATATGAAAATTAAAATCCTAGAATATTTTAATGCTTTTAATTATGCTTACAAAGTTCAATATTAAAAATTTTCTAAATATGAAAAAAAAAATTATTTTTATATTTATTGAATTTTATTTTGGTAAATTAACATCTTATTTTTCAGTTGCATATCAAATGCTATAAAGCAATATCTATAAAGGGAGGTCTGATGGTTTGGACAACACCAAAACTTTTATATTTTTTTTTTCTAATTTCTTCAGTATAAGAAGGACAATGTTTAATTTCAATGATGAATATATTTTACCTCTAGAAATTTAATTATGAGGTTTTTATGAAAAATTTCAAAAAATTATCAAGCAAAAATAAATTGAAACAATTGCTCACAAATTGGTAACTACACTGAAAGAATATGAGTTTCAAACTACCATTGTTGCAGAGTATATTATTATATAGGTGCATTAGTTAAATATTGAACCAAACTCTATAAAATATCCTAATAAAGCCTTAATTTAGTCACAGCTTCATTATAGATAATGAGATAGAATTCAAAACTCCATTGGATGATTTGTAGAATTTTAAAATAGAAATTTAGGAAAGTATATATAAAATAAATTTGGTAGTCCATATTAAAAAACTAAGAAAATCTAACGATAAATAATCCTGTTTCATATCTACCATTTTAAATAGCTTATATCCCTTAATTAACTCTGAGTTTGTATTAAAAATTTTAATTTTTTAATTTTTATTAAATAAACTTTAGCAAACGGTAGTGAAATCAATTAATATTATTTTTCCTAATTATGTAATTACGAAAACATAATTGTAGCTCTTATTCTTGGAAAATGCATATTTCTAAATGCAAATTTTCTATGCTCCTAACCAAATCACTTAATCATTTTATTGAAAAAATGATTGATTATTTTTTTTCTAGATAGAAAATATTTCTCTTTTGAAATTATGCATTTCTTTTGAGAAAAAGGATGACAAAAATAATTGATTTATCGCATATTTTATGCTCTACCACTTTATTGCAGAATTTAAAAAAGGACAAAAATTCTATTTCAGATTTTTTAAAAACTTTTCCATTTTTATATTATCAGGAAGGATGCTTTCTCTATATACATCCTTGGGACAAACACTTCATAACTAATGTTTTTCTTTAGATTTATATGGCGATTCTTTTACTTTATGAAGTTTTAACAAAATTTTTTAAGTTGATGTTATCTTTTCACATTGAAAATATACTTTTGAGAGTATAACTTTTCCAAGACACTGATGTAACTACTTAAAATATTTATGTCACAACGATTTCAAAAGTTAAAAAATTATTTATTGTTTATCCCAATTACTGTCAAATAATTTTTTTATTATCTTATCAATATCCAATTCATTAGTATTAGAATATAAAGAATATTATGACAGTAAATTTTTCTAAAGAAATTAAAAGTTCTTTTGTTTATCTTTCAGAATGACAACATTCTAAGGATCCTCCAAACTCAAAAATTATTATTGTTAAGAGAAAATCTAAAATATTTAAATAAATAAATTTATCAATAATTAAGTGAATTTATTTTATCCAGAAAGTTTAGAAAGCGAAAAAAATGTATTCAAAGTAGACACAAAATGGAACTTATCTATAAATCTAACCTATTTATTGAAAGTAAATGTTTAACAAGGTAACGTCTATAAAAGATCAAGCACAATTCTTTCAATGGTTCTTTGATTCCTAAACGGCCATTCCTCTTCAAAGAAAACATTGACTTTGTTTTGGATGCAATCCTCCAGTCGAAGATCCTAAATGGGCTTTAGTAATTTTTTATTTCATATATATGAAAAAAATTAAAGTATAAAACAGTATTCTCAAAGGAATAATTAATGCTCTCTTTCTATTACGCTTTTTAATTCTTAACCTCATACAAGAATTTTTGCCGCAACAATTCGAGATATTCGGTCTTTGAAAATCATAAGAACATATATTATGTACAGTAATGCTATGTACAGTAAGTATTAAAAAATTGCAAAAATAAATATATATTTAGTATGATTAAAAATTATATTTTTATATCCATTGAAAAACTATATGTTCATTTTATGTTCTATGTTATATCATTTAATGTTCAATATACGTTCAATCACAGAACTGCTACGTGAGACGATAGGATTTGCTCTTCAACGAATGTTTCTCTGTCATATTTATTACTATCATAAAAAGGAAAGTTAAGAGTTCAATTAGTCCAATGACTAACCTTATCGTTAAGCTACTCCCTGTTTCCTTGCTTTTCAGCGATGCATTTCGTCAGAATTTCTTCTTTTTTTGTAGTTATTGAACGAAAGAATTTTTATCAAATTTGTGAGTATAATAGTATTCTTATATTCTTTATTAAGTAGGATGAGTTTTTCAAAACATTTCTGCTTTTTGAATTAATCACAGGAAATTTCACAAACTGAATTAAACAGAAATATTTCCAATAATTCTGTAATTCATACAATTATTATTCTTTCTCAATCTGAATTTTTTTTTTCAAATTTTGTGCTATATCATGTGTTTTCACCATGTTATGAAAATGTTTGATAACATTTTGAAATAGTTTTTATTTGATTTATTTTTGCTTTAGATTTATTTTGAAAAGAAATAAACAAACTCTGTAAGTAATGTGTATATATTTGTCCTTATTTCATTTTTTCTTAATTGAAATAAAACTCAGGAAAAATGGTCGAATTACTTTCTCGCCCATTTTAATCTGAAAAGATCTCCCAAATTGGAAAATGAAAATTGATTGTGAAAATAAAAATTATTTTTATTATTTATAGAGAGTAGAAAGTACTAAAAGGTCTCATTTTTTCGCTTCCCAATATAATTATAGATATCATATTTTGAATTTGAAATAAAAGGAACCATATTAGATTTCGTACATTAGTTGTATTATTTAATATTTTAAAAAAGAAAAAAATGAGAAATAATTGCTTGGCTCACAAAGTAATTAAAAATTAATCATCTAAATTCATAACACACTACAGACTATTTTTAGTGCCATTAATAATTTTTATGAGGAAAGTTTTTTTTTTTTTTCCAAAAATGAACATTACACAAAATTAGATTTTAGAATGATCTGCCTATCCGGTGTGGTAAAAAAGTAAGAACTTCTAGTAAAAAAAGAGGAAACAATGTTTTAAGATAAAACAAGAAAGTATTTTTTTGAACAATTGCGTACCATGATTATAAATTGTAAAAGGAAAAAAGCATTGTAAAGCAAAAAAAAATTATACATATTCAGTATAAAAACTCTTTATATGCTCGCGGAAAAATATTACTACTGATTATTACTTTATCTACTGAAATTCCTGTTTCAGAAATCAAGAATTTTTTTTTTTTAAATTTGAGCAGAAAAATAGACACTAACTATATTTATTGAATATTGTATTCTAAAATCTGTAAAAAACCGTCTGAAACACATTTTTGAAAGACAAGACACAAAAAAATTTAAACAAAGATATGTTTCTTGATAATATGTGAACATAGATTCATAAATGAACCAATTTCAAAGTCAACTTCATATCAGTGATGCAGTAATCATTTGATCAAGGATTTCAAGCTGCAGTATTTTAAAAATTTTACTTCAAGTATGCACTGTATGGTAAACAAACTTTATTTCCAAAATACATCTCCAAAATTATGTGATATAATACCACCTGACAGTTGATAATAGTAATTTGAAAAATAGATTACACAATTAATCAACTAAACGTGGATCAATAGTAATTAAATTAAATATATAATTGTTAATTTCTTCCTTTCAATAATCCCTTAGATACCATAAATATATATTTATAATATCTGATTTGTTTATTTTCCCAGCATTTTGGAATCTTCTTATTGACACTGTATCTTAGAAAATGCGCTAAAACATTTTCGGGATTTTTTTTCTCGTCTTCTTGTTATTATTATGTTATGCCAGTGCAGTATGTACGTTCTCTCAGAAACATCTAAAAGTATATTTTAATGCAGTTACTGACCAGATGTTATATATTAAATTATACGGGCTTTCCAGCTGGCCCATTCCTTTAGTCAAAGATAGATAGAGAGTAAAAGAACAAAAAGTTCCATTCATCTCTATGATCGCCAGATTCGTTTTTAATGATTCCTAATCCCCAATATCTTATTGACTTGTCACTTCCTGGTTTCTCTTACTAGTATGAGATGTCTGGTTCTTTTTCAGACGTATAATAAATGCTTAAATAAAATAATTTTATGATTAGATGTAACTTTTGAAGCATGTTCTATTGAAGAATTTTATAGATTACGGCAATTTGCTAATTAAAATGGCAAGCATAAATAAAATTTAATTAACATTGATATTTATTCACTTTCTACTAAAGAAATGTGAATCATTTTACAGAAATTATTAGAAAGGATACATGAAGAAAACTGTCAATTGAATGAAAGTCTAATTGTTGAAAATCATGTTCACGCAATTATCACTGTTCCTAACATTAAAAATATTTCTTACTTTTGTATTCTTATTAAATTTGATAGATAAAAATTTTGAATATTTGTTTTCATGAATAAATATTTGATAATTTATCATATGTTCTCTTATTCTGGGTCATTTGAGCTTTGCGCTATCTGCTTGGATACATGTATCTTCTACAAAATGTAACATATGTGAAATTTTATCTGTAAATGTCATTTGGTTAATAAAGTAGCATGCATAAAGTTGTACACACATTAATAGGATAAATAAAGGATGATTTTTCTTTTCATTTGAAATCATTGTGTTATATGAATGATTTTTTTTTGTTGATAATCATTTTAGGATTGATCTGATTCATAAAATAATATAATATTTTTTATATAAAATTGATATAAAATATATTTTAAGGAAAAGTATTTTTATTTACGCATAAAAGGAAAATTAAATACATTTCATCAATAAATTTAATAAATGACTTTCACTTCTATTTCAAAAATATATCCAAAAAATTTGCTTTCACACATGTATCGTATCCTTTTAAGAATTTATTTGATATGTTACGGCCAAAGCCCAAAGTACGGCCAATTCGCGAACTGGCCAAGACGTTTGGCCAAAGTTCGAAATACTTGCAAATAATATTGTATTTTCTACTTTGGCTGGCCATTTCGCGAAGTGGCCGGGAATCCTTGGCCAAAGCCTGATGTGATAATCTATACTTATAAATAAAGTTCAATGTGTGTCTGTGTGTGTTTGCGTGTGTGTGTGTGTTGGCTCTCTACAGTCCAAACCGTTTGACATACAGTTATCAAATTTGGCATATATATACCTTGGAGGTCGGGAATGTGCACCGTGGAGCTATTTTTTAAAAATTTTAATTGGAATTTTAATTAAAATCTAAGCATAATTTCGGCGTTTTGTCGCTATAACCATAAAATAATACAGCATAAAATCCATTTTTTCATCAAATTAAAGCTCAAAAAATTATCTTTTTAATGATACCAATGTTTTAATTTATAAATTATGCTTAGATTTTTAACGAATTTATAAAGAAATATTTTAACCATATTTTTCAATAATATATTTCGCTCAAAATAAAAATAAAATTTAATCTGCACGAGCATGTCAAATTAAAAAAAAAGCTTTTATCAACGTGTTGCCATCACATTGATAGAATTTTAAATCAAAAAATAAATCAACTATTATTGCAAATTTAATAAATAAAATTGTAATTTTCGGCAGGTGTCTGTATAAAATGAAAAAAAAATGAAATAGGATATTTTCTGCAAAGTAAAAGGAAGAAAAGCTTTCTATGAGCTTTGACAATACCTATATTATTAATTCAATAAAACAATTTAATTTATGGCAAATATAGTTTAACATACTTATAATCTTTCTAATCAGCAACCATCAGCTAATTTGAGGCATACATTTGCTAACAAAATGGACTAAAGGAACTAAATAATTATATTTAATATAACTTTAGTCAATAAATGATCCGATGAATCAAGAATTTTATATTTTTACATAGGCTCTCTGCCCTTTGAATCATATTTAACAAAATATTCTTGAGACACCAATATTTTAAATAAAAATTGTTGAACTCCAACCAACTAAATCAATCACTAAAACTGACTGATTTATGAAATTTCAATATCACTCATCTATAAAAACTAACGATTTTAGACTACTTCACCGACTGTCTCAATGAAGATACGTTTATCTTCTGCCAGGATTTCTCGACAGTAATTGGCCTGTGATTATGAAAATGTTGATTGTTTTAAAATTGATGCATAAAAACTTCATAAATCGGTCAGATTCATCACAGAAGATAGGTACGTTTATTTATTTAGTTAAAAGTTGAAGTATCAAGAGTATTGCGCAGAACATGGTTCCTTGGGATCAAAGGACTGTAGAATTTAAAATTCGTAATTTTTTCTTAAGTTCATTTATTGACTGAAATAAAATAAAATAGCTTTATTTGCACCATTTAAATCTTTTGAAAGTAAAAAATTAATTTTGCGATGAATCAGAGAAATTTTTGTTGAATAATTCTTTAAGATATTATATAAATTATTCTGCAGTGCACATATAATTTCACTGCCAAACGACTATGATTTCAATTTTCATATTTAAAAAAGACATGGTTAGCTTCAATATAAAAAGCTTTTATATTGATTGTAGTTTAACATTTCCACTTTAATTTAAAGTAGAAATTTTATGGATACTAACAGAACATTAGAGAAAGTAGTACAATGAACGGAACTGTTTAAGGCCTACATAAAAGTATGTATGACTGACATAAAAGTATGTATGTAGTAATATAACTACCAAAATATGAAGCTTAAAAATATTTTGCAGAAAATGCTAATAAAAAAACAAGTTACATTAGTTGAAAATTTTAGCGATCATTAATACTGGCGAACCGGCTAGAAGCCAAAGGCGGCTAGTGGTAAATAAATATAATGGCACTTACGTATAAAATATAAATAAGGTCATGTTGTAGGTGAAATTCGGTAGATGGCGCCAACAAAGAAATGTCTATAAATGATATTAATAACAAAACTATATTTCCTTCATATTTGTTTTAATTAGCCCTTATATTTGCTATTTGTCTTTGCAAAAAATTTCATATTCATGAAGCGATATTTCGGGAGACAATGTGATCTGGGATCTTTAACATTACGCAATTGAACATACGTAACGCCTTTGCTCAAGATATAATTCGTTCATTTTGACGGGCGCAAATCTAATCTTCACGCTATCGCGTTCTTACAGCATATACGCTCACTGAATAATTTCTATTGTGGCTTTAATATGAGAACAGAATAACACGAGATCATATTTCTATATATTACAAGCTTACTTTTAACTCAGAGGTGTCATTTATATTTAAACTCGTTTCTGAAACAATTGTACTTAAAAAAAAACAGTACACAGAAGTACTCATTTTTAATAGTGTGTAAAACAATCTGCTCTTAATTCCTTTCTTCCTACTTTGGCCGATCGTCCCAAGCCACTTCGCGAATTGGCCGGCCAAAGCCCGAAATCAAGAAAAGATCGGACATTGGCCGGTAAGTTTACCGCAACGTTGGCCAGTTCGCGAACTGGCAGATTTCGGGCTTTGGCCGTAACAGATATATTTTTCAAATCTTGAAAATTTTATTTTGATGGACGTATAATCTTTTTTTTTATTAATTATTATATGCTTTCACCCTTTTTAATTAATGTTTGGTTTAAAATTAATAATGATAGGTATTATAATCATATTCCTTCAAATACTAACTAATTACAAAATTATCTGAAAAATGAAGTATTATTTAAATTTTAAATGCAACCATTTATAAGGTGTAAAATAAGGATTATACTTGATTTTAAATTTTAAAAATAGTTTCTTCCTATAAAGAAATATTAGGATCATTTATGCTTAAAAATTAAAAATAAATAAAAAAAGAATAGGGAAACAAAAGTGAAATCTGCTATCACAAATTTCAAGTTATCATGTGAGAACATTATACTTCCGTTCTACCATTATTCCTACTTTTAATTCATTCGTTTCGTGTTTATTCCTATTTTATTCGATGCTTTTCTTCGATTGATAACTTTTTACGATCCTACTCATTATTGGCCAGACAGGAAATCGGGTACAAGACAGACATTCACGCCAAGTTGTAACTTTTTGATGGCGATAAGTCACCAAGTGGGCAACATTTTTCATCATTTTCTAACAACACTAAAGGCAAAAAATTGATGCCTCAAAAGCGATAAAGAACCAGTTTTTTGCACTTGCATTTTCAGGCTTCAAAACTCCCAAATCAAAACAACATCATGTTCTCCCATGATAAACATATATAATGATAAGCAAAAAGATATTCAAAATCAAACAAACAAAAAATAAAATAAAATAAAAAAAATTTACTTAAAATTCCATGCTGAATAAGTTCAAATGAAAATAATTGTTAAATAGGTAAAAGCAATATATCTTGAAAATAATTATGAACCTAATTTTAATACTAATCGATCATAATTTTTAAAATGGGTCTAGAGGGTAAGTTTCCCAAAATTGCTTCGAAGAGCTCCAGTTTCTTACATTCTCTCAGCTCTTACCTCTATTTTCTTATAATTATCAGTTTAGGAGACTACAAACGATAATTTACAAGCAGCAAAATTAAGTTAAGGATGAAAAATGCCTCTATCAGTTTTCAAGATGCAAAAGGAGTAACAATGTTTGCTGTGGATACTCTACAATCCTGAAATCAATATACTTTAGTATAATTAATGTAGCAACATGAAACATATTGTTGATAAACGATAAACCGTTACCCATGATTCAAATAAATGTGAACGTAATTTATCGTCTAGACATCGATATTATTAAATTTTATTTCGAGCAATACGGGCATTCACTAAAGGAGAAAATACTCATAGATCATTCTGTAGTTTAATAAATTCAAATAATGTAGACATTTCAAATTGTTTATAAGAAGAAAAGGAAATGAAATATTGTAACCTTTATAACTCATTCATATGAACAAAAAAAAATATATGAATTCTTAATTCTTTAACTTTCTTAATTATCACAGTATCTATATTTAGGCGAAGAGCATTTATTTCCAATTGCAATTTTTTTAATTAATAAAGGAATAATGCTTATTTCTGTTTCAGTTCATTAATATGATACTGAAAAATTAAGAAATCTACTTCTCGCAGTCATTTATATTTAGAATATTAATTATATTTAGAATAACATTCTTCACATGAATAATTTAAACTAAAAAAGTTTTAATGTGATTAAACCTGGACTGCTTTATGAAATCCAGTATAAGGCTATTTTAAACAATTTCAAATTCTCGATATTGTGGTCTGAAAAATGCTCGCAGGAATCATTAGCAAATGGAAATGTCTCAAGTGTTATAGAATGAATTTTTTTCGACAATTGAAATGCTATTACTACTTCAAAAAGATATGTAATATAAAAATAATAATTAGCATATATTTAATTTATCTTATATTTTAATTATTTTATGCAGCAGTTTACTGGACATAACTCCGGTATTCCTCGAAGTTATTTTTAAATTGTATTATTATAAATCCATCTTTTTTAAGTTAGAAAACATCAAAAGTTTGATAGTTAGCTAAAATATTTATGGAAAATATGCTTTATATATTTACTGCTGTGTAAACTGGAAAAAAGCATGTACACTTTTTTTATGAGGATCAAGGATCAAAGTATCTTATAATGCCTTCTAGTAAGTATACGCATCATATAAAAGTAGACAAATTAACTATATATTACAATATAATACTAGGCAACTTAATTATAACTTAGTACATTTTTATTGATAAAATCTTATCTAACCTGGGTTTTGTGAAACCAATTAAATAAGTAAAAACTTTAAATTTTATCGTATTAAAACTTAAAAATAAGTGGAGTAAATGAACATAATATTATCAATAGAAAGATCTCAAATTAAGAAAAAAATTAGATCATTAGATCATGGTAGAATTTATTATGTTGACATCATACAAATATATTTATAATACTAAAAATTACAGTAAGAATCTTTCAGAGACATCAGTGCCAAAGCAGTTTTTTTTTTTCATTTACTGAAAAACATTCATGAACTCATCTTTACATATAACAATCACCTTTAAAAAAAATTCGTGATTAATAACCAAACAGAATTCAAAGGAATGATTTTATCTTAAAAAGTGTCTTAAAATGGTTCAGGTGACTTTTCCTCTTGGTAGAACCACATGATTGTAATTTTGCTCATAATACTCGCATAAACCATCTGTGTTAATAATGCGGCACCTGAAAAATCCAAACATACAATACTTACGAAACTTGAGAAAATTTTATATTGAATTTCTATATGCTATAATCAGAAAATACTAACTACTATTATAAATATGTCATATATCAATTAGATTAACTGACTTATATTCTAGTGTTCATCTTTTCATTGTAGAATATAAAATTCATTTTTAAACTGTGTAAAATCGTCAGCAAATTATATAAAACATAACCAAAGGATATTTTTTAGTTCAGATATTTAACATTTCAAAAACATTTCACTTAGATTTTTAAATGGTATTTTAGAGATATAGCAACCAGTTATAGCTATGTAATTGCTTCCATGACATAATTAAAGAAAGAAAAGAATATGTGTGATATGTAATTATTTATAAAATATCGAAATGTTTGAGGCCTCTATGGATTTTTCAATTATTTCATTTATTGAAACCAAAATCAGGTACATTTTAATGTTTTAATAAGAAAATAGGAAAAATCCTGTCTATATATAATAAGTATTTTTGCAATTTCAGTACTTCCGACCTCATATATTTATGATAAAAATAAAATGTGATAAATTTTGAAGACCATATGTTTTTCTTTTTAATAATAATAAGTAAATCTAATGAAAACCAGTTTGGCATAGAAGCAACATTATTTAAATAAATTAATAGTAATTGATATCCAAATGCTTCCTTGATACCAATTGATAGCTTCCTTGGTTTTCTTGATATTTATCCTTCATATAAACATATGATTATTTCAGTGAAAATACACAGTTTTTATAACGCTTATATGAATATATATGGTGAATTTTTCTTTGCCTAACAAATGCTATAAAATCTGAGCAATACGTGATCCTTTATTTGATTATAAACTTGTTTTATATATAAGATTCCTCCAGCACATGTGCTCGATAAGTTAAAACTTTTTCTGATAAACAGTATAAAATACAAATTTAAGAATTTTATTATTGGCAAAATACTAAATATATGATATGTTATAAAACTTATCCCGCTAAAGGAAATATTGATTCATCTCTCAGAGACATTTATAAGAATATGAAATATTGAAATTTATAGCGTTGTGATATGGCTGTTTTGTTATAAAAGACGGAAAGGAAAAGAATAAAAAATTAATAAAGGTTTGTATCTAGTATCCTTCCTTTAATATATGAGTAATTTGTTCCTATGATAAAAAATATTATCAATACAAATTCGAAATGAAAAACTTTATTATTTCTGTACCTTAAAATTAAACAATACAAAAGCAAATTTTAAAGTACACATTTCCATTGATTAAGTACCATTTGTTTTCCATCCGTATCATTCTGAGTTATATAAATAAGTTCAGAAATATGTGAGCTTGCTTAGTTGGATTTATTTTATTTACATGAATATTCTTTGAATTAAACAAAAGAAATTCTATTAACTGATAATAACATTGTTTTATATGTATGATTCTTGTGGTACTTGAATGGAATCATGTATGAAAATATATCAAGTGCAAAGAATTTGAACATTTCATCAAAGACAAATTACTAAATGTATTTTTTATTACAAAACCCCTCCTGTTTAGGAAATCATTAAACTATCACTGTACATTATTTTATAAAAAAAATGAAAAAGTTGGATCGCTTTATCGTGAAAAGAAAATGGAAAGCAATGAAAAACTTTTATATCTAGATTATGTTTTCTAATGTCTATCTCTACTAATAATAAAAATGAATATATGTGTACGCACGCTTTTGAGTGTGTATCTTCGCATTAGTATGGGTGTATACATACTTGTACGGGTGCTTATGCCTGTGCGTGTGTATGTCTCTGTGAGCATGCGTATGTGATGACACTTTATAGGCCAGACCTCTTGATCTACAGCTACAAAAATTTACTCATTTGGCGACGGTTGTTTATTTTTGCCCCCGATTAAACTTTTCGTTCTAAGCCAATATCTTGATTTCTTTATACCTCCTTTCCTCAGACTGAATATACAAATCATCTCCAGAATATTTCTAATAATATTTGACTTAACTATGCCATTTGTCGAATACATGCAGCGGTATAAAAACATTCAATGAAGTAGTTTGAAATTCGTATGTAAGTGAAGAGAATTATTAAAATAAAGCGAATTTTGTAGCTGCAAATCCAGCTGTCCATAGGTCAGATCTCTGGATTTACGGCTACAAAATTTACTCATTTGGCGACGGTTGTTTATTTTTGCCCCCGATTAAACTTTTCGTTCTAAGCCAATATCTTGATTACTTTATACCTCCTTTCCTCAGACTGAATATACAAATCATCTCCAGAATATTTCTAATAATATTTGACTTAACTATGCCATTTGTCGAATAAATGCAGCGGTATAAAAACATTCAATGAAGTAGTTTGAAATTCGTATGTAAGTGAAGAGAATTATTAAAATAAAGCGAATTTTGTAGCTGCAAATCCAGCTGTCCATAGGTCAGATCTCTGGATTTATGGCTACAAAATTTACTCATTTGGCGACGGATAAGTTTATTCTTGCCCTCGATTAAATTTTTTGTAGCTAATTTCTTGATTTCTTTATACCTCTTTTCCACTGACTGAATATACAAAACATCTGCAGAATACTTCTAATGATATTTTGCAACTCCATTAATTAACTACGCTAAGCGTTGAGTTCAAAGCAGATGTATAAAAACATTCAATGAGGTATTCTTAAATTTGTATGATGATTTGTTTATATTTAAGTGTTGCCATTCAAAAATAAGTAATAAGATTGATTTCTTGTGATATGTATATTAGCGCTTTACATGTATGGTAGCGCTTTATTATTTTTCAAAGCGCGGTTTGTTTGTTTCTTCTTTTCTTAATCTATTTTCTGAACATTCATTATTTTAATAAATATCCAATTTTCGATCTGTCAAATGCTACAAATTTTAAGAATAAATTAGATAATTTTCTGAAACCATTAATTCTATTTTTATAAACATGCCTGTGATATTTTTTTTCATATTTCT
The DNA here is from genome assembly GCF_947563725.1 of Argiope bruennichi. Lineage (NCBI taxonomy): Eukaryota > Metazoa > Arthropoda > Arachnida > Araneae > Araneidae > Argiope > Argiope bruennichi. Next base: position 63,613,859 of record NC_079153.1, on the reverse strand, counting down.
CATCTTAATATTGCCATGCATCAATATCGAAACAAGGTCAATTCAATAAAGAATCATCCGTATAAATAATTAAAATTATTTTTCTAAGACAAATTTGTTAATATACAATTAAATAGGAAATGTTGTATTTACTTTAAAAGTTAAATAATTAGAAACTTCTTCCACATAATTTTATATGATTCTTCAAATCCAATGCTTTATTTTAAGCCTTAAATAGTATTTAAAATATCCTTAACAGAATTTAATTACTAAAGTATTTTATTCCATCAATTTTTATTTAAAATAACGTAGCCATTGTCGAAATTAATGTATTAATTCTTATAATAAACATATTAGTTCTAAATTTAATATTATTAGAGAAATTAGTAACTTATCTAATATTTATAAGGTTTTTCGGCATTTATAGATAAATGCCATTTCAATTAGAGAATTATACATGTTATAAAAAATTCGACTTTCTGTTTATAATTTATATAATGGAAGTTTATTTTGTAAGCTTTGCAACCGAAAAATTCATTAGATCAATTTAGTTTGAGTGAGTGAAATTATGCTTTTAAATTTTAAATTTAACTCTTAATTTTAAAAATATTATTATTTTAATGAATTAGAAGTTTACATTTTTATAAAAAAAAATATGCTTCAATAGCATATTTAATAGTAAAGATATTCTATCCTTGCATTTTTTTTTATTATAACCAGTCATTCCAGTATATTTTTATTATAACCAGTCATAATTATAAGTCACGCTACTTAACTGTATAAACAGGGCATCTATTATTACATTGAAGGATGTAAATTGCTAATTATATTAGATTAAGGCATTGTATCAGAAGATATTTTCCAGACATATTCTATTTGGTTTTTCAATTGTACTTCATTTAAGTGCATTTATAAAAAAAATATGTATCCAATAATTTGTTTAAAATGGTTTAAACAAACTAAAAGAAGAGTTCAAATTTATTTATATCATCCAATACTGGGAAATATATATTTCTTTTGATAAAAATTACTCTGTCTGTAATTTTAGAGGTGTTTTTTTATCTAGAATTTAAATGATTTATTTCTATTTTTATTACTTTATTTTGAATGTCAGCATGCATTTTAAAGCAAGCAGGTTTCATAATTCAAGCTTAGAAAACACCAGCAAGAAAATAAATATCGCTCAAGACATCTTTTTAAAAAAGCATGCACTAAAACAATTCATAACAACAAATAAGCAAAGTAATTGAATTATCTACATAAAGCCCACTATACTATATTTATCATTCTTAAACCTGTGAGAAAAAAAATGCATAATTTAAGAAAACAAAACACATTAGAGGTATACGAACAGGAAAACAATAACAAAATAGCTACAACTCTTTTAATTCTATTAACAACAACTAAATTCAAACACAGTTGAAGTCTCTATTTTAAATGAAAAAATATCTAAACAATGAGATATTGCTTGTTTGAAAGGAAAAAAAAGAATTTCGAGACGAATAACTTCCAACATCGATTAACACTAATGATATTAGTATAATTTTCAACAGTTAAAATAGCTCATTTTTATATTTAAATAGAACTGATGGGGAAGAAAAAAATTGTTTTATCTTTTAATACACAGAATAAAGCTTATGTATTTGTTATTTATCTCATACTTATTTTAAAGTTTGTTTTCATTTTATATGATTGCTTTAAATTTAAAAAAGAATTCATGTTATTTATAAACTCCATTGAGTTTACTAGATGGGATTGAGTGAACTCAATCCTATTTGAAATTTATATTTAAAGTATCTGCATATATATCAATTATATGCAGATACTTTAAATATAAAGTATCTGCATATACTCTTTTTAAATTTTTGAAACAAATTTGAATCTTGGAAAAAAATATTTGTTAGTGAAATGCAAATTATCATTTCAAAGTTATATTCAGTGAATTCTTTCAGACATAACTGCGAATGAAACAATTACGAAATGGCATTTAGTAAAGATTTAAGATGATTGCAATGATGGTTAATATAATCGTTTTCTAATTTTATTTTTGTAATGGTTAGTTTTAAAAGACGAAATACTGCTAAACATAGCATAAATATCTTATCAATTATTGTGAAGCTTAATAATGTTACAAACCTGTAGTGTTCCTTTCCAGCAGGTTCGTTCAAGGCTGTTTTACAATCAGCTTTGTTGAATGCTAATCGGATGCCGATTCAGTGATATCAAAGCTTGACGACGAATTTGGCGACGTTGGCGACAAAATAGATATTATTGGAAACTTCGAAAATTTTAGTAATCCAGCCAATAGAAACTGAAATACATCTGCTTCGCCCAGAACCGTTTCAGCCCGCTTCCCGGGAACTATAAAAGATCAGCAGTCTCAAGCTGTAATGAATCGTAGTCAGTGATCAACGGAGTTGGATTCGTGAAACGAGTCTTCGAGAGGATAACAAAGCAACGGCGGAATAGTCCAGCGTTGTGTGGAACTTAAGTGAATAGTGAACTGAGTTGTGTGCCGAGTTCAGGCGTTTATTGTAGAAGCAGTATCGAGTCTTGTGAGGAGTAGCCAGTCGCGTAATAGTGAGTCAGCAGTTGGATACAACTAAAGCGAGGAGACAGTGGAGAATTGCAGCCGCTGGAGAGACCGTAGAGGGAAGCTACGAAGATCCCCTCTCCTGCTGAATTCTATCTGGCCATTTTGTGTGCTGTGGTTGTTATTGGTACCTATTACTACTTGTGAGATACTGTTTGTTGTGTTGTCCTCTTTTATAGTGTGTTGCTGCGTGCTGTCCTCTCTTCTTCTCGGCTGTATATATTTGCCGTATGTGTATTCGTCGTCCTTGTGTTAGTGTCTTCATGTTAAATAAACGCCGTTATTGTTTTCTACTGAGGCCTGCTGATTGTTTTCACACCATACACCCACAATAAGCGAACCCGGTGACTTTAGGGACTTAACAGTGGAATCAGTAACAATATATATCACAGCATTTAAAGTATTTTAGCTGCTTTCAAATTGTCAGTATTTTCCTAAATAAAAATATATATTGTTAAAATTATCTTATCTAAAAGTGTTTAATTTATGAAATATATTTATATTTTACTATTATATATATATTTAAATTCAAGATATTAATATCGATATCTTCAAATATTTAAATAATATTATTTTATTTTCTGGATATTCATTTATAATTATTAAATAGAACTGCTTAGACCGACATGGAGAAGCTTTTTTCTAGCAATATTTTTACAGTTTCAAAACATCAAAAAATATATCTACTTGTTTATGCGTAAAGCTGTAGATTTTAAATGTTTAATAGTAAAATGATAATCAAAATAATAATAAATTTTCTTTTACAATTAATTTACCGCATGTTGATGTAATTTTTTTTTTTATTATTAAGGCAGTCTTTCTTTATTTCAAAGTATCATCTTATTGATATAGTGATCTTATTTGTATAAATGAAATAGCCATTATAACGGTTCAGATTGCTCCCAGATAATGCTAGTATTCTTGAATTAAAAAAAAATTTCAAGACAAGGAAAGATTCTCAAAATGAAAATTTTTATCGGAATTCTCTAGAGTTTTTCATTAATGATTTTTCGTTTGGAATATTTTTAAGACAATTTATAGAAAATATATTTTAATAGCTTATTATAGTGAATGTTTACAATTCTTATTTTATTTTTTCCAATAAATCAGTAGAAAAAAAGTGATAAATACAAAGGTGTTCAAATGAAAAGGTACGAAACGACACTGTGTGTATAAATGAAGATTTTATTAAAGGTATACACCATAGGTCTGAGCACAACGATCCCATTGACTAACGAGCTGAAGGATTCCTTCTTCCCAAAATTACTGTGACCTTGACGAGACCCAATCCTTCACAGCCTCCTTGAATTCGCCATCCGAGTTGAAGTGTTTCTCTTTCAGATGCTTTTTAGGGGACCAAACACATCAAAATAGCATGGCGACAAGTCCGGGCTGTAGGGCGAACTTGAACTTGGCAAGTCCCGCGTGTATGACCCTGGACACGTGTGGACGTGTGTTATCATGGAGCAGAATCACACCCTCCGAGAGTAACCCCGGTCTTTTGTACTTGATGGACCTACCTGCGTAGTCTTTGGAGTGTCTCACAATACACATCGGAGTTCATGGTTCTTCTGTGCTCGAGGAATTCAACAAGTAGTAGACCTCAGATGTCGAATTCAAGGACGCTTTGAAGGACTGTCTCGTCAAAGGAATTCTGGGAACAAGAAATCACAGTATCATTTCTTACCTTTTCATTTGAACACCCCTTGTAATTACGAATGTTGTTTGAAAAAATATATTGGAAATTTATTTTTAAAAAAATCGTTTTATTATTTAAAACATTTACTTTATTTATGTCCTAATATTTCCCATGCAATTGTAAATTCAAATCAAAGGGATATTCAAAAAAGCTTGAATGCTACCAATATGATTACAAAGAAAATATAATTTACTTTCATTTTAATCATAGTCTCAAATTGGTATTTATTGAGCTAAATTGATAGTTGAGAGATTTCTTTAATGCACTTTCAGGGAATTATGCTTCAATTTTATTACTATTCACAGTTATATTTATGTATTTAAAAATCGCTGATTTCATGGCTCTCAATTTAATAGATTTAATTTGATTAACACTCTTGAACCTTTAACCCTTTCGCTGTCCTCACCTGTCAGCGAAAATTTCTATTTTTCGCCGCATTGGAACAAACAAAAATAAAAACTCAAACAAGTAAACACTTACAAAGCGTTTTAAACGTTCAAAATTTTTAAAATACAGAAAAACGCGTGAAGCGCGTTACGGCCGTCCAGAAGTTTCACTTGGACGCGTTAGACGTGTTACAAACGACGAAGAGGTTAAAATGCTCTTTCTATTTTTAATACTCCCAACAAGCAAAAGGAAACATAATTTTAAAGTTAAATTATATTTTTTAATTAAAATTATACAGTAAGTTTTAATTATGATTTATTATTTTCTATTTCTTGAAATGTGAAATTTGTAAACACTTCATGTTCTAATTAAGCCGTTTAATCAAGGATCATATAAGCCTAAACAAGTCAATGGCAATAATGCAAAATAAAAAAAGATTTGATTAATAGCAGTGAAATAGAAAAAGAAAAAAAAGAAACGATCTTAATGTAATTTTTATGGAAGTATTTTTAATTTTTAATTTCATATAAAACATATTTCTTTCATTTTTGACTGTTTATAGTTTCATTCTTCTTATTTCAACTTCCAATGGTCCATAAAAATATCAAGAGCAAATAATAAAATATATTCATTGCCAAACGTTATATGAAGCATAATTGCTTTTCTATATATTCACCGCGTTGATTTATGCACCTTGTCGGTGGATTCCGATCTTTTCCCGATTCCGATCTTTTCCAGTTTTCCTGGCATTTAGTATCCAGGGTTTTCTGAAGAACGTTGCCGTCATTGATCTGAGACGGGTTTTTGAAATTTCTCATTAATCCTAAAATTATTTCATCAAAAGTATATGGAACAGAGATAGTTAAGCATTCACCTTCAAAATTCGCAGTTTTTGAGATGTTTGTCGGCTAATTTATTGCATCAGATTCAAATATCTACATTTTTATTTAAAAACAACTTTCTCAATTCCCATTGAATAAGATCTGTTTCGACGGACTTCGATCTTTGTCCTCCTTCAACGAGAACGCGTCTTAGAGCCGACTGATTTTTATTTCTTTCCTGATTTAGACAATGACCTGGAGACCAATGTTTCCCAATAGATCAAAAATTTAAAGCAAATGACAATGTCCATTTCACATCATTGATGGCGATGTTCTTGGAAAATGGTATCACAATCCTGGTCCATCATTAAAAGAAATGCATGAATCTTCAAGATGATTATGCAAGAAAATAATAATGAAAAGTAATCGTATTTTTTATAATAGATGGCAATCAATTCATTTAATTCTCTACTTGTCTTTTTTTATTGCCAATTGATAATTGAAAAAGTAACATTTTCCTACATTTTTTTTGAATAATTATTTTACAATTAACATAATAAGATATGCATTTTAATGATAAAACTTTACAAGTGCAGCAATACAAATTTAAAGAAACGTTAGTGCTTCATAATATAAATTTCTGATATCTAATTTTAATAAATGTACGAAAACTAAATAAATAATAAATCTGATATTAAATGAAACAGTGTATAATAAAAACGCTTCCAAACAAAAATTAAGAATTGAAAGACATTTATATGTTTACTTATTTTCCATTTCCAAAAACGGATTACTTAATTAAAGTATAAAATAAAATTCTTACTCAAAAAATATAATTACAAGGGACATTTATAGATTCCCTTAAAAAAATAAGAAGTTGAAAAGCAATTTATAGATACAAACATTTCTTTTAATATAAGATTAACTACTTTTAATATTTCCCTAGCAAGTTTATTAAACTTTCTTATTAAATTAAATATAGACGCAGGAAATCAAAACCAACACCTTTCAAGTTTAATTTTCTAAATAGATTTTTCTTCGTTTTTAAATCAAAAATATTTTATCTTCACAAGAAATAAAATTACGAACTCAATGCATTTGTTTGGGACAGTTTTTGATTGATTACACCCTAGAAAATCAGACCATATAATGAGAATCCTTTTTCCTTACATTCCCTTATTTTGAAAATTTAGTTTTCTTTAATAAAGGAAATTTCTCTTTTCCCGTTTCTTTAAAAAAGTTTAACTTTTCTTTTGAGAAACATTTTTGATTTTGTTCAGTTAAACAAAATTTTACTTTCGCATTTTATTATTAGTAGCAAATTTTTTCATTTCTATATATATTTTGTTAACATTTCGTCTAGCATAATTAATCTTGTCCATAATTCAAGGAGCCATGAAAAAAAGGTAAGAATAGAGTTCTTCTATTAGTTAAAATAACATTATGTCATCCACTTTTATAAAAAGGTTTTGAGAAAAATTATATTCGATTAAGGAATAATAGTATTTGAATATTCTACAGGAATGAGCAGTTAAAAAAATAAATGAATTCTTTCATTCAGTTTACAAACGCTATTCAAATAACAAACGCTAACATTCAGCAAACTTATTTGAACTTAAACGCTGTTCTTACTTTTTTCTGCCCTCCTTCAGATATCCCATAAATAATTTTAAAAGAATTATGAAAGATGACAAAATAAAAACGCGCTTTCAATAAATGTTTTCTGCATTCCTACTAAGTTTTATAATTATTTTGTATTAATTACATTCAGAAATGAAGGTTGGGCCAATTCTGTATCTAGAAGCAGAAGAAAAGGATTAAATTGGTATATTATTTATTTGTTTAAATAATTTTTACACACCAGTCTTAAATTAAGTATTTACTATATGAGCAAAATTCGGAAAGAGAATTTCATTTCATCTTGCGTCAGGTTATTGGAAAGAATTTTGCAGATTAAATTAGTTACAGGGTATTTTAATACTTCGCTAAAATGAATTCTCTTTTTCTCCATAAATTTTCCTTGCTTCTGTGTCCTGATTAAGTATAGCAAGTTTATTTTTATTGGCTGCTGTATAACGCTTACACTTTTCAGAAATAATTAAGAAATAGAATTTATTTTCAAGAGATAAAGTTATATTTTTCGAAATCCTATTTATGAGCGTCATATAATGATCCAATAATCTGCAAACGATCAATATGGTCTAAGCTTTTTGGTATTAAATTAATTATTTTAAAATAATTATTCGAGGTATAATTCTTTTTATTTATTTTTTTCAAAGTTTGCTAAAACTATGAAAACTAAATATTTACTAAGAAAATGGTTTTAAGTTTTGAATTTAAATTCCTTTATCGTCTATGTTCTACTACTTTATTCAATGAATGTAATTAACAACATGTTAAGTAAATTTAAAGTAAATACCGTTTCTATTTTGTCATTCTCAATGAATACAATGTATAAAAATGGCTCATATTATTTCATTGAAATAATTGTCCTACTTTATATATTACTTTTTTGTTATCACTTTTAAAGTTATTACTTTACAAATTACTTTTACAGCTTCTTGAGCATATCGTTATCAGAAAAAAGTGAGTTATTTTCGTGTAAAACAAATTCTCCCTATTTCAGGGTTGCTATTCTTCTGCTTAATTAGTTAAACACATACTAGTCTTACAATACTGATTTATACTTTCGACTATGTTTATTTTGCAGTCTTCTTCAAATACTTATAATACACTAAACTATTTAAAAACTTCTAAGCTACTAAATCGGGCACTAAAATACTATACAAACATCATACATTAATTCATATTTGAGATTTCCTTTTCTTCACTAGAAAAACAATATTTTTCTAGTATTTTCACTTTTGAAGGGTCTTTCATGAAACATTTGCATGTTAGTATCCCACATCTTGCCAAAATATCGAAGATTGTTAAATAACAGACGCTCTTGGCAGCAAAGAGACAGGAATTAAAATTCATTGTTGAGGTCATCACCGACAAAGATGCATCCTCTTTCATCGGATAAATGGCATGTCAGTAAATAAAAAAAAACTCTACCCACATCTTTATTTTGTCTAATAGGAAAGCGAGAATCTGCTTACTTACTTGGAAATCACACTTCTATGTACAACGAGTGAAAATACCTGAAAAATAAGTCGAAATTTACCGAAATTAAATAAAAATAAAGAAATTTACTAGCCTTTATTGCTGTGATTCCTATATATTTATTCGATAACGTTTATGCGTTATCTCAATCCTCGGTTGTTCCAAAAATATGTTAAAGCTCCGATAGGGCAGACTGGCAACAAAGCAATTAAAGGTCATTCGTAATTTTTTTTTAAGATATCGCCATTTTTTATAAAGAGATACGTTTCTACATTGATTTTATGAAGGTCAATGATTAATAACTAAGTATTATGATAAAGTTATTCATTCGAAACAAATTTTTAATAAATAAGCACTTTTGTTAGTAAATTAGGTCTATAATATTAGAAAGAAAAGATCTACGTTTAGAATTTCTTAGTAGCATAAAGGTAAAAAATATTTCAGTTTACTATCCAATCAAAATAAATAGATTCCTAATCAAGCAAAAGAAAGTGAAATTTAAAGAAAATTCTTCGCTTATGAAATTGGGAATGTGTTAACAGCAACGTTTTTCTACCTACCAGAGCACTAAGACTTTTTCTGATCTATTTAAATATAAACCTTCTTTATATGTATGTCGTTTATATAAAATCCGTATATGATACATTTGATATAAAACAATTGACTTAAGAAAAAACTGTTACAAAATTTTTCTTCTACAACAAATACCGCTAATCAATTGTAATAGCGCAGCACATTTAATTACTATAGTTCAGCAGCTTTCTTGCTGTCTAATCCTCCAAGACCTCTTATTCGTCGGCGACTCCGACCACTCTCACACACGATCTCTGACGATCCACCAACTTCTTCCGATACACACGACTTCCTCAGCTTCAGATTGCCCATCTTTTATAGTTCCGGGAGGCGGGGCTAGAATCTTCGGACCAATCAGGGCGTACCTGGCTGTATCTTGGGTCTTAGTGGATGGATCGTGAAAGTTCTCGAACTTTCCAGTAGTATCCATTTAGTCACCAAACTCGCCAAATTCATCGCCAAACCGCCAAATGCTCGCCAAATTTGTCGCCAAGCTCCGAGGTTATTGACGCGGCACCCACTCAACATGCACAGGACAGATCGTACAATTGTCTTTCTTACGATGACACTATTCGGGCCGGGTAGCAAAATTACAGATTTGTAACAATATGTATGTCGTTTATATAAAATCCGTATATGATACATTTGATATAAAACAATTGACTTAAGAATGTCGCTGAAAAAAGTACAAACGATAAAATAAGTGGTGTAGTAATAGGAATTTCTATAAGCTGTATCAATGTGCAATAACCAAATTTTTGTCGATAGAAGTAATTGACATTTGCATTTGAGTATATATAGAAGTGAACGCATGCCACTTAGTGAAATTAACTAAGTGGCATGCGTTCTAATAACTAAATTTGTAATAACTAATAGTAACTAAATTTGGTTGACCTGTTTCATTGATTAGAATTGTTTTAAAAATTTCTTGAATAAAATGAAATTAGGAATTTTTATAATTAAATATTATAGTTAATTGAATCTGGCATGAATAGTTAAAATTTACAAATGGAAATATTTTCCCCGTTTGTGCAGATTAAATAATGTTTTATTTACTTTAATGCAATATTATTTAGAAATATTTTGATTTATTTTCATTTCATTGAATCCAAATTTATTAAGTACATCGAACAGTTTACCTTTGTCATTAAAATGCTTTTTAATATTCTTTTAAATATTATTTTATGTGTTTCATTCAAACCCAAAATCTTGTTAATATTGTTACCATAAAATTCTTTCTGAACAGACAATTATTACCTAGGTTTCTATTTGATTTTTCAATTTTATGTATCTCATTGTTGAGTCATAAAATTTAACCCTCAACTGCATAGTGATATAAATATGCACCGTATGTTTAAAACCTCATATTATCTTTATGTAGCGACCTTTGCATAGTGTTTTTTTTATTTTAATTTATCATTTTTTTTTCTGAGTGCAAGTAGAATCTTTGGCAGTTCATTTCTTTATCTGTGACAACTTTCATTCTCGGCATGCTGTCTGGGTACAATTTCATTTTGGCGGATGTTACGAATAACGATTATTTATATAAAAAGCAATACAAACACGCAAAAAAGATTAATTTCGCATAAAAAGAAGTAAGAGTAAAGAATTATATTTATATTTTTGCATATAGTGATAAATTTATACAAGAAAATTATAGCTTAATATATTTGTTACAAATAAAGATTCATGGAAAATCAACTTATGTAGTTTAAAAGTACCAACATAAACCCCAGAAGCAAGTCTTGTAATTGACATATGACAATTGACAATGACGGTTTCATTTTAGATATCTAAACTTTAAAAAAGGAAATTTATCTCAATCTGTCACCAGAACATGTTGGTTTCCTACTCTTTTATCTAGTAAGAAGGTTTGTTTAAATATTTGAAAAAAACATCTAACACAGTCTGAATAATTTCTGTTTGTTCCGTTACTTTATTTATTTATTTTATTTCAACTAAGTAATCATGGTAATGGAATATGAAATGGCTTACGAAACTGCTTTATGCCAGAACTATAGAAGCAAATAATATATCTTTAACCCCAAGATTAAAATGATAAAAAGGACATATTTCTTTTAGAAAAAAAGGTAGATTCCTGCTAGAATGAAATATATAACAGACACAAAAATCAAAATAAAAAAAAACTGAAATCTCTAGATTTAAACATCGCGATTTTTTCATATTTTAGGGTTGTTTTGTCTATCTTTATCTTGTTTTAAACATCTGCTGTAATTACAAATAATTACGAAAAATAACAAACAGCAAGCAAAGAACTATATTTAATATATCGTATGTGTAAATCCTTTAATTAAAAGAATTATCTTTGTCACAAAATAATTTTAAAAATTCATTAAGAAAACTGAATTAATTGCCCAGAAATGCAAATTTTTCATTACTTCTTCAAAAAGTGAACAGAATAAAATATGTACCATGTTTTAATCTTTGAAATACAAAATTTGATACAATTACAAAATTCTGTTCCTATTAAATTTTATTTAGCTGGGCATATTTTTTTAATTATTGTGTTTACATGTTCTACATTAAAATACATACTATTAAGTAATTAAATATAACATTTGACTAAATCATAAATTTAAGTGGTAAATCACAAAATAACTCTGTCCAGGTAGAATTGAATTTTGATTGCATATGAAGTTTTTACTGAGAAAGAATACTTTCATATTTTTAGTCATTTTATTAAAAAAAAAATGTTTCATTTTTAAAGTCCATCTTTTTAAACCTTACAAATATTATGTTATTTCTATTGAAATTTAAACAATATCAAATATTAAACTCCAGTGTGTAATTGTCTGTTACCTTCATTATTACTTTTCCAAGAACTATGAAGACAAAATTATTATTTTCTGTATATATATCAACAAATGAAATAAATATCTCGCACAAAATTACTTATGTTTCTATACTTTTTTCTAAAAAAGAAAAAAAAAAGTGATTTTTTTTTTAGCAAAACTATAAAAGAACGCTTATTTAAAAGAACATCTATGTTACTGCAGAGAACAACAGTTAAGATCAAGTTACCGCTAAAGTGTAATAGTCTCGAATTTTATTGAACTTGTATCAACAAAGTTTCTATAGTTTCTTTTATTTTTCAAGTCCTTTTTTAAACAAGTTACTACAGTTGCTTCCATTACACAGTTTTCCTGGAACGTGTTCTGAATTACCAATCAATGAATTTCTTAGAAACGCATTTCACTTTTATTGATGTGAGGTAATTTAGTCGTATCGACAACGGAATGTAAAATTACGATAACAAAACTGTTTACAAAAGAACGCATTTCAATTTCTATATTTCATACAGGATTGACAGGATTGAGCAGAAACAATTAGACGATTTAAAAACATATGATGAACTCTTAATTTAAAATTAAATAACATTGTGATAAACAAGTGGAAAAAACGGATAGGAAATTTTCTTACGTTATTTTTAGACAATATCATCCAGGAAACTGTTTGACTATACTAACATGAGCCGATCAACATCATTCATGTTAATTATTTATGATACGTATGCATGTGTGAATACATTTTCTGATGATCAGAATTATATATCTCATTTTAACATCTTTTTTAATGTTGGAAACTTTCAATTCTTTTCAATCTCAAAATGTAATTGAAAAAAAAGGAACAGGTCATTAAAATAACGAATGTACAAATGTACATTCGTTAAATGTACAATGTACAAATATACATTCGGAAAATGTACAAAACAAAATCGCTATGTGCTTCCTATCCGCAATGAATGATGATGTTAAACGATATCTACGTCTTAGAAAAATTATTGAGATGTTCTTCCGTTCCACAATGGATGATGATGTTAAACGATATCTACGTCATAGATAAACGGTTGCGATGTCATTCCGAGCCACAACGGGCGATGATGTTGAATGATACCTACATCATAGAAAAATGATTGCTGATGAAAATATCTAGAATTTTTTTGTTTAATATTTTAAAATTCTGGACAGAGTTCTTCATAAACCTTTTTTAATTTTGTTTCTATATAAGTTTCTTCTTTTTGAAATTACTTTTAATGTTATATGTACATAGTTAAAAGCCATTTCTTCTCATTTAAATTTTACCAACGTTTCAAAATTGCAAAATTATATCAAAAAAATAAAATTTTAATGAATTTTTTGCTTTAATAATTGATATGATAATTTCTCAGTTTCGTCTGCAATTCTTAACAGTGTAAGCTATCTGCAACAAAAATTCATTCAATATATTTGGGTTTAAAAAGATTTAGGGATTTTTTCAGTGCTTCATAATGTGAATTGAATTCAAAATATCATGCTATATATATATATATCGAACCCCAAAATTTGAAGAAGAAATGCAAACTTAGCTTTTTTTTTTAAATTTCAAAGAGAATTAATAGATTTATTATCTATAAAATTTTGAATAAATTATTTCATAAACTTTTCACAACACAGTTCTTTACTTGATTACAATCATTGTTCAAATGAAAAGGCACTGTAAGTCTATATGAAGACTTTATTCAAAGTATACATCATAGGCCTGAGCACAACGATCCCATTTATTAACGAGTTGAAGGATTCCTTTGATCCAGACGAGACAATCCTTCACAGCGTCCTTGAGTTCGAAGTCTGATGTCTACTAGTTGTTGAATTCTTCGAGCACTGAAGAACCATTAACTCCGATGTGAACCGTGAGATACTCAGAAGACTAAGCTGGTCCATCTAGAAAAAAAAATCAGGGCTACTCATGGAAAGTGTGGTTCTGCTTCATAATAATGCTTTTCACACGTATAACAGGTCACACGCGCGGAACTGACCAAGTTCAAGTGGGAGCAGCTCGACCATCCACCCTACAGCCCGGACATGTCGTCCTGCGATTTTCATGTGTTTGGTCACCTGAAAAACCTCCTAAAAATAAGCGCTTCAACTCGGAAGGAACTCAGGGACGCTGTGAAGTACTGGGTCTCCTCACAGCCATAGGAATTCTGGAAAAAAGGAATCCGGTTCGTAAATCAATGACATCAATCTCCATTTCGTACCTTTTCATTTGAACACCCCTTATATATTTGCATTTCGAAGTGTTTTTTCAGTCGGTAGCTATCTGCAATATTACTTAGCCTTTTATTAAATTTTCAGCAGAATTTACTCTGTTACGGAGAATTAATGACATTGCAGTTAATAATTTCCATTATTTTATAAGCAATAAATTTTCGAAATGTAAATGTAGAATTCTGTACACATTATTTAAGTTTAAGCAATAAATTAAATGTAAGAGTCTATTTTTCTGAAATATGTTCTGAATTTTCTGAATACTGTTAAATTTAATATGATACTAAATCAAATTATATTAATTTAGTAGCATTTAATCATATAAAATGTATTAAAATTTATCTAAGAAATGAAATGATAGCAACTTCGATACTAAAAATATGCTTCATGCAAATGAAACTATTAAGAATGAAGGTTGAAATTTTTTTCTACTGTTTAATAAATGTTACACTCTTGATTTAATTTCGAGAAATGAAATATTTGTATCACCGAATTAATATAATTATGGCACTGATGAATGCATTACGAATGGAATTAATTTATTTTTTATTTAATTAAAAATGACTTTACAATTATAATTAATATGATGAATGGAAAAATATTACTAAATAAATTTTAACGAGACTAAAGTAGTTTCTCAATTAGGATATGAATAAATTCTTCCATTTGAATATGACAATGATTTATCAAGGGATTGTCTGGAGCTAATGAATATCCCATTTTACCACCTGAAATAAGAGATTTCTAATAAAGCAGAATTCCTTTGAGATATATAACAATTACTTAAAATATGCTTTGAATTAGTACTAGACAGCATTTTAATTCGAAAATTAGTGTCCCTACTAAATTTACTGATTAGTGTTTGTTAAAAAATAAACTAAAATCTCAATTCAAAATGCATCATTTTACTTTTTTGTAAAACAATTGCTAACAGTTTTCGTATTCATAATTTAAATTGAATTTGTATTTATATTGTATGAAAATTGATGAAGAACTCTTTAAATTAGAACACACAAATGAAATTCTAAGAAAAAATTTTTAGTTATTTTCTTGAATGTAGAAATTAAAATGTAATTACCAGTAAAAGAAACTACCATATTTTATTTAAAGTTCTCTATGTTTTCATCTGTCGGATTTCATTAAAAGCCAGTCGTCGTTGGTGACCAGTTGATTCACCAAAATTAATAGTGTCTAAGAATTCCAATCAAAAGGATTTGTAATATCGTCAAAACAGCTTCTCAAGAAAACTTTTTTTAACAAATTTTGATATACAAATAATCCATAAGGTTTTAGAAGCCTTATACCGTTTTGTTAAATGTGAAATATATTTGCTTAACTTTATGTCTATATCTTTCTACATCAAATAATATGGCAGGAAAGAGAAGCGGTATTTAAAAAGGTTTTCAACATTCCTGAATTTTAAAGTTAAATAACCTTTATTGTAAGAACAGGAATTTTTTTAAATTACAAACTTGCTTTACATTAAGATCTACTCAGTATAAAAAAAGCAGAATTTTAACAACATGATCAACAATATAAAATAATCTAGATGATAGTTTTAACAGAAATGAAGACGATTTGAGTTTTAATTCAACAAGGAATTGCTATAAAATAAGTTAAAAATATTTTTTAATTTAAGAAAAAATAGGAAAAACTAATACAGCAAATTTTATATAATTGAAAACTTATATATTTTTTTTAACTTTAAGATGATGTAAAATTATTTTCATATAGTAAAATTTTCGGTAGTTGTCACAAAAAATAAGAAATTTGCGCTTAAATTTAGTAAAAATTCTAAATGAAATTTTCAAAGCTATTACTGAGGTTCACATTCGCATTCTTCAGGGTTTATATGAGGCAAGTACTGTACTTTTAGGTTAGAAGATCTGGCCGATAGAGCATATTCATATACATCGATGATATGAATATGCTCTATATGATTAGCATCGACATATTTAAACACTATTAATGGAATATTTCCTTGAGAACCTCTCAGAATCATAGGAAACAGAAAATAAAAGTCGTTTTCATTTTTTTTTAATTTTCTTGATGTCAGATGAGCTATATGCAGGAATATTACTTAGTTATTTTCACTAATTTCGTAATATCTACAGAATATGAAGCACTGTTCAGTTATTTTCAATAATCCTAACACATATCCCAATAGTACAAGATTTTTTTCAATATCACCAGAATGTTGTTTGACAATCTGACGGTCGTACAATATCTTGATTATATGATAGTAAAATTGGGAATTTTGTGTGTGTGTGTGTGTGTGTATTATGGTGAAAGCGTTTTGAAAAATAGTAAAAGCATTCATAAAATCGTATAATTTTATTAATTGAAAAAATATGCAATATGCACTAGGAAGTCGCATAAAAACATAAACAATTAGATAGAACAGAACGAACAATTACAGTTCTCAAGTATTTGCGAAGTCATAAGAAATGAATTTATTCTTTGTGATTTTATAATTTTAAGTTACTGTAAGAGATGTCGGAAATATTCTTTTAGGAAACTAAGAAGCATTTTTCGTAATAGACAACAATTAATTAGAATTGGCAATAAATATTCAGATAAACATAATTTTAAATTTGATTGATTAAAATTGAATTTTAAGCTCAGGAACGTGCAGACATTTATTGCTTGTTTGGATTGCAAATATATATAGCAAGTTTCAAAATTTCTGGAAAGCTTCCAAAAATGATGTGAATTTTTTTAAAATTATTTTTTAAAAATCAAATAACTGTAAACCAACCAATTAGATAGAAAAACATTTTTTAGAAGAAAAATAATTTTCAGAAAATATACAATTTGGAGCTATTTTTTTATTTATCGCAATGAAATATAAAATAGTCTGCTTGCAGTTTTCATGCTAATTTTCTTGAAATTTAAGAATTATACAGAATGTCATGGGAGAACTCTCAACTGTAAATGAATGAATGTATTAAATCAATATAATCAAATTAATATGATAAATACTTTTTAAAGAATAACAATATATGCTTAAAGACAGATTTAGTAATTAGAATTGTCTTTAAATAACATAGATTGTAATCAAAGGACATTGACTCTGTCAGAAACAAGCAAAAAATGAAATTTCTTTCTGAATTTCTCCAGTACCGAAGCCGATGCTATGAAAAAAATGCCTATGCTATTTCTAGTTAAAAGGGAACAAAGTGGTTATAAGAAAAGTGACCTTACTGAGATATATGAAAAGATAGTTCAGTATAACATATTTTGCTGAAACTTCGATATACGTTATTTGGATTATAATCAAAAGAATTCTGCATTAAAATTTAAATGTTCAAATTTTTACCACTAGGTGAAAAAGTAGCTCATAAAGGACATAAAGAATAAAAATAAGAAAGAAAAATTGAAAGGCAAAATTTTACTTAATCACATGTTTTTATGTGCATATTTCATTTACTTCAATCAAGTGTTCAAAGAGTTCTTAAACAGCAACCGGAAGTGTTTCTTGAAAAGTTTCAGCTACATGGTGAGTTATTCTCTTTTTCAGTTCAAGCATAGTTTTTATAGACACGATCCTTCAGGCATCTCCGCAGCTAGAAATCATAAATCTTAAATTTAGTAAACGATGAGATTAGGCAATTTGAAAACATATCAAATATTTCCCGATCATTTCGAAAGTGGTCACGAAGTGGTTCCTTCAATTTTGGGGCTTTGTGGGGGGATGCACCATCTTGAATGTGAAGATAGTAGTCCTTAAATATTTGCATTCTTGTATGGTACGAATGGCTTAATGCCATTAAGTCATTCCTACAATAAGTCATCACAGTAACAGATCCAGAGAGGGAATAACGTTTAAGCCTTTGAAGAATATTCACCAGCAAGAAAAAGGAGCCAAAAATAAAATCAGGAATAAAACTACTCCATAAAGTAACTTAATCCGATCGCAGAGACTATTCATGTACAATGTTAGGACATGTGATACTCCAAATGTGACAACTCTAAGTATTCACTGTTCAGTCTAGTGTAAACCATTCTTCATCTAACCACAAAATATTTCAAGTTTGTTCGCTATCAATCACTATTCTGATGAAAAATCGGTAAAAAATATATATATATATGCATTTTGCAACGTTTGCATCACGATATCTTGTATAGGTACCATATTAAAATAAATCGCGTATCCTTTCATATTTAAAATTACTTCATAATGCTTGGGCACTTGTAAAAGTATATTGAGAACTAAACTTTCTTTCAACCACAACAATAACGACTTTTTCTACACTTTCGATTGAAATCATTTCCGTCCTCTTCCACGTCAGCACACACAACCCCCGTTTTTTAATATTTAACAATCATAGTTGTTTTATCCTTTCTTCGATGCAAGATCTTTTAACAAGCCTTTTAAATTTCGATATTCCCATATTGCAATACTACAGTTCTGAAAGAACAATTTAGTTAGTTTAAACTGTAAAGATATAAAGAAGAATGCTTTCTCATCACTGATTCCTGGCATTTTAAAACATTTCCAATTTGCATAAAGACCTTTCTACATTGCATGAGAAGTGCCATCTAGTAATCAAAATCTAAACTATTTTTCTCCATGTCCCATATAAAGCATTTCAATGAAATATGTCAGTGAAAACAGGCTTTATATTGGCTTAATTAGCATCAATTTAATAATAACCATCCTATACTTCTATTTAATTTATGAAATTGCCATTAAATTGCTCTTGGTTTGTAAATTACCATTTATCAAACAACAGTTCTTTCGGTAAAAGTTGTTAATTAACTGCCTGAATATAATTCCACATGTATTCAAAATGCTGAAATATACAGGATTTCTTTCATTGAAAAGTCCTGTTCAGACAAGTATTTCTCTTTCTTTCATAGACATTTAGCACTGAAAAATCTTTCATTTAAAGTTCTCTCATGATAACATATTCTTATTATATGTCATAAAACATGTCAAACACATCACAGCCTTTTTCAAATATCATCTAAATTGAATTCCGAGAAAAGCGGTGCTCAGGATCTTTGCAAAAGACTGCAATGAATATGCGCTAATTCGTTCATTTCCCTAAGTGCTCAGAATAAATAAATTAATTAAATTTCTCTCTCTGCTCGAAGTTGCTCTGAATTAGTCATGAGATCATTGGCTCTAATACATGAACTTTAATACATTATTTGTCTTTCCCATCATCGGTAATCCCAGGGGGAAATAAAGTTTGGAAGGGAAATAGATTATCTTTTGCAGAAAATGTGGCTTGAAAAGAGTAGAACTATCAAGTATAGAAACTTTTGCTAAATGAACATTTGGATGGAATTTCTAACAATTTTAAGTAGTCTTCTTCGTGAGTTTCAAAGAGCATGTGAGCATGGAAAAGATAATTTCAAATTACGAGTTAATTGAAAATGATTTATTTAAAATTTTTCCTTATTGATTTCTAATTCAATTTGTTTCATTCAAAAGATTCATGTTGATGGTTACTTGAAAAATAGAATTAAGATCGAAAAATAAAGTAATAAAGCTTATAAAAGTAATTACATTAAAATTGTTAGTTTTCCCAAGAAATAATCCTATTTCTCTAGGTCTCAAAAAGCAGTTAATGAAAAAAAGTTAAAAACCATTTTCTATGCATGATAATGACGCATACAAAAATAAATACGTAACTCTTGATCAGCTGCTATTCATTTTACATAATAAACGTCGTGTGTAGTTTATTTGGAGCTTAGATACGCTTGTTTTTAAATATTTTTTAATAGCCCAATCTTTCTCTAAAACTATCAGAAGATAAATTCTTTTTCCATTTAAACGAAATGATAAGAAAAAAAAAATTTAATTCACGTGACTTTCGTTTTATTAGTTATATATTTTGTAAACTAATTGGTTACCATAGAAACTAGAATTATTTCGGATATGATTTAAAACACTATTTCGGGGATATTAAATTCCTTCATTATTGTTCGAAGGACGAGCTTCATATCGAGAAACGAATTTTCAGTTTTTAATTCTAGCATTTAATTAAAATGTACAAGAATGAATTTTAAATTTAAAAATGATTATATTTGAAAATTTTCCTTAAAGTATGATTAATAAAATATTCCACTGAAAGTAAAATAGGGAATAATACTTGTTTTTAATTCGAGTTATATTTTACTTTTTAGCTCTAAAATATAATATTTAATAGTTTAGATAAGTAATTTCTTTAACATCTTATCAAGAATACAACTGAAAAAATTTACAGGCACATATTCCAGGCAATACATTTATATAGCAAATCTTAGGCATAAGGAAGCACATAATGACATCAACACATCAGAAAGCTAGAAGAAATGGTGGGAGAGGAGAAGATTATCATAATTGAAAGCAGTTTAAGTTTCTAAAAATAAAAACAAAAATGAAATTCTTTTTTATAAAGATTTTTGCTTTCGCTGTGCTTTTTTTTCAGTTTGAAAGGATGAATATGAAAATAACATTTCTCAAATCAGATCAAAATTCTTCCTTTAGAAGGGATACATCACATCATTTTTCCAAAATAAAATACTGAGTCTAACTGCCTTAGTTTAGTTCATACGATATTTCTAAGAAAATAATTACCCTTGAAAATCGAGGGTTAAGTGCTTTTAAAAAATATTAATGTCATTAAATTCATCTAACATAAACTAATCAGAAATATTTAATCTCATTTGGGATTAATGAGAATGTTTTAACAATTTTTTTTGGTATCTAAAAAAATTTAAAATATTAAATTCTTCTGAAAACTTTTTTGAGATAAAGAAATGCTTAAACATATTTTATGAAGACAAGTATAATTTTCCAACAGATTTACTACGAAACTTTTCTTAACTTCAAGTTTCTTTTCCCTTGATTTAAAAGGAAATATATGTCTTACTATTTTTCATGCTAGACAATTTAATGTCCCAGAGGATTTTAAACCTTCTAAAAAAAGACATTGTTTCATGTGTTTGTCCAGACTGTGTGGAGATTTAACAGATATAAAATTGTTTTTAAAATAACCCACATGTATACTTTGCACTTTATGTTTTTATTTTTTTCAAAAGTTTTACCCGCAATAAGAGGAAGTGAAAATATATGTGTGATTAAATTTCTCGGATAAAGACTTAAAAGATGAATATAAGAGACTATAGATATTGAATGAAAAAAAGTCAATGCATATGATATTTCCGTTCTCTAAACTTGTCAGCATCTATCACACAAATTAAATTATATTTTAGTGATACTATATTAAACATTCACTTGATACTTGATAACATTTTAATATCACTGAAATAAATTTTAATATACAAGTTTTAAATTGATATCTAGCCATCAAAAACATAATAAAGTTGGGTTTAAATTATCTTTAGGACAGTTACAATTTACCATTGATACTGTGGTGAACTTTATAAGCCAGCTAACAGGTACGAGATATGTGTGTTGCTTTTATCTTGTGGTCTTGTTATTCGGATGCGAACCACAAGGTCCCAGGTTCTATCCTAGCTCATAACAATCTTCTACGATGCTATTTATAGTGTGAAATACTATAATACTATATGGAATAAAGGAAATGATAACTTATATTAGGAAATGATAACACATATCTTAGCAGCTATGAAATGAATTTTAATATGCAGTTTATAAATTGATATATGGCCATCAATAGCATCAATGTTGTAATGTATCAATAAAATTGGCTTTAAAACATATTGAAGAAGGGTTACAATTTTTCATTGACACGTTTTATTATGTGAAATGCTATATGGAATGAATAAAATGATAACATTTTAGCATCTATGAAATGCATTTTACTATGCAGTTTATAAATTGCTATCAAACCAATAGCAACATCAATGTTGTAAGCTATCAATGAAATTGGCCTTGATATATCTTGAGGAACGGTTACAATTTTGCATTGGAACTAATTATTATATAAAATATATATGGAATAAAGAAAATTCTGAAAGTCATTAACATATTTAAAGGATGAAACGCAATTCTAAGATGATTAAAAGGCAATCTTTGTATTAATTGTTATATTTTATATAATATTAAAAGCTGTTGACCTTGCGACATTTTATGCAATATACTGGGAGATTTAAAAGTCCATTAACATTTGAAATTCCAATAATTTACTGAATAATGTAAATAGTGAAGTAAAATTTTATACACATGATTGAAATGACATAGAATTTTATTCAGAGCAAAAAAGTTCAAAAACGGCCAATAGATGGAGCCTCATGTAAAAACAAAAGCAACAATTTACAGTACATTTTTAGCAAAAACTCTATTCTTTGTATCAAAACATCAACATGTCGACCGTCATTCACCAGCAATAGCTATAGTCGAGGAACAATGTTGTGAACAGTACTGTGCAGCATATCTATTGGTGAGATGAGAAATTTTTGACGGGTGTCTTCTTTTATCATACCTAATAAGGTTCGACGAACGCGGTGGACTTGCAACATCAGGTAACCTCACAACCAATGTCATGCAATGGGATTTCCAAGACAGTTCTGGATTTTCGGTAGCCCAAATTTTACAGTTGTGGCAGTTGACAGACCTTTAGGTGTAAAATGGACTTCGTCGATCCACACCACGTTAGACAAACAATCGTCATCTTTCCCTATTTTTTGCACTTTTTTGTTTCCAGAAAACCTCATGCCATTTCAAACATGTTTCATTTTTTTACCTCTCTACCTCCATTGTTCCGTGAATAATTGAATTTTTAAATGTTAACGGAATTTTGAATCAATCGGTAAGTTAATTTTTATCGTATATAAAATATTTAAATAATTTCTTTTTTCAGAACAAACCATAAGTTCTTTATTTATCAGAATTTTACACTGATTTGTTCACAAGTCTTTGTAAGCTCTTCAGGCTTGATAAATGTTTTTCTTTCAAGAGTTTCAATTAATCTTCTTAAGAGTAACTGTTGCCTTTTTTTTCAATTGGAAAAAAATGATTTCTAATGTAATTCATCATCCACATTTCAAATTATCCTAAGTTTTTTTTTGCATTAAAAAATATCCAAAATTATCCGCGAAATCAGAATAAAAATTTTATGTCGAAAATGTTTGAATATTCAAGAGTCTTATCACAAACATGGGATCTACTGCTAAAACCAAAAGAAAAATAATCGGACTCTCCAGCGCAGTAGTTTTGAAGTTTCTGAAGATTCATCAGTTTAATTTGTTATTCCTGAAAAAGAAAGAAATCATATCTTAATAGCCTGATATGAACTTGAGTCTTTGAAGTATGTAGATTACGATAGGGCGAAAAGATAAAAAAATAAATGAAGGGGGGGGGGTGATAATTCGATAAAAAAAGGAAGAAGCTTCAATGCACATTACATTATATCTTAAAACTTTGTTCATTTTTTTTTATTACTAGTTATGTCCAATAAAATTCTGAATCTCCACGGTAATTTCAGTTCAGCATAATGATAGCTATTGCCATAACTAAATTAATGTTCAGATATACTAAAGCAATATATTTTAACCAATATTAGTTTAGCTGTGACATTTAGCAATATAATTTCTAGTTAGTAATGCAACAATATTTATTTTGAACTTTATATTTTTCTCATGTCAGATTTGTTTATTGCCCATTTTAAAGGAAATGGAATAGATGCATTAATACAACAAACTTTGGTAAAATAGAGAAGAAACTGTTAACACGTTTTATTTAGAATAGGAATAAAATTCTTTAATATATAAAATTATTTATGAATGAGACAAAAAAAAATAAGAAAATAATTTATCATATAATAATTAATAATAACAATTTAAAATAATAAATTAATAATTTAAGGGATTGTGACTTTTTTGCATTAATTATCTTTAAATTAAAGTAGTAATATATCTACACATTTAGTATAATTGAAATCTTTCTGAAAAAGGCATATTTAATCGTACTTTAAAATAAGCAATCAATTTCAAAACTTCTAATTATAAACACAACTTCCAAAATATAAAAGCAGATGTGCAATAAAATGTAATTTCTATGGTAAATCATTAAAAAAAACATGAAGAATTTTTTTATAAATGCAAATATTGCCATGTAAAAATACATTTTAAAAAATAGCTAACTCTTAAGGGAGGAGCTCAAGAAACACAAATTCTCGCTGAAGTAGAGAGAATATGTAAAGAAAATCGGAGGAATACGTAAATAGGTTATTAAATACAAAAACGTCTTGTGTACATAAATATTTAGAGCCCCAACAAGAATGAGTCCTCAAAACATTTAGAAAACAGTAATAAAAAGAGAAAAGCATCTTCTTGAGTTGAAGAAAAATGTTTAAAATACATCATATGTTGTTGTTTCTAATGGCACTTGTCACAAACAAACCCACTGACATTGAAGTCAGTGATTTTAAGCAGAGGGTCTTGCACTGAGCCTCTTGTTTTTCAATAGCGCCATCTAGGGCCAAGAGTACGACTTAACTACACGCACGTCACAGCACTTTTTACGGGGAGGACTTCATTCAGGCATTTCAATCATCAACCACAAATCACAATTTAGACTTGAATCAGAGAACGATCACCCCTGATCTGGTACCTCCAGGGGTCTCTCGACATGGAGGACTATATGACCACGACAGATTTAACGCATATATATATATATATATATATATATATATATATATATATATATATATATATATATATATATAAATAGTTACTCTAGCTCATGTTTAATGCTGTAAATAATGTCCAGCTTTCAAATAGTATAAATTCGATTCAACATCATAGTTCTAAAGGAGAAATATTTATTATTTCACTATTCCTATTTACATGTAGAATTTCGGAATGGCGATATTTGAATTCAAAATAAGGAACCATTGCAAAGAAAATGTTTTCAAAAGCTAAGGGTTTTGTCAAACGACAAATTTTTAAAATAATAGTATTATGACAACCAATAAGTATTAGTCTTTGAACAAAATGCATGCACTGCTGCTTTTACATATTCTATACAATTAGTAAACCATAAGATCACAGAAACTGTTGAAAGAAAATATAACATGAAATTACAGGCTGAATATTAAGACATCAGAGATTGGATAAGATTTAACCATTTGAATAGCAGCATGTACATCTACTATGTGGATAAGTTATAATTTATGTGGAATGATAACATAAATTAATTATTGGTTGTGTATCTCTTTGTTTGACGAAATTGCAACTGCTGGCGAGCTAACATTCAACAGATTGCTGAATTATTGGACATCAAAGGTCAACAGCTAAACTATTTTAAGTAGACAGGATGGATAGGAAAAGATTAATTTTTCTGTTCTGTGTGCGCTTTCTATTAAATGATTTAATTTTATCATTTGATTAATATTTTTCTTGTAAACAACATTATTTATATACATTATTCATCATAGTTCAATTTAAAAGAAACGTATTGAAAGATCAAAGATTTTTTTAATGTTTATTAAATGTGCAAATAATTAAGGAAATATTATTTCTCATAGGATTCATGTGCCATGATAATAAAATACTCAGCAGCCTTAGGTTGCGCAATGAATTACTGCATGTGTATAAAATCAGGATTGTAACAATTGCCCCTATAAATATAATACAGTTAAAAATATATTACAATTATATTTACAAGCATCTGTTTTAATTTTAAAATGATAGCATTTTTAAATTGATATACTTTCTTAAATTTATAATTCAAAAATCATACAAAATGCAACATGACGCTTAACTTTTAGAAAACAACATTTAACTAGACGGACCTGTGGATTTAGATCTAGGCGAAAGTCGGCCATTCTTTGGTAATAGGGGGTTGCTAAAAGAGCATTTTCGAAATTTCAGATTTTCAATACCATTAAAAATAAATTTTCAGGTATATCCTCAATAATCGCATGAATCATTCTTGTCCATTAACTCAATTAGAAAAAAAAATAGTTTTTCATAAAATCTGATAGGTGTTTCTCCGTCTACGTCTTACTTAACATTTTTTTTATTATTATTATTGTTATAAAATTGAAATCAATTTCCTATTTTCATCAAATATTTGAATCGCCTGGCGTTGATGGTATGAATGATTTTAAAAAATTATCTTAAATTTACATTTATAATGTTTTTAGATATTTTCATCTGTAATTTATATGATGTATAAATCATTGCTCACAAAATGCAACAACTAAGGATATCAAGTTGGATGAATACATTATATACGAAAGAAGCCTAAAATGTTATATTGCTACAGTTTAAGTATGATAATATATGCATTAATGGTGAAAAGGTTTTTATTAAAATGTATATTAATATTATTAAGCTAAAATAATTTACAATTATTATTCATCATATGTGTATATAAATAGCTTAATAAAATTGTATTAAATGTTAAAAAAAATAACTAGCTTGATAATAATGTATTAAATGTAATAATGTAATACATATCTTAATAATATTGTATTAAATGTAATAGCATAATAAATAGCTTAATAATATTTACAAATATTATTAATCTAATTCTTATGGCTCTCTTCTTGATTTTACAACCTTCGTAATTACTGAAAATTGTAGTTAAAAAAGTCAGAAAGTCCATTTTAACTAGCCAACATTATAAAACTGAGAAACATATTATCATCAATTAGATTAGAAATTATATTTTATTAAGTAAATACATTAGGAAAATTTGAGGGAAGTTAATTGCAAGGTAATTTTAATTATGATTAACTATATTTGAAGGTAAGCAACTAAATTGGATTATAATGTGAAATATATAAAAATATGTATTTATTATTGAAATTAAAAATTAAATTTATATTTCAAGATCATATTGATTATTTTTAAATGTAATTAACTATATTTGTAATTTATCAATCGTAGCATTTACCGCATTGATTTAAAAATGTTGTTTATTTTTAATTATTTTTATGCATTATTGAGGAACATTATAATAAGAATAATTAGTTAAAAAAAAAGGTATTTGTGCAATTACTGTGGCTAATTCTGTAGATAAAGACATGTTTTATTTCTTGTTAGCTTATTGTGCTTAGATAAAACACGCACGTAAGACTTATCCAAACTTTCAAACGAATATCTAGTGTCTTGCGATGGTTTTTCTAAATAGTTCCAAACATTGGTTTGTGATATTCGTCTTCTATAAACACAGTTCTTAAGATTAAGTATTTCTTCCATAAAACGCTTTTCAGATTATTGGCTTCTTTTTCTTTTGTTCTAATTAACAGCATTACAGAAAAATAGTACCAGAACGAAGATAACGTTTTATAAAAATGAAATTTAATTCTAAGGAAGATCCTTTCTTTCACTCTTTTAAATAAAATATTAAAACTATTAGCAATATCATTAAAATAGAAGAATAAATTCCAATCCATTAAACAGTCATTAGAGATATCAAAACACACACATATATGTTGGAAATTCTATATCTTTGATTCGAATTTCGTCGCCTAATAGAGATATCGTCTTAATTCCTTTACTTTCTAGAACATTAATTTTTTATTTCAAAAGGAACAAGTTTGAAATTTCACTAATGTTTGCTCATCCAGATGGGAGATCATTAATCTGGCATTCATTCAGCATCCATTAAAAATATATGAAGATATCTCTTCTTTGCAATTAGACAAGGAAAAATTTCACAGTTTCGTAACGATACTTGCACCATGAGATAGAAGATAGGCAAACGGATAAAAACATTTCTACTCTGAAGTAATTCATAATATAAATTATATAAAAAGACATTTGAAAAAAACATTTTTAACAAAATTATTGTTTATATTCCCGAGAAAACAACTTGTCTGTTTTCATAAACAGCTCACTTCATGTAATCCTTTCTTGAAACTCTTTTACAAACATTGCCAACCTTTTGCTCAGAATATGAATATTTTATTGGCTGCAAGAAAAAGAAAAGCTTCTTGCACAATATTCTTAAGTGCTTCCTGAAATCCGCTTTTCACAGCGATTATTCCCCAGACGTGACAGCTCTTTTACGAGAGCTGCCGCATGCTTTTTTTATTATTTAAATCGACTTTTAAAATAAGTAAAAAGAATTCGAACACCTTTAAAGAGCAGAGATTATAGGTATAAAAAAAGGCGCTTAGCCATTTTGCGGGTTTTAAAGAAATTTTAAAGGGATTCTTCGGCATTGATTTCTCAAGAGAGAGTGATGTTCATTTAAAGATATCCCCTCAATCTTTTTTTAAAAGAAATTTTATTCGAAATAAAGCAATGAAAGCTTTGCTCTAATGAAAAAGTTTATACTTGAAATTAATGCTACAAGAATCCATCTCTTAACCATTTGATATAAATGATTCAAAATGGAGAAATATATCAATCACTCAATTATATTACAGACTTTGAAATATTTGCATTGATTTCGGAATTGAATTTTTGTTTCAAGAATATTTATCTGATTTAAAAATGTAACTATAAATAGATAATCATAAGAGTATATATTTTTTTACAAGTTTCTATAAAGGAAAAAAAATAATTAAAAAGATTACTGATTATTTCAACATAGATACCTATATAAATAATCTAAATGCAAATGTCTGTTTAACATATATTGCATTGTTTTAGGAATATATAATTCTGCCTTCCAATGCATTTTTTTTTCGTCAATTTTAATGCTTCTAAGGTTAGAAAATAATTAAATAGGAAATTAATAATGCAATGACATTGAAATTAATTAATCTGTATCAATCAAAAATAATAAATTATCTAAAAAATGTCAATCATTTTCATTTGAAATGTATCAATAAATCTAAGATAATAGTGAAATCTAAGATAATAGCCACGGTACAACACTTCACTAAGAAAATACTTCCCGTCATCGATGGGGGGAACAAGAGCCCCACCTTTCGTGTACCTTGCAGGGTAGCGAGAACCAACCACCATGCCGGAAGTTTCTCTTCCTTATTTACGGGGGATATAAGAATATAAGGAAAAGTCATTTTGAATTATATTTTTAAAAAAAACCCTTTTGCGCAAATTGTGTAGTTTGATTTATCATACAGAATGTCGCCGAAGTATTCTAATGTCTTTCACAATGATTTATATACTTCTTTCCTTTTACTTCAATATTATTAAATTAGACATTCGATTAAATTATTCGTGACTAATTCTGACTCTAAATAATACTGAATAATAATACTAAATACTAAATAATAATTCCAGCCAATGTTGCTGTTGCAACATTGGCTGAAACTATTAGTGGTTGAGTCCTAAGTGCCATCACCAGCCATGGTGCAACCCTTCCCGAAGGAAGTATGTCCCGTCATCTATCGGAGGAAGCCAACCCCCTCCCCCCCCACCTATTTATTTATGGGTGTCGAGATCCAACCAACATACCGGAAGCATCTCATACTCTTCGAGGTGCCCCCCAGGGGATAACTCCTCGTGGTAAGATGGATGCAAAATAATAATAATAATAATAATGTTCAGAATTGTAAATTTTCGAAAAGCTGTATTTATTTACATGTAATTTTACCACACAAAAATATTTCATAACTGCGTAATTTTTTTATTTATTTTTTTAAAAAATATATTTCAAGTGTTTTTTTTTTTTATATTAAAAATTGTCAATATTAGAGAGGTCAGTGGTTTTCAAAACAAATTGAAAGAATATTTTGAAATATATGTTCTGTTTTTCCCACTTTAGCAAATTCTCAAAGTTAATTAGAATATGTAGTGTTAATTACAATTTTATTATAACAATATTAAAAACCTGGAATAAAGAATATACAGTTAAATGTAGTTTACATGTTATTTCTATATATATAATTTGTATTAAAATAATCGAATGAAATGATTATATATTTTTCTTAAAACTTAATCAGTGCATAATAATTCAGAGGCAAAATTTTATATCTACTTTCGAACAGATTTCATTAGATTTAAAAGTTAAGTTCTAAAATTATTTATAATTTTAAAATAAAGAAAATGCTCATGATTCAAGTTTTAATTCATTTCTCTAACAAAAATAATGCTTTGATTTATTAATGAAAGAATTCAAATGAGAATTTCAAATTAAGAAATTGTCGAACGAAAACTCTATGTACATTAAAATAATTACTATATGTCCCAAATTAATGTCTTTAATTAACTTTAAGGATTATTAAGTACAAACTATAAAATATTATATGCATTAGGTTTTTGTAATATCTGTCGTATACTTTTTTATCTTATAAATGGAAAAGAAATATTTTATAGTTTCATTGAAATTGTTATAGGAATTAAAAAGGGATAAAAGAATTTATTACGACATAGATGCAAACTGTAATTAATTATATGAAAAATACTTTTTGTATTTAGTAATAAGCTTTGATGAGAAATTCTGTGCTTAAATTACATCAAATATATTTCATTTCTCGAAATTAAATCCAGTAATCTGACTCTAGTTTGATTATACGGACATAAAAGAAAGCCCAGATGATTAAAAAGTTTATTTCTATTGGGAATTACTTAATTTAGCATCATATTCCGTTTAACTGGATTTAAATAATCTAATAAAACCTTTGTATTTAATGTATTACTTAAAGCTTTAACGAAGAGTATGAGAAAAAACTAGTTATATTTTAAATAATTGTAGTTCACAGATAAATGAAAAACCCCGAACTGAAATTTCAATCATCATTTAATCAGTCATTTAAACTATTGACTTAACCCTTAAATGTATATTGTTACAAATTGTCTACATCTAGTTCCACTTAATTTTATTCAAAAACCTGAGTGTGTCCGTTTCCGAAAGCATATTGATATGCATAGACAATAAATCCTGTGTGAGAGAAAAAAATTGGCATTACTTTTGTCGGGTAAGTTATGTCTTTTTTTTTATTTGAATGTGGATGGTGATGAAATTTAATGTGTTACCTGAAGAGAGTTTCTGAGTCGATTTATCTATAAAGAAGTCATCTATCTAATAGTTAGAAAATTACTTCTCATACACTGTCAGGTAAACTATCAATGCTTGATATTGTATTTGAAAATTGTATTAAATACAAGCTAGATTTTTGGGAAATACTGTATGTTGCCAAACATGTAAATACAACTTTTTTTAAAATAAACATACCATGTTATTAAACGGATTTTTTAAATTTATTTTTTATGTAACGCAGGACTATTCTCCTATAACAAACGAATTTTTTTAAATTCAGAACAAATTATCAACATATAAGGATTAATACTATAAAAAAATTGCTTTTGTTGTTCCGTAACATATATAGAAAGGTCCATTTAGTCTCGAATGCACTAATATTTAATGATTGAAATACCGGTTCAAAATAAATAATTAAAATTGAAACTGCTTATTAAATTCTTTTTATTGTATTAAAATTAAATAGGTAAAAGATAAAAGAAAGTGTATTAAATACACATGTTAAACAAAAGAATGATAAATATAGTTAAATAGAGTCCTGTTAAGTAATGTAGTAAACATGTTACTGTAATAAAAGTTAATGAGTATTTACAATGTTTAAAAGCTTTTCAAATCTTTTAAAAGTGTTTTAGTTAACAAAACACTTTTAAATTTCTATATAATTTGGAGATTGCTAGATATTTTTTAACAAATACTCAATCGCACTAAAGAGTCTGCTAATTACATTGAAAACATCTCTGTATAATAGATTAGTGTGGTTAAAATAGAAAAATTTGTTTTAAACTAGCAGGAATTGTTTTCCAAAACCTTGTAGAATAGCTTTTAGAAAGGGCGTTATCTCTCTTCTTTTACTTAAAATTGTGATACTGAACATGGAAATGTATCTCTTTTTGTAAACTCGCACAAGACAGTTTTTTGTTTCTCGTATAGTGAAGACAACGACTTCTTTTCAGAAAATTGATTTTAAAATTTTACACTGAACTATAATTTTAGTGATGAGATTATAAAAAAATTCATTTAATTAAATCCGTATAGTTCTGACTTATCACTTTCATATACATGTAAACATGTAAATAGACAGAGGGTTAACCTCATGACAAATTTGGTTTACAGTGTTATACAGATCTAAATGATCCGATACTAAATTAGTCTATCGAAAACGGCTGTTTTTTTCAGCCTATTGATTCTAAAATTTTACAATAAACTATAATTTTCCATGATTATACAATAAAAAAAATCATTTAATTAAATTCATATAGTTCTGTTTTATCACTTTCGCATGCATGTAAACATGTAAATAGACAGAGGGTTAACCTCATGACGAATTTGGATTACATTGTTATACAGATCTAAATGATCCAATACTAAATTAGTCTATTGAAAATCAGTTTACAGTAAATCTTAATTCAGTTTAATATATTTTATCCATCTAGGTCTTCTTGTTTTGAAGAGATTTCCTGTGAATATATTTCGCTCAAACACTGGAAGAAATTTATATATTTTACGTAAAGTCCATATGTTAAATTCCATTTATCTAGCTCAAGATGGGTTTGTGTTATCGCATTCACAGATAGGCAGACATAATTCCAAAATTACATTTTTCGGGTTCAGAGAGGTCAGAAATGTACCATTTCATCAATATTTTAAGTTCGACTTTCTTTTTCTGTAGATTACAATAATTTCTCTTTGCATTCTTAGTGTACGGAAAATAAAAACGTTGAAATGATCAATGTATCAGCTCTTCAAAATCGAATGTGTGTAATTTGACTTTTGAATATATGGATCCATTTTAAGTTAAACCTTTATAGAAACCAGGATCATAACGTTCAAAACATAAATAAATAAATTATCAAATAACTAAAAATTCCTTCTAATTATATGTTTAAAAATGTGTGAACAACAGAAGAAACAGCAAAAGGAAAATGAAAATACTCAATTCATCAGATATTATTTTAAAATGTATACCTAATTTTAAAATATCAACGTTGCATGAAATTAATAATAATGTGACTTATTAATTTTATTAGCCCATTCATAATGTTTTTGTATCAAAAAATGAATGCTATAAAATTCACAACCATAAAAATTTAAAAATCTTTCAACAGGCTTGCAATCTTGCCTCAGTATATAGACCGAACCATGACCAAATATACCATGCCAGAATGTTTTGAATCTCGGTAATGTTATTGCACTTTGGTTAATGGTACCTTGGTCTTCAGGAATGGTATTGCATTTCATTTCTGAAACTTTTAAGAAATCCACTAACATTGAAGAAATACAGCTATGATACCTAAAAATGTTTATACTATTGTTAACTACAAAATTCAATTTAGGATCAAAATTGTTTTCAATGCACTTGATGACACATTGGCAGTGAGAGTAAAATATATTTAGAAGAAATTTTAAGGCCAGGCGACAATTATAAAGAACAAAATGAAATAGATATATTTTGTAATAGAAGATAAACATACATTTATGAATATTTACAAATACTTCGAAAATTAGAATGTTGTGTTACTGATGGTTGATTATTTTGAAAAAGATATAGTTTAATAGATTTATTAATAAAATTATCTAAAAATTAATATTTATTCGAAAATTTTAACTACTCATCTTGCATTTCTGTGTTCTAATAACTTGATGTAATAGCATTATACTGCAAAGTGAAACTATCATTTTGTTTGTTTGTTTTTATAAAAAAAATTAATGTCCACTCATATAATTGTTAAAGGCTTTCATAATTCAAAAGATGATACATATTTCTTTAAAAATGCATCTTTATTAATAAATTTACCTAAACATAAAAGGTTATATAATAAACTAGTAATTTTTTTGTGTATTAATAAATCAGCAATGATTTTAACACCGACTTTTCCTTCAAAAAGAGTTCCAATGAGCCACCACTAAATATTCGTTCAACTCTAAGCAGAAGTACCAATTATATATGTTTTTTCTTTTAAATATAATTGATACTAATTGCTTTCTTTTTGTGAGATAGTAACCTGATAAATATCTCTACCTATAAATAAGTCTGAAATGAAAATCGTTGCCCATATATAATCAAAGAATTTTCAATTCTATGAGTTCACTTGAATCAAAAGTAAGAAAATCATATTTATTATAAATACTCTGAAAGATGATAGTGTGGACAGAATGAAAAGCAGTTAAGAGAAAAAAATATTCATAAAATATATTAATATGTGTATTTTCATTTTCCTGTCGTATATAAATGAAAAGAAAGTATCTTACAATTGCAACTCTAAGTAGAAGATAGTATTCAGTAGACATGAAAACTTTATTTGAATACTATAAAAGAGTAAAAATCACAATTCGTATTTCTTAGGAAAGTGCTAATATTTAATTATTATTATATTATAATATTTTACTAAATATAACTGCCATATATGCTAACTACTTCCTCTTACTAAAAATTACAATTTGTTAAAAATATAATTTTTGTAAAGTATTATACAGAAGGATTGTACTAGTAGAAATATTTTCTTAAATAAAAACTATTTGTAAATTATTGATTTTGCTATAAGAGTGGTACCGATCTATTATATGGCATTCCTGTTTAAGACGACCAATGCTTTGATTTTGATGAATATATATCACTATGTCTAGAAAAGAAAGTCAAATTTACATCAAAGCAGTATAAAGGGTCTTGTAATCATACACAAAGTCAATGAGGGTTCTTGAAATTTCAGAAATCCGCCGATTTTGATTGCAAATGAAATAAGCGAATTTGGGCATGTTAAACTGATATCAAAAGCATGACGTCACAAGACAATTGATCTGAAACCTTTAACAGAACATTGTTTGGAATAGAATTAAGTCTAAAACTAATAATTGCGTTAACTAGACAAATGTATTTATCGTCCTCTACTTTCATCATATCTGTCGTGTGAGAAATTCTTAATAAGGAAGTATCTGAATGAATGATCTCCAATTCCTGAATGCACCGAATAAAATCCATATGGATTCCAAGGAAGAAACTGAATCATCAGTCTCTAGTTTCTTCGTATTGATTTTTAAATCTGTTTCGTAAAATTAACTTTTTTGAAGTTTACGAATTTCAAGAATTTTCAATGAATATCATTTTTCCTTGAAGTAAATTTGCATTATGGCACATACACATAAAAAACCGAATATCTCATCATAAAGATTTATACTATTTTCCTGATATTCATTGATTGGTAATTCGAAGCATGTTCTTTTCTAAATGAGCTTATTCTCCATAGTGGGTTGATAAAATCTGGTTAGATAAAGCTAATACAAAAAAATGTAGGAATATATACTCAATAAAATTGGAGACAGCACTGCCATTTTTTTTCAAGTACTGAAAACTCAGTAATTTATTTTTATTTTTACCATTTTCATTATATACTCCATATCTTAGCAAATTATAGGTGAATCAATTTACACCCTTTACTATATATGTGAATATATAATGAGTACAATCAAAATAATTGAAAATATTTGGAAAGGCATGCAGGAACTTGGTAAATATATATTCAATACAAATCAATGTTTCTATACTGTAGACTTTTTAAATCTTCTCTTTATTTTTATTGCAGTCATATTCGCAGTAAACATACCGTTGCAATTTATTTTGATTAATAATCAAATACATGCTTTTATAAAATTGGTAGGAAATATTGAACATGTGAGATTTCTATTTTTATTTTATTTTATTTATCGATATTGTACTATAACATCAAGGAATTTGTTTTTATATCTTAATAAAGGCATCTAAAAAAATATCCAAATTTTAGAAAGACAATAAAAATGTATTTTTCTCAATTATAGGATTTTCATAACTTGCAAAACAAACCTAATTGATTGATGGAATTTCGATTTAAAAAAAGAAATGTTGGCAAAACATAAAGAAGCATATATGAAATAATTTTTTAGTTCGACTAAAACGAAAAGCTAAGTGAAAGCTCAATTTCGCCGACAATATTTTCCGGCATTTGATACGAGTGATATTTGGAAAAATCAATCGAAAAATGTTTTTAATTTTTTCTATTTCTTAAAATTCTTGACATTTTACAACCCCCAAAAAGGATATATCTCATTCGAAACATCAAGCAAAAATACAATAAAATATCAAAAAATACACTTATATTTAATACTTTTAAAAGCTGTGTAAAATCGTTTTCAAATATTACAATGATTCTTTAATAAAAATGCGTCATTTATTTATAAATAATCAATTAATCTTCCATTCATATAGTTCAAATCCTATTTTTTCTTTGGTTTTCAAATATTCAGTAAATAAAAATAGGAAATGCAACTTACCTTTTTTTAATAAGAATGAAATATCTAATAGAAGAAAATCCACATTTTTCTCCTTGTATCACTTATATATTTTTGTTCTTTTATGCTATTATCTGCCTTTGAAGCAATATTATAAATTTATCAAATTTAAACCATTTCCTGGAAAATGAGACTTCACTAAGTAAAAAATTTGTTTTTTAGGGATAAGTCTAATGTCTTCTTGGAATGCTTCATCCTGGTGGTATTTTCGAGGAATCTTGAATTGTAAATGCATTTTAAAATTCGAAATTCCATGAAATTTCAATGGTTTTTCATAAAATTTCATTTTTATTTTCAATTCTAGGAAATTTCAATTTCATATTCTATTTATAAACTACTTTATTATAAACAAAATTGACTGTTTTATAATAAAATATTTTAAATAATAAAACAGGTAATCAATAAATTATAAATATTTATAAAAGATTCTCTTCATCATTTATAAGAAGTTATTTTATGCAGTTGATATATGTATGTATAAGTTTTATAGGGTAAAAATAGATCGAAATAATAAATGTCTTTTGAGAATGGATTTTCTTGCAACTCCGCATTAATGGCTTTCTGATGTCGAAAGAGACAAACAAACTATGAAAGAATTAAGTTAAAATATTGAATTTTCTATTTAAAAACGCTCTTACAGAAAATGAACAGGAATATTCTCCTTAAAAGGTTGTTGCTTACTTTCTAATAAAAATATTATGCTCTCTATCCGCGTAAAATTAAAAACTTAGGGTAAGACCTTTTATCGCATAGGCCAGCAGTAGAACAATTACGAAATCTGGAGCTTTTGCATTAATATATTATTTTTGTCTGTCATGCGATCTTTGGATATTTCTTTGATGATTAAACCCTGATATGCGTTCGTACACGTATAACAAAATATCAATTGTGCATTTTGGTTGCTTTTATTCCAGCTAATTAAAACCAAATTTGACATAAAATTTCAATTGAGGACACAAGGTGCCATACCAAATTTCATTTATTTAAATCATCGCGCTTTAGAGATATTGCGTTTGTTTAATAGAGAAAGTACAATCAGACAGAAGATCTACTCTTGACATACGTTTTTCAAAATATGACAAGCATCTATATCTTAGATATTAAAAACTTGTACAAAATTTTATTGATAGTCTTTACATTTTGAAATTATCAAATTCACTTGAAAAGCTGGACTGACAGATTTCTCCTAAATGTATTTCGTTATCCTAAATGTATTATGTCCGAATAGAATCTTCAAATTTGATGTAAAATCTATATACTAAATTTCATCTGTCCACTTAAAAGTGTTTTTGAGTTTTCGTCTTCATAGAAAAGTAAATGGACATAATGTAAAAAATGCTTTTTCTGGAAAATAGGAGGGTATGGATTGTGGAGATTCGTCGAAATCTCCACGATTCGTATCCAAGAGAATAAAAAAAATCATTGGTTTCTAAGTGGCATAATATTCTTAATACGAAAATGAAATTGATCAAAAATAAATGAAAGACTTTTCCAAAGATTATTCACAAAAATAGAAAAGCAATTTTCATAACTAAGGAAATCTTTTCTTATCCATTTATAAGTTTTACGTCTTATTTAATTCAATCATTTCAATTTTTATAGAAAAGCAAATTTATTTTGAAAACAAAAAATAATAACAATGATAAAAATAGTGTTTACTTTCTGATATTTGGCATCAATTCTCTGCTCCTATTTTTTCTATTTATGAAGATATTTAATTGACAGGGTCTATTTTTAAAAACAATCAACATCAGTAATTATTTGTCTTACCAGCGATTTATTTGTTTTCATGCGTGAAAATAATTATTCGCATTAAAATGTGATACAAAGAAAGGAAAATGATTATGTACCAATTATGGAACATAATATTTTCAATTATGTACAAATCAATCAATTACGTACCAATTATTGCCAAAAGATTATGTGGAAAAGATTATGTACCAATTTTCGAGTGAATTCATACCTGGTTAGTAATTATTTGCTTAAATTTAGGTTTCTAGCTTCATTTTGCTTCAGATCGGAAACAGCATTAGATTTACATTGCTTCCATACTGTTTGATACTACTTCAATGTCTATGAAGAAACTCAAACAAAACTTTTTTTCAAAAATTTAAAAACTTTCAAATATTACATCACATTCAGTTCTCAGACGTCAAATTTTCCCTTTTATTTGTGACAACATGAAATTTCCCTGAAACTTGATTTCTTTATGTTACACATTGGATCTGGATGGGGGGGGGGCGACTTCCCGAAATTTTCTCTCATAGTCTCCTATTAAAGTGTTGTTCTCCGATCACCTCAGTATAAAATTGTGGTCTTTAGCAATCGATAGTGACGAGACACAGATATTTGTCGTGAATCTAGTATTTTTACTGAATTTATCTTGCGAATATGTATTTTGGATGACTTTCTTCATTCGATCTATTAAAACAAGAATTCGAATCGGAACTACGATTGTCTAGTGCAGTTGTCGATAACTGTACTCAAGTTCACATACCAAATTTTATTGATTTAAGCTATTACCTTTATGAGTAACTGCATACGAAATCGCAAATCAACAGGCAATATTTGGTTCAAAATTTTGAATCTTTCTATGATGTAGATATTAAAACTGTCAGTTGAATTTCATTTTGTTATGTTGTTACATTTTTTTTATTATTGTAAGGTACAGATTGATAGATATGAAAAAGTAAAGAACAAAAGATGGTCAATCCTTTGACGGTTTTAACTTCAAATGTGAGATACTGATGTAAAAGAAATCAAAAGAAATTCTTCTTTCATGAATTAAAACCCTTCAAACACTGCCTCAAATTCAAATCAAAGAGTACAATTTTTCCTCTAATTTTAACTTTGCAATTTCCTTGATAGTCGAATTGTTCATATTACAAATCGGAAAAAAAATCAATTATATTTTCGTTTTTTAGCAGCTTTTCCAAGAGAATTAGCTTAAATTTGAATGATTTAACTTATTTTAAAAAGTCAATAGTGATATAACCTTTTCCTTACGAATTTAAATTCAAATCGGATAAGTGTTTTGTTATTTCAACCGTAATATACAAAATATGTCTTGATCAGAGAACAAATTCGTGTCTTGATTTATAATCATTCAAAACTGACACATTTCTTTATTCAATCCTAGAACTGCTTAAGGTAATGTAACGAAAGCATCTAAAAGTAGAATAAAACTATATAGAGATGCATTAAAAAATACAGAAATGAATATTTGGTTTCTAATATTCATTTATGTATGATCAAAGAAGAGGGCAGTCGCTGTTTTATGCACAAAGACACAATTTTTTAATAGGTTTCTCATTTCATCGTTATTACTTTCCTACATAAAAACATGCGTAAGATGAATCGCAAATGTGTGAAAAAGTTTTTTTAGTTATTTTTCCAGTAATGGCACAAAACATTTAAATTTTCCGGTCATTGAAGGAGACTATCTTATATTAAGGAAGTTAATTTTGAAAGAAATGGATATTTTGCATGCATTTAATGTAATTAAATATACCTTGACTTTTAGTCAATTTATAGTGTTACGAATCGGTTCACAAGCCCAATATGTTTTCAAAAATAATAAAAACCATAATGCAATTACGAAAAAAAAGGAGATACCGTCCTAGGACTAGCTGAACTGATCTTTTAATGTCAGTACTCTTGTCAAAAATATTAGAAAGTTCCGAAATGAAAAGATGTTTTCTTCTTTTAGACCTTTTCCACCACGAATGGTTTCCGAGATTTGAAAAGTTTTCACACGTTCAGGGCAAAATTTCTGCAGCTTTAATTAGAGATTCTTTGATGAAATCTCCTTCGCAAGAGGTTCTGAGTGCTTGGCTGTCAAGACATAGCTTGCATTTACCGCCGATTCAATCTCCTACGATAGTTTAGCAAACTTTAAATGTTGATTTTCTGCTCACAACTTTCAACTCCTCAAGCATGATTACACATCCAGCAGATTAATTTACTTTTCATTTCACAAGACGGTCATGGTTACTTTTCAGTCTAATTTTAGTACAATAAATATAGAATACAAGGGTCAAAAACGGTTACTCACAGTTTGCTTCTAATTCTGAATTCTAAATGATAAAAGGTGAATGACTTTGTAATTACTTTGAAAAGTACAAAGAGATTGCACATTTTTATCCCTGACCACAGACTTTTGAATTGAATTCTATAAAACAAGTGGGTGTCAATGATAAGAAAAATATTTTGCGTGGATGTAATACAATTAAATAAGATCTTTGGTGAATATTTTGGTTCAATATTAATAAATTTGAATAGTATGAAATATTTATTGTTAAGAATAAACTGCTCTTTCTCTTTATTATGGAATATTTCACAAATCAAAGATTTCCGGCTGAGGCTGCTTCAAATATGTAGAGTCAAGTACCAGAGATGAACTCAGAACTTAAATCAAAAACAACGCAAACACTAAGACTTACTATCTTTTCCTTTATCAGTGTTCTATGTGAAGTAATGTGTAAAGTATTAATGCATGTTTTAAATTCAGTATGATCTTTTAATTGAGAACATATTCAGTCTTCTTTGATAGAGTCAATTAGTCAATTCATAAATGGATTTTTTACAGCTAACTAATAATTAAACAAAAGCCCTGCTCCCAGAAACGACAGAAAATGTAGATTTGTCTTGATATTATATTTCTTGATTAATTTGTCTACTATTTCACCCTCAACGCAATTAACGAAGTAAGGAAGATTATTTTAGAAATAAAGAGAAAGACTGTGGAATTAGACTCAAGCATGCTATGGATAGGAGCTCAGCAAGGTCAATACAGTAATGAAATGACGAAGATTTTAGCTAAGAAAGCGTTTGGAGTTGAATACAAAAAAAAAATTGTTCTTACACAGATTAGATTAAAAGTGAAACTAAAAAGGGATAATTAATTAATGGCTAGATAGATGGTAAAATTCTAATAAGAGACAATCAACTTTTATATTTTTCAAAAAAATCGTGTAGAGGGAAACTTTTATTTTAATCAGATTTTCACTGGGCATACGGTATTTATTGCCCACCATTATCGCATTTTTAATAAAAAGTAATATATATCTGTGTGTACTATAAGAAAGGACTGCTTACTATATAATTAACTGTTTACCTAATGTAAATATAACCACCTCCATTGCAATGAAACCTTTGTCATTTCTTTTTAGATTTCAGAAAATATCTTTAAACATATCATACAGCAATGTATTCTACTCGATATAAATAAAATATATGCTACTTTCAAATAAGAATACCAACATATTTCAAAATTTGACATTGATTTAAATTTAATACATTATTAATCTGAGTAAAGTAAATTATAAAAGAAAATTTGACATATTAACTACAACATGAAGAAAATTTCTTTAGCATTTTACCATTATATAAGAAAATAACGCTTTTATTAAGGAATCTAATGTTCCAAATTAAGAAATTATAAAGAAAATATTCATCCCTATATAGTCAGATTTTCAAATTAAAGAATTCAATCAAACACTGTCCATAACAAGTACATTTTGAAATTTTTGTTTTTGAAACACACACAGAAATAATCTGTCATAATCTGCGACGTAAGAAAAAAGAAGAAACGCTATGACAAGAAATGTCTGGAAAAGACGAAAAATTATCAAGTTTCATTCTATTTAAAATAAAAGTTTAATGAATCTACTCTGGAAACTTTAAAATGAAAATTGTGTGAGTAGTTAATCTTATATTGCCAACAATAATTTCAGAAATAAATTAATTTTATCTTTCTATTTTAACAAAGAATTAATAAATGTTCTATAATTACCTTTTATGAATAAAGATTTGAAATTATATTTTAATTAAATTTTCTAATATCTAATTACTAAAAACATTAAAAGCATAAATCTGTCTCTATTCTCTTTTTTGATTTGAAATACTTTTATTATTAGAATTTTAAAGCATAGAACAGTTCATTTTGATTCAGTCTGAATGTTACGTCTAGTCAAATTTTCTTATAATTCTATAAATTAGAAATTGACTTTTATATTTGGTGTTTTGTTCCTGATTTTTACTTTGTATTCTTTGTGGAATGATCTAACTTAAAAATTCACATATTAACTGCAAAAAAAGTAATAAATACAACAAAAATAAAGAGAAACCTCAAGAGAATTAAACAAAAAGACAAGCAATGAAATGATGAAAAAATAAAATGTATTTTATCGCTTTGAATAAAAAATACAGGGTGTTTATAAAGTCCTGGACCCATTTTGATATTTAATAACTCATAAAATAATAAAGATAGATTAAAATTAATAACAGAAATGGTTAAATAGACTCAAAAAGTTTCATGACCCTTGTCAATGAACTTCCACGTGTGCCCCTTCGTCGCACGGAGAATATCAAGTAGATAGTCAATTTCACGCCAGGTAGCGAGAAGCATGTCGGCATCCACAGAGCCATTTGTGCACATTATGGCGATTAACAATGCCAGAAACATGAAAGGATGCTTCATCGGAGAACATTATGCTTTTCAGAAAATCAGCAGCATCTTCTATCCTCCTTAGCATATCTGTTGCAAAGACCATCCTCCTAGGCCTATCGTTCGGTTCCAAAACTTGAACAATTTGAACTTTGTATGCATGCAGTCTTAATTTTTTCTTAATAACCTTGTACACCGTCGAAATTGGCATATCCAATTCTGTTGCCGCTGATCTCACAGATATTCTAGGATTGTGTAAAAATGTCTCTCTGACACGCTCAACATCAAAATCACTTGTGCAAGGACGTCCGGAACGTTTCTTATCTTCGATACTTCCAATTTCTAGAAAATTCTTTTTCCACCGCAAGATGCTGTTTTTGGATGGAGGATCTTTTTGGTAAATTCTTCTGAAATTTCTCTGTGCTTGCACTATCGATTTCATTTCTATGAACCACCATAAAATCTGTGCTTTCTCTTGTGGTGTACGCATTCTCCTTAATATCCACTCGAATAAAACATCACATACAAAAGTACTACATAGAACAAACACATCAAAAGTAAACACAACATTGCAATAGTTGCCAAAAACAAAAGAGAGAAAAATGCAATTAATAAGCAGACGATATTTAGAAAAGTACAGATATTTAGACTGGAAAATGAAATTATCTGAAATTAACCACACGCGCAGACGATATTTACAAAAGTAAAAATATTCAAACCTGAAAAGGAAAATATATGAGTTATTCCATCAATAAATGCCATAAGTTTGTTTATATCTTTATTATTTTACGAGTTATTAAACATCAAAATGGGTCCGGGACTTTATAAACACCCTGTATATAATTAAAATTGAAATAAAAGAAATCAAAAACTCGACAACTATATATCCATAACCAGCTTTCTAGACATACATCTATAACCAAATTTTAAAGCATTGAATTTTTTTCATCTCGCCTTAATACCTCTAAATTGGTAAGATGTACAGTAAATCTCAAGAAAGTTCAAAATGCGATTTGACTGTCTAATTAGATGATACGCGTTAAAAATATTTTCTTATATTAAATAATATTAAACTGCATTTTATAAATTTAAGGGAAAATATTGTATTTGCATGCAAATTCAGTAACAAAAATATATTTTTTATTAAAGGTATGTTAATAAAGTTGTAATAATTTTTGCTGCTCATTGGAACGGCGAATAAAATCTTAAAATTATTTTAAAGGTGAAAAAGGCCAATTTAATTAATTGAATTCGTTCCATCCAGGTCTATTAAATCAAGGAATTATTGTACTTTAAGAGCCTCTTTTTATTATTAGGATATTTGAAAAAATAATCGTGTTATAATTACATTCTTTTTTTTTTTGTGGAAAGTACAAAAAAATAGCAATTTGATATCTATATCCAGGTGCTAAATATAACTTTTAAATAT
This sequence comes from Argiope bruennichi, assembly GCF_947563725.1. Classification (NCBI taxonomy): domain Eukaryota; kingdom Metazoa; phylum Arthropoda; class Arachnida; order Araneae; family Araneidae; genus Argiope; species Argiope bruennichi. The sequence continues at coordinate 63,569,633 of NC_079153.1, read as the reverse complement.
TAATAGGAGTTCCACTTTTTAAAAATTTACCCAAACCCATAACAAGTCCGGTGCTCCAAAGTTTTAATTTTTAATTCCAAATTATCATTTCACTCCATTCAAAACTAGTACAAGTTATTTCGCAAGTTATTAAACATTTGTGTAAGCTAAAACCAAATAATGATGAAATAAATAATGTCAAAAACATAGTCATTATAATTAAGTAAGAAAATAAAATCTTTTTATTCCAACTCCTTTTTAAGAAAAGAAATCTTTTTGAGCTACATAAAATTATCACGAAAAGCGCTAATATCATTACCGCTAATCTATGTAGGTAAGAATTGTTTACAAAACTTTTCTTTTCCCCATTCGAGCAAGCATTCATTATCATTTTAATTTTTTTTCCATCCAAGATAGATGTATTCTAGTGTGCTTTAACTTAGTTAGGGTTGCTAATAGAATTAAATGAGTTCCACGCGGTTTTTTATTCTTTTTTATTTCCTCATAAATCTCAAATATATTTCATTTTCGTAAAGAAGGCAATCCTCCCAAAGGTTTAAAAATGTATTACATTGTATGACGCGCCTAACGTTATTAGTTCTGATTTGTTGTTTCGGAGTTATTTTGTTAATTTTGAAGGGAAATATTAATCAACTGTTTAAGTTGTATACTTTAAAAAAATATATCTTAATTATTATTGTTATCTTCAATGTGAAATTTAAATTTAGTTAGTAAAAATAATTTGCTAATGCTTAATATATGCATTTTTCAAGGTAAATTAAGTAAAGTGGAAAATGCCTTTAAATAAAATGCTTAGTAGTGTAAAGCAAGCAACCGGGAAATTCGAGAATTTGTTATTAAATGAAGGACACATTTGCCTGCATTTTTTGAGAACAGAGATACTGTTGGACTCTTTTTATTTCCTTTCAAAGAAAAGTTTTTAAATAAATTTTATATTCAGTTCGTTTATAAATTTATTTTAATATTGTATATAAATTTGAATGAACCTACCCAAATATATAAACAAATCGTTTTGGTTGGTGTATTTTATCAAAATTTAGTATTTTAGTGGGAAAATACTACAAGGAGAATTTATCGATTTCTAATATTTTGTTAAGACAATTACTATTTATAAAATCGTATTTACTATGCCTGCAGGTGGTGGTGGCATTCCTGCAGCGTAGCCTAACTTCTATCTACCGCTCCTTCCGAGTGTGGGTTCCAGTTATTTATACCAGAGATGGAAGCCTTTGGAAATCTTCCCTGAGTTCTTCGGAAATATGTATTTTCCCTGCGATAATTTGCATAAATTTGCGTAAAGGAAACCATGGTTGTTGTGTAAATACTGGTAGTACTTGCCGTTCGCTGAGTGACGCCACAGAATATGCATTATTATGGGGAAAGAAATCTTTAACAGAAAGCGATAATTAAAATACCGTCTACCAGGCCAAAAAGTGGCGAGTAGAGAATAAAATTTGAAATCTGGAGCACAAAACGTTATTTAATCACATCATTTACCCAATTTATGTAATCAGATGTTCAAAGCATATTTAGTGTTTAAAAGAAATGGGAACTGTTTCTTCAGGATTGCAATAATTTGGAGTCTTTTTTTTTTAATTATTTCAATTCAAGCAGCGTCCATATGCCTTCTCCGAAGATAAGATTTCTTAAAAATCCCCGCAACCAGAGATTATAGGAATTGAAATCGAAAGAATGAAGAGTCCAGGCAATCGGAAATTATCTTGAAATTACCTGATCATCACCAAAGTGGACACGGTGCAGTGCTTTGACTTATCTGTTAGTATAAGATGTTGCTATGTCTTGCATAAAAAAACTAGTCCCTAAATATTAGCGTTCTGGTAAGTCAGGAATGATTTGCCCACGTAAAGGCTCGCTACAAACAATATCTCAGACGGAATAACTTTTAGGTCTTTGAGAAGTATTTCCCTCAAAAAAGAAATTGGCTAAAAAGAAATCAGAAATAAAACCTCTCTATAGAGTAACTTACTCCTATTGCAGAGACTGTTCCTGCACAATATTAGAGCATGTAGTACACAATATGCAATAATTTCATTATTCATTGTTCGGTCCAGCACAAAATAATATACCTCATCTGATAAAAAAAATGTTTCAAGACTATCCACCGTCAAAACTATTCTGGCCAAACACTGGTAATCAAAGTCAAACGGTAACCAGATCTTGAGTTCATGGCTTAGAACCCGAGGACCCCTGGTTTGGATACCATCTTAAAATAGGCCGCATAACCTTTCATACCATAGACCAAGAGAGAGACAGAGCAATGTCGAAGAAGTTCGCAGTGATGGGTACTCGGGACGGAAGACTTTTGATGTCTATAAGTAATTTTATTCTGAAAGAAAAAGGACCCAAGAATGAATTCAGAAATAAAACCACACCATATAAAAATGTAATTAGAATTTGAACGCTATTCATGCTCAGCATTATGATGTGCAGTACTTCATATGCGACAGCTCAGAATATTCGCAAATCCATTTTGGCTAAAATTCATCTTATCTAATCATAAAATAATTGATTACTATGCACTGTCAATAACTATTCTGACTAAAAACCTGTAAAGAAAACTTAATAAGTTGTGCCGAGTCTTGAGGGTGCAGATTTTGGCTACGTGTCCTTTGAATGAATACCATTTCAAAATAGGTGGCAGAACCTTTCGGGACATCAATTGAATTCTTGTCGAAGAATATACACAATTATAATAATATCCACTTCTTCCTGAAATTAAATTTAATTTAAAATATGTTTCCGCTTTTTTCCTAACAACACAACTCGCCAGTCTCTTCAAATTTATAAATTATCTTTTTCATTTTATTCTCCGATATAGGATGTTTTCGAAGTCTTTCAAGTATCAATATTTAGGCAATAAAACTGTAGTACTGATTTAAAAAAAAAAAAAAAAAAAAAAAAACCTTGATTAGTAAACTCGTTTTTTTTTTTTTTTTTTTTTTTTTTAACTTAAAGCAGAATGAATTTCCGACATTGACTAATGGCATTTTTAATCTGTCTTAATAAGCTTTTTTTACTGCATCGCATAAAAAAGAATCACTGCAAAAACAGTTAATATTTTGAATTTTCTGCCTGCTTCTAAAATAAAACATTTTAATCCTTCACATTATTTATAACTAATTTTGAATGCAGACGAAAACTACATTTTTGAAGCGTAATTAATGTTTTATCATTAATACCATTTTAATTTCATTTTCAGCCATTTCAATGAACTATTAAAAAGATCTAGAACAAACGTTCACCCATGTAATCTTTCAATCGATATAGCATATACTTCAACAGACATTATACAAATTACAATTTAATATCCTTCTTAAACTGACTTATCTTATCAAAGATTGAAAAGGCATTTCAATTGGAATCTTACAACTGAGGGAAAAAAGTTTCAACTTCATTATAAAAAGTGAATTTGAAAAATTGATTATAGAAGAAAAATTTGATTGAAGCAGTAAAAATATGACAGTCAGCGATTTTTCCCTTTTTCCGAGTGCTGTTATAATAAACTTAGTTTGTTTGTGGGATCAGCGTAATATTCGAATTCAACCCTCAGCTATTTGAAATTTCAGAAAAAGTAGAGCTAAATTTACCTGTGAAACAATTTTATAAGGATTCTTGAGATAGTAGGTTTTGTTGCAATAATTCAAGAAGAAGATACAGAAAAACTTTATTTAAATTAGTGTTCAATGAATATATGTTACGAGTTCCTGAATGTGCAAGTCTTATAATAAAAATTCGCACGTTTTAATAATATTTTGCTAAATAACTACAAAACAAGTGCATAAACTTACCATATCGTTTTATAATCATTCTAACATGCCACATTAAAAAATTTTCTTGCACAATATTTAACATTATCAAATAATTTGCGACACATGACTTTTAATTTCTTTATCAGTATTAATTTATGCTTTTGTATTAATTAGATATCTTACAAGATTTAAAAACTTGTTTTTTTAAAAGTCAATATTTATCTTAGGGGAAAATAAAAAATTCATGGAAATTTTATGATGTTATTTAAAGACAGAATGCAATACTGTAGTACGATTATTCCGGTGTAATAAAGATATTCTTAAAAAATGTATTTATCAAAGAATTTCTATTATCATATCAAATATACTATCTAATTATTAACAAAATATTTCTATTTTTATAATATCAAAAAATATTACAATTAGCATTGCAATTTTTAAAGAGCATTGCAAAAGTCTATAAATCCTTGGCAAATTAAAATCCTAGTCTTTAAATCCTTGGCAAATTAAAATCCTAATCTATAAATCCTAGAAAAATTAAAATCCTAATCTATAAATCTTAGTCAAATTTAAAGTCTGTAAATCCTAGGCAAATTTAATGAAATTAGTTGGTCATCTTTATAAAAGAAATATGGTTCATCCATATTTACTTTCAAAGAATTTCAAAGAATCAAATTAATCTTCAAAATTAAACAGAAATAGGAAATATTTGGCTAAAATGAAAAATTTCGCTTCTAAAAACATCAGAGTAAAGGATCTCTATTATTAAAAGTAATCGTGACACGTTCCCTCATTCTGCCAAATAATTTCTCTTATTGAAGAATAAATAACCTTTCAAAATTTTATGTCTCGATTTCTAATAGCGCAAATAATCTCATGCTCTTTTTCATTTTAAATATTTACTCATTAAATCGAAACTTATCTCTCTCTAAAGAGATTATTCCTCGTTTTACCGATGCGAGCCTGAGCATATTTGCTGACCAACTTCGCATATATATTTGCAATACTGTCTCGAAATTTTGAGGCGGAAAGTGCTGAATAACGCTTTTCTGAAACATGGTTGTCTGAACTCGGAAATCAATGGAAGTGAATGTGAATTTAATCTGTGAATGCTCAACTTGCAATATTCCCAGCGGCGGAATAAATCTTTTGAGAATTTCCCCATCGTAGGTTTCAATTTCTCCTGATATGACTTGTTTAAATATCGTGCAGAGTTCAACGCTGACTAAATTGAAGTTAGCTGTTTTAATTGATCTAATAAAAAAAAAGCTTTTTAAATGGTTGTTGAGCCATTATAATTGTTTTCGATGACTTTGACCAAAGAAAATGAAGAGATTTTTTTAAAATATTTATATATAAATATTGTTCCACTAAAACTAATATTTATCCAGGTAGTATTGAGTAAAAGTAAAATAAAACTATTTTTAATAATTCATTGTTTATGAGATTTCCTTTATTTAAGCAAAATGGACTAAGAACACGTCTGTTTTGATTGATTCTTGTAGAATTTTAAAACAGTGTACATAATTCTAAATATTAAATTTCGAAGAATCTTTTTTGCACATTAACTGCCATACGAGTTTATAAGAAAACCTACATCAGGGCACAATCTGCTAGCTATATAAAGAGCATTTCTGAGATGCTCTTTATATAGCTAGCAAGAGATTTACTCAATGTGGAACGTGTATGTAAACATTTTTTTTTGTGCCAATCTTCCATTATTTCTAATCTTATAGCGGATCAAACCACGTTTAAAAAAAGAAAATTTTCAAAAAGCAGCACAATTCCTCCAAATTGCCTTGAACAACTCCAATTTTATATATAGTGTTTAAAAATCTTAAATAAAATCATTTTTAATAAACCATGCATTTATATTCCTTTATAAAAATAATAAGCGTAATTGCATTCTGTTGAATATCTTTTCAAATATCTTCTAAAATTTCTTCTGTTTCTTTAAACAAGGATCATATAAGAACATGATGGCATGGACTGGAATTAGAATTTTTGCTTTCACCTGAATACAGGTGGCGCAAGTTTATTAGAATTTTTCTGTCACCCGAATATGTGGAAACACGGCTTGCACAGAATTTTTTATGCCAACCGAATTCAGAAGAACTGACAATCAATGTGTAAAATTTTAATACTTTTGATATATTTACAATATTATATTAATTCATTTATTTGTTTTTACGTAATCGATGGTTACTCCTAACAGCAATCAAATGTATGATGCCTTTGATTACTTGCCGGCAAAATATTGCTTGAGTATGAGGATTAAGAAAGATTTTGAGGGATGTTTAATTTAAATCTTGTGTAAAAGTAACTGAAGTTTTCTTAATGCTATTAAATGAATAACGAAATTTATATGCAAAGATAAGGAACATCAGACAGCTTCCAGTTTTTTCATATTTTCCCTTCATATAAGTATTGCAATTTGTACAAAAAGCAAAATAATATTGTGGCAATATTTACACGATCTTGGCCAGCATTCGGAATGTCGGACAATATCGTAGAGACATCGTGCAATATCTTCTGCTAATAGGAATTTTACTAAAATTGAATATGCTTAAAACTGAATTTAAGACCAGAATATAACTATTCATTGAACTACAACAAATGTAAAACTGAAAATATAAACTAAGTTATAAATACTGAACTCCCTACCTATTAACACAAAATGCAAAACAATATTGTGGCAATATCTACACGCTATTGGCCAGCATTCAGAATGTCGTACAATATCTTGTGCTAACAGGGATTTTGCTAAAATTGAATATGCTTAAAACTGAATTTAAAACCAGAATATAACTATTCATTGGACTATAGCAAATGTAAAACTGAAAATATAAACTAAATTATAAGTACCGAACTCCCTAATAATATTTTACTTATTCATTTTGAATTTTTCGGTTTTTATGAATATATTCGCACCAAAATATGCATAGCAAACATCGCCAATTTTTAAACCTAATGTTTGCAAAAATACTTATCTTCTTTAATACAAATATATTGATGGTAATAAATTGAATACAATTTCCTTATTTCCTAATTTTGTAACAATATTTAAAAACATTTGCATAAAAATATGTAGTCAATATTGCTTTTTTCAGTATGTAAACCTACATTTACTTTTACCTTGAATTTAAGCTTGCGTCATTTCGTGGAATGAGTGAGATGATATGTTTGAAAAAATATTATCGTTTCTTTGCCTGTTGGTATTATGTCGGCATTCTTGTTCGGATGCTTTATCAAATATATAATATGTTATAAAAGCGTTTCACTGGTGCTTAAATTGCAAATTGACTTATCATCTATTTATTGTAATCAACTCGTTATAACGCTATGCATATTATATACAAAAAATAATCACTGTAGATGTAAATAAGGGGATAGTTCAGCATCTTCCTACCATTGTCTCCATAGCTTACCCACAAGTAACATCACAGTTGTATCTTCTTTTTAATGTTTCCCAGCGCCATCTGGAGAATTTTTCTAAAGATGTGAACCTCACCATTTGGAAAAATAGAAAATTTTAACACAGTAGGAAAAAGTTCAAAAACAGGAAGCCTAGTTTTGAGACTAAAATCGAGATTCTCTAATCACGCCTTATTTACAAAAAATCGGTGTCTAATCCCTGAAAACTTATCTTACTCTTAGTTATCTTAATGATAACTGAAGAAATTAATTATCTGAGGGCTCTACTTTCGTTACGTATTTAAAAAGAAAGTACAGCAATAGAGAAAACATTCGGATTGGAAATTTTGGTAAAACTCAACATTTCAAACTTCAACTGAGACGGAAAAACAAATTTCTGCTATTATTTGTCTGTTTGAGAAGAGCGTCACGGAATAAACTTTTTATGAACTATTTACATTATATTTCTATCAAATTTTCAAAGAAATCTGTTCACAGACAGTCTGTCTGTCCGGTTGTCTGTTAACAAGTGAACACGATAGCCATAAACCTAAATATCTAGTTAAATGCAATTTCTCCCACATACTTTTTTTCTTAGCATATTTTGATGTAAATATGTTGAAGAGTTGATATATGTCTGTCGATAATTTGGCATGATTATAAATGCAATGGTTATCTTGTGACTACAATTATAATTTTGCATCGAATTCTGATTTCAGTTGTTTTGAATTTTGGCTTTGTATTAACCATATTCCAAATATTAAACGCCAAGAAAAGACACTACATGATAAGTTTAATAAAAATGCAATTTTCGTACCAAAAATTAATATTTCATAACTGTTATTCGTCAAAGTCTACACTTTTATGTGTAATATATTTATGTGTATAATTATAGAATAATATTTTTATTAGAAAATATGCGAGAAAGTTTTCGGAAGACCACTCCCACTTATATGGTTCATATAAATGAGCTTTTTCTGTGTCTAGATTTTTTTTGATTGTTATACAAACAAAAATATTCGGCCCCGTATACTTCTTTATTTTCTAATCAGTAATTTCAAATACCAACAATGTTTCATATCAACTACAAATTTTTTTAAGTGCTTTTGTGTTTATTGAATGCAAATATTTCTGAGAATAATATTTCTGAATATCGATGTCTAGACAACGAATTATATTTACATCTACAGGTATAAGGGTAAAACTAACAGCAAGTTTTATACAGCTACAAAAGGTTTTATGTTGATTGAAACATGTCAATTTCAGAGTTGAACCATTTCCACAAAAGGCTATTTTACCCTTTTCGCGTTTCGAAATCTAATACATTCAATTTTCTTCCGTATTTTGGTACTAAGAAATTATGATTTCTAGACTCTAAACTGATAATAAAAAGAATTTAGATGTAAGATAAGAGAAACTATAAGAAAATGTTATGCGGTTAGATCCAAGAACTAAAACTTCATTTTGAAAATTATGATTAATATAGAATCAAATTAGATCGAAATTATCACTCAAAGAATCGCTAACATCGTTTTCGTAATAATAAATAATCAAGTGGAAAAATTCTTCAAAGAATTAGCATAAAATTTCCATGCCATGATTAAAATGGAATTCAGGATGATTTCTATGAATCTTTTAGGACACTCTACCCATTTTAAAATGAAACTTATTACGTTTTAAATCATATTCTAAACAAAATCAATATGTTTTATTTTTTCTTCTCCTTACATCTGGTTTTAAGTATTTATCTTTTTAATTATATATATATATATATATGTGTGTGTGTGTGTGTGTGTGTGTGTGTGTGTGTGTGTGTGTGTGTGTGTGTGTGTGTGTGTGTGTGTGTGTGTGTGTGTGTGTGTGTGTGTGTGTGTGTGTGTGTGTGTGTGTGTGTGTGTGTGTGTGTGTGTGTGTGTGTGTGTGTGTGTGTGTGTATAACTCTTAAACATAAATCATTTTTTTAATATTTCTTTTATCTTATGAAAATGTTTTGAAAGTTAAAATTGCATTAACGTATTGTTTTGGTCATACCAAATGGCCAATTGAAAAACATTGAATGCTATTCAATAATCTTAGAAATGATTTGGGAATTTATTCTTTTATTTCATTGAAAAAGATATCGTCACCTTACCGTTATAGATTTGAAGCTAAAAATACAGTAAGTCGATCAAAAGTGAGTCTTTTTTTTCTACTAAAATAAATGTGTAATAAAAAGATATCATCCCAAACTTAAGCGTTAATATCTAGAAATAGGGTCTAGAAACTAAATATATAGTTCCGAAATCAAGTTCAAATTACACAAATCAAACTTAAGCAATCTAAATGGCTAATTATTAATAATAGTGGTAAATTGAATTCAAGCCTACATCTTTCATTAAATAGAATTCTTTACCTTAAGTAAAATATATATTTTATTTTTTTATAATATATTATTTCACTCCTTTAATCAAGTGATTCAAATAGAGAAAATAAAGAAAAGAAATACAATCAAAATATCACATTATTATCTTTTATATCTTTTTGGTAATTGCACATTATTTATGCGTGTAATCCTACTAACTATATGACATTTACCAACAAAATTGTTCCCATGTTCATATTGCAATAAACTACTACTACTTTTTCCTTTATCGCACTTACGGAGTTCTAAGAATGGCATGGACATTTTCAGCCATTGAAATTCGAGAGAAAGTAGTAACAAATCGGAAAGATATTAAGGGTTAGGGAGCAGTAAAAAGACCTGCGGTGTTCATATTGATGAATGGACTTTCCGCCCTTTATTTCTCACTTCTCTCTAAACGAATGGCATCTACTGGGGAATTTATTTCGTTTATTATACAGCATACAATTCGTAAATGTCTTAAAAGATTGCAAAAAGAATTATTGCATTGGAATGAGTCAGTAAAATAATAATATTTTTTTCGAAACTATTTTGTCTCATTTTTTAAAAAGTACTGCTATTGTAAGAAAAAACGTAAAATACTGGAGAATGAAAAAAGATAATAATTAAAAAAGGTATTTATATAATTGAAATAAATTTATTTCAAGAATTTATAAATTATATAATATGAATTTTACTTATATATAAAATATGAATTTTACTTATATATAGAATATGAATTTTACTTTTATATAGAATATGAATTTTACTTACATAAAATACGAATTCTACTTATATAGAGAATATGAATTTTACTTATATAGAGAATATGAATTTTACTTATATAGAGAATATGAATTTTACTTACACATATAATATGAATTTCACTTATATATAATATGAATTTCACTTACATATATAATATGAATTTTACTTTTATAAATAAAATGAATTTTACTTACATATATAATATGAATTTTACTTACATATATGATATTAATTTTACTTATATAAATAATATGAATTTTACTTACATATATAATATGAATTTTACTTATATAAATAATATGAATTTTACTTACATATATATAAAATGAATTTTACTTACATATATAAAATGAATTTTACTTACATATATAATATGAATTCTACTTACATATATAATATGAATTTTACTTATATGTAATTTTACTTATATTTTACTTGTATGTAATATGAATTTTACTTTTATAAATAATATGAATTTTACTTACATAAATAATGTGTATTTTACTTATATATGTTACAGTTAAAGTATATAATGCAGTTATTTCATAGAATACCTAGTTATTCTATGAAATAACTGATCGTGTCCGTTAAAGTGTGTAATATGTTATTAATTTGACACTTTAACTAGTTATTCTATGAAATAACTAGGTATTCTATAAATTAACTAATGAGAGGCAATTAAAATGCAAAATAAACAATTTATCTAAAATGAAATTAAACTAATGATAGACAATTAAAATGAAAAAGAAGCAATTTATCTAATTTATGCAGCGAATAAATGGTATTTATGGAAACGTACCATAAAATCATTTGTTACAACAAGGATTACTAAAATGACACTTGGAATTACAAAGAACATTATTTCTAAAACAAAAACATTTTTTGTTGACACACTGGGTTTTACACGAACATTTTTTTAAATCCCTGACCAGTACCTAAACTTGGAGCTGTAGCAACCCGGAGCGATATTTCTACATCCGGTACTTCTTCGATTTTGATTAATTTTTGTTCGCAGACACTGAACTGGGATTGAGAATATAATTGTTTAATGAGGCCGTTTCTTGTGTCCAATTGGAAAAATCCATCTTCGGTTATTTTTATGATGATAGCTAAAATAGATTTGGCATCACCTTTTCCTCTGTCAACTTCAGGCACTGGGATACGGACGGTAAACCCCATAGAGGCTTCAGAATGAGATTTATCCGACATTAATTTCATCTTTTTCGCTTGAATTTCTAAAAATTTTTTTAGACTTTTCTCTTTTTCTTTGAACATTAAGTTCATTAAAACACAATTTGCTGATTTTCTGCTCAACTTCATTGTTCCTAAATGCAGTAGGGGTGGAAGGTAAATGTATTTGTCGTGCGAGATATATATTATTTTACACTTTAACGGGCTGCAGATCGTTATTCTATGAAATAACTAGTTAAACCATGAAATACAGGAGAGTTTTACACTTTAACGGACACGATCAGTTATTTCATGGAATAACTAGGTATTCTATAAAATAACGGATTTCATACTTTAACGGTAACATATATATAATATGAATTTTATTGAGAAATTTTTGTGATCAAATTCAAAGTTATCATATGCAAAATAACATTAGTGATCATTTATATTGGTTATAAAATTATTGTTTATATTATGTATATGCGGCAAATAAATTTGAAAATTGGTTAGTCACTGAAATATTTGTTTAAATATTATCCCTTTCAATTACTGAAATAGAGATGGATCTTTGAAATTTATAAATAAGCTAGGGTACATCTAATTTTTATAACTAAGCTTCTTCTGTATGCTAAAATCTGAAGTGCCCAATGTTTGAAAAATATATATCAGTGGAAGTAATTAAACAGTTCTCTTACAGATTTCAGAAACAACTTTCTGTAATTTCCAATTTCAAAAATACTGCTAATAAATAAAATGTGCCTACAATTATCTTGATTTCCAAGAAAAAAATTTCCAGTGAATATTATGAAGAGTTTACTATCAAGCAGACAAATGTTCTTTTTTTATGAAATGCGTGCTTTAATATTTTCCAATCGCCAAAATATTAGATGCTTTTGATTATTGGAGATTCTTGTCATAAAATCATTCCACGTTTCTTTCGTCAGAAAGGGTTGACATGGTTTTATGAACCTACTAAGCTTCTTCCGCTGCTTTTTTATCTAAGTAACTTCATTGAAAATGTTCATGTAATTCAATATTTATATTTAAGGATTAATTCCACTAATTATTTGAAGTCGAAAAAATTTAGAAAATTCTAGATTCGTTCAATGTTTTAAAAAAAACAGCATTACTACAAGTGATGTTCAAATGAAAACGTACGAAACGACACTATGGGTATAAATGAAGACTTTTTTCAAAGTATACACCATAGGCCTGAGCACAACGACCCCATTAATTAATGTGCCGAAGGATTCCTTGTTCCCAGAATTTCTGCGGCCGTGGCGAGACTCAGTCCTTCACAGCGTCCTTGAGCTCGCCGTCCAATGTCCGCTACTTGTTGAATTTCTCGAGCATAGAAGAATCATTAACTCCGATGTGTACCACTCCGAAAACTAGGCAGGTCCGTCAAGTACAAAAGATCGGGCTACTCACGCAGGGTGTGGTTCTGCTTCGCACGTCTCCAGGGTCACAAACGCGGAACCGGCCCAGTTCAATTGGGAGCAGCTCGACTATCCGCCCTACAGCCGGGACATGTCGCTCTGTGATTTCTGTGTGTTTGGTCCTCTGAAAAAACATCTGAAAAGGAATTGCTTCAACTCGGATGGCGAACTCAAAAACGCTTTGAAGGACTGGGTCTCGTCATGGCCTCAAGAATTCTGGGAACAAGGAATCCTTCGGCTCTTTAATCATTTTGATCGTTGTGCTGAGGCCTATGGTGTATACTTTGTATAAAATGCTCGTTTCGTACCTTTTTATTTGAACACCCCTTGTATATTTGCATTTCGAAGTGTTTTTTAAGTATGTAGCTATCTGCAATATTATATAGCAGTTTATGATATTTTCATCAGAATTTATTCTATTACTGAGAATTAATGACATTCCTTTATACCCACAGTGTCGTTTCGTATATTTTCATTAGGACACGCATTCTATTTCCAACAGATATTTCATGCAACCATTTGGTACATATAAATATTGGCTGTGTAAATGTTCTACATATACTAAATTTATTAAATTAAATAAATTTAAATTAATTTTTCATCTTTTATTAAAAATTAATTCGATTTTACTAAATAAGAGTAATTTATAATTTTTTATATTCTGAAATTAATACCAATTGAAATGAAAAGTACGTATTTTTAAGTGAAATCAACGGTAGCATCGGTATTTATTTTTTAATTTAATGTTATTGATTAAGATTAGTAAATATATGAAATAAAAAAAATAAATATAAAAATCTTTGAAATTTATAATGCTGAAACCAAACTACAAATACAAATTATGCAACTAGACATGACATGCAGATTAAATTATTTATTAACTTAAATAGCTGTATAAGATTTTTTAATAACTTCCGATTTAATTTTGTACTAAAATTTAGTGATAAGAAAGAAAAAAAATTATTGACATGTTTGAAATTTATTTGAATAGGAACAATAAACAGTAAAAATTTATTTGAAATAGAAATTGTATGTATTTCGAGAATTTAAAGGAAGACATAAGTTATGATAATCATTTGTTATTTTATTCCAAAATTACATAGAGAAAAAGTGACTGTCAGGTGAATTCAAATGAAAGAAAGAAAAGGATACTTTTGATTTATAAATATGACATGAAAAATGTGATAAATCAGCTGGCTTAAAATTTCGAAATCCGTTTTCAATAGAAAAAATACACATTTTTCTAAAAATGAGATATTGCCATAGTAGAAAAATGTCAAGTGGAATATTCTTTGCATAAAAGTTATAAGTGGCTCAGAACAAAGAAAAATGAATCAGTGTAACAAAAATCAAGTATGAAGAGAATTAGGTATTTGCTTTGAAAGAAGTTCCAACTGTGAGTTTCTATTCTTTGTGATAATGAAATTTATTATTAAACTATTTATGTAATTAAGATAATTTATTTGATTCAAAATTAGCAACAAAAAAAACTTTCTAAATATTTAGAGCTACCTTAACGAAAATAAAACATTCGAAGGCAATGATTTCAAACAAAACTATTAATCAATAGAATTTCTCAGTTTTTTTTTTCAATCTTTCTTATCAATTTATTTTAATTATCTCTTCTATGGTGGTTGTCCACAACACTCATTTGAAGTATTTCTTGTATGGTGCGTGTGCGATTCTAATACAAGAACGCTGCGTGAAATTGCTCTTTTAATTATCTTTAATCGACTACTCAGTGTAATTCTTTGCAGTTCTAGCACACATTAAGAAACTGCATGTATCTTTCTTGCTTGTGATTACATATTAATGTTATAAATAATAATAATCTATTTTTCGATTAAGATATTTTTATATTATTTTTAAACCGCGAGTTTTCCAGCATTGTTTCGATTGGTCTGAAAAGATGTAAGAAATGTAATAGAATAAAGTTAAAAAAAGGAACATGAATTTATATAATTGTATTTCATTGCAAATAAGGTTTTTCATAACAAAAACAAATCCACGCAGTCTAATAACCATTCCCACTTTATAAAAAGATTGCTATGCAATTTTATTCTATTCCAAAATACACCGAGATTTAAAACAGAAATATAGAAACGTAAACCTATAAAATTAGCTTCAAAATATTAAGTGTTATTTTCCAAAACTATTAAGATATTTTTTAAATGAATATCGTTATTTCGTTTGATTCTGATCCTTAAGTATTCATTGAGAAATATGTTATTTTATCTATAAAATGTACTATTATTCTTCCAATAAATCCAAATAAATTAGACTTTGTTTACATATTTGGAGCATTTAAGCTGCATCTAGGAAGCGGAAGACAAAATAAATGTTTTAAATAACAAGAGCCAAACATAATTAGGAATTCTATACGAGTTTGTAATTTTGATTTGTCTCTACAAAACTTGCTGAAAAACAATAGTGCTCTTATAATACCAAGGGAGAGGATATGCAAATATTTATTTTATGTTTTTTTTATAATTAGTTTTCAAATTTTTAAATGATGAACTGATACGCAATTAGGTTCTCATTAACTGACTTGATTGCAAGTTGGGATAAACTTTGAAATAAAGTTTGATTTCAAAGTTTAATAAAATTTAGGTTTTTTTTTTATTTACTTACTGCAATTCTGGAAAGAAACGTTAACAATTCAAATCGTAAAAAACGGAAAACCAATGGATCTGAACTGATTGCAAATGAATCCATATGCTTCAAAAATTTATTTCATTACTTCACTCAAAATTTCATGAGAATTATTTTCGTTTTTCTGAGTTCCTATAGAAATGATTAAAACCTACTAAAATTATTTAATTGCACACTGATGTATTGAATGCATAAAATAATAAATAGTTAATTTTTTATCTATTTTTCATCCACAATCATACAAGTAATTGTCTCTTTTCAACTCAGCCATTTATAATATCTGCATTCCAGTTAGTTCTTATAAATTAAAAATAATAATTAAGCTTACATTTTCATGGAAATTATTTTTATTCATATGAAATATTTACAGATTGCCAGCCCAAATTAAGTATGTTTATTTTAATTGTGAATAATTTTTGCATGCGTGATGAAAATATAATAACAAAAGAAAAAATAAATATTAATATCATATGTTTATTTAAAATTTCAATTTTTAGGCATTTTTTTTGTGATTGATATAATAAATTTGATATAACTGCTTTAAGAAACAAAAACGCAAGCTACAAATGTAGTAAACTCATTATACGTATTAATTCGGATCTGAGATTTGATTCATCTCCAGAATTATGGTCTAGCTATTAAATATTATGAAATGACTAAATAATGTGAATTAAAAGTTAAATTAGTTATTTTAAAAAATTCATCAACCAATTAAACTTACAATTTTATTTTGCTTTGTAATTCAATTTTTTTTAAATTGTACATATTAAAATTATGAAATATTGAAATAATTTTAATACTGAAATATATAATGTTTTAATTCTCGGTGCTAAAATTATTAAATCTATTCCTCAGTTTATTAAAACATATTATTAGTGTTGGATTTATTGAATTCAAATTGGTGTATTTATTAAAATTCAAAGTATAAATAATTAGAAAAGGATTTTAATGATTAGTGAAAATAAGGCCACTAATCATTAAAATATTCTCAATGTACAACTATAATAAACAAAATATTGATAACATAAATTTTGTTCATACTAATCAAATTATCATTGTGTATTGTCATTATTCAACGAAACAAATGCAAATTTCAATTTAACGCAATCTAATGAATATTTATTTTAATCGATCGATGTTAATTTATGTTTACACAATTAGCAGAATCCATTAGCAACTCTATAATAACAAATACCTAATAAACAACTATGAAAAAAATAGACTGTTTTCTCCTCAAAGGATTATACCAAAAAAACTGGAAATTGTTTACTTAATGAGATAGTGAATAGAAAAATGAGAAAAAGAATAAAAAAAACTGGTTTTTAAATGCATTAACCTTTAAACAATCCAGACTCATTTCTTTAAGTAACAGTTAACGAGCAATTGCAGGTGCTCATTACAGAAGAAAGGGAGAAAAATTGTAATTAAGAGAGCGTTTAGATAAATTTATGCAATTTGTTCCACAATACAAGCCTCATGGGTCATTGCTTTTGTTGCTTCTGATATTTAATTGTGAAATCTTATTAATTTGATCATTTAAAAGTATTAAGTATGAATGGAATTGAAAGATTAAATTAAAGAAGAAAATAAATTTCGATGAAAAAAAAATTCTAAAGGAAAAATGATAAGAAGTAATTGCATTCCCATAGGAAAACGATGAAGTCTATGAAAAGTCATAACAATAGAAATTCATGATGCTTTAAAGGGCATTTTAATACCACATAAAGCTGTTATAAAAATATAAATAGTAGCATTGGAGCAAATAGGAACCAAAAAATTTCCATAATGTTATATGTAAATAATTTACTTTATAACAATTAGCAAAACTATTATGTTAATGTCTTTTATAATTTTAATGTTTCAGATTGTAAGCTAAAAAAGTCGACGGCTTTTAAAATGAAATATTTTATTAAGATGAAAATACAGGCTTCACAAAAAATATAAAATAGCTAACAAACCATTTACTAAATTACTTTTGCCAAATAATGTTCCTTGAAGTTATATATATATATATATATAAACGTTCAAAGATTATAAGGTGTCTTTATATGATCTTTAACATGTCCGTGGTTAGTAATAAAGGGAGAAAAATGTTAGCATAATACAGCCTCCGGATACAAAATATTTTCACTTTAAAAATTAGGTAATTGTCAAATGCAAACATAAATTTCTATTTTAGGGAATTATTCCATTAATTTATACATTTATGAGCTGGATTAGCTTGATGATAACTGCAAAATTAAGTATAGAATATGTTCGAAATGTTTGATGTTCCCTGAAAATTCATTTAATATTTAATGTTACGATAATTAATATCTTATATTTTTCATATCAAATTGTCGCATACCTTATGAATAAATTACCACTAATTAGGGTGAGGAATCTCCTATTTTCTTTCTATGTGTACTTATAAAAAGTATTAAATTTTTATACAATATATTAACAGTGATTTAATTATTTGAATAAATCAATAATAGCATCCACATTGAGATTTCTCACATTGCTCTTTAAATTTTATGCCTTTTTAGACCTAATTTTTGGAACTCGAGTAAATTTGACGAAGATATTTCAGCTCTTAGACGTTATGGTGTTAAAATTCTGTTACAAATGCGTTTTTGGATGAAAAGTCCAGTATTTTATGGTAATTATTTTATGCATCTAACAAAATATATTAAATCATTGTAAAAAAATTATAATAACAAATTTTTCAATTCTTAGTCGATAAGAAAATGAAAAAGAATTATTTTCTCTCAGCAGTAACTTTTCCAGTTTCATGAATTTCGGCGATAATATAATTTAATCTCATTAAAAAATGAAATGTAAATCATTTATTCTTGTTTATATCCTTTGTTTTGCCTAAAATTGCCATACTGTAAATATATGCCAATTACTGTAAATCAATTCTAGCAGTTTGCAAATCGTATAGCAACTATAATTTTATTATACTGCAAGAATGGAGAAAGATTAAACATAAAAAAATTATTATTTTCATTACTTTTTCGTTATAATCAAAGATTTATTAATTCTTTGAAAAATATTTTTATTCATTTTATATATTAAAGCATCTTTATAATCTTTATAATTTATTTCTTTTCCACTTATTCGGGAAAAGAAAATATGGAATTAATAAAAAATTAAATAAGTTAAATCAATAAAGAAATGGAGAATTAAGAAATAGACTAAATAAAGAATCATAGGACAACTTCATTTTATGTACATGCCCCAAAAATATTAAAAATATATAAAATTATAAATCTGATTTTTCATTACAAATTATGAAATAATTTATCAATATTATTTTTTTTAATTCTTTTTCTATAAACCACAAGCAAATATAAAATGTAGAAACATAATTAATGATGTTGAAATAGCATAAAATAATGAAATAGCAAAAGATAATTAAAGATGTTGAAATTTGACAGAAAAAATAAAAAGAAAATATATGATTACTCTTTGAATGAAAATATAATATAAAGATGTTATTTAAGATACATTATTAAGCAAGAATTCCATTAACTACGATTTCCATCTTTTAAGCATCAGAAATTATTGTTTTTAATTTCCTTCCATTTTCAAGAAATTAAATTTCCCACACGTGTAGTAATTTTCTTGAAGTGCATAAAAATAGAAAACATTTGAGCAATGTTTTAGCGTGTATCTTCATCTGAACTACTTTACTTAAAGACTCGAAAAGTGGCCATTTCGTCTAAGGCAAATTGCATTTCTGTCTGCGAACGTTTTTTCATTGAATTTTTACACTTCCTAAGGGCAGAAGCGTTTCTTGTTTTGTTCGGAAATCTGTTTATAGGGCTGACGAGTATTTGACAGCAGTGCATGTATCGAATAAATCTATGATCAGGTAGATAGCAGCTTTAAAGGTATATTCCCTCTAAAGAAAGATAAAAATAAAAAAATACACGTTCGTAAAATGACAGTAATATATGCAACTCAAACTGTATATATTCTTAAAAAATATGAGAAATCTATGTCATATCCAGAAATAAGATCAGAAATAAAATATTGAATTCGAATTTTTTTTATAAATGTCAGTGACGTTAAGATATCTAGAGACCCATTTTATAAATTCATGACACTTAACTTTTTATAGAAAATAATCGTTTTCAGTCAAACATTTTTATTTTATAGTTCCATATAATTTTCTTCTGATTCACAACGTTTTATGATTCCCGAATTTTTGACATCAGCATAAGTCTATAAATGCCAGTATTTTTAAAAATTATGAGACAGAAAATCATTTTTCACTCTCTGGTTATTTTAAAAATTGCATGTAACTATAAGCAGTTTCATAGTTAAATCCTTTTCATAGAATAAACAGTAGCATTCGTAATTCTTGTTTTCTAGTTACAGATGTTACTCGCTTTGGGAATTTTTTTATTTATCTTTTCTTTTATCAGAACCGTCCTGCTTAGTTTTTTTAAATGTTTTTTTTTTTGTTTTTTTGTTGTTTTTTTTACATCAATGAAGACAAATATTGTTACAGAAATTTTCTTCCTGGCTTAAAATGCAAGAAGTTAAAACAAACTGAACAATGGGAAGAGATGCTATGTAAAATCCCAATCATGTACACATCGGTTGGGATTTTATATAGCATCATTTCCCATTATCCAACGTGTTTTAACTTCTAGCATCTTACGGCAACAAGAGCAATTTCTACAATGATATTTGTCTTCAGTGAATAGGACAAATAACATATAAAACAACACTTGTATAAATCAATAACACAAGAGAACATCAAATCGCTAATTAAACAATATTAAAAGAACAATCAACAGCTTGATGCTTCACTAGTACATAATGCGATCGGCACTTCCAAGAGAGAATTAATTATCGAGTGAGCGCTTCATCTTTTCCAGAAGAATCTTCAAATTTCGGTTTTTGTAAAGAAATAAAGCACATACTTTGGTATTATAGATAACTTTTATTTCCAATGCCAATCATCAAGTTTGTCATTCAAATCAGGGATCATTGATATAGTAAACACTAGAAACCACTATAAATTTCTCTTTCTGACTATGTCACCAATTTAGCAAAAAAAAAAAGTATTTCTGATTCGTAATAATATAGTTAAGTAGATAAAATTAGCTACAGAAACATGTAAGTTAGTACAATGAATACTTACTAACATGAGACTTTTTATCCACTAGAACTCAATCAGACATCTCGAAATAAACAGTAGAAGAAACAATATAGAACTTTCTAGAAAATTCTTCTTTTTTATTTAGGTTAAACCAAAACATAGACTTCATAACGAAGGCCTTAAAATATCATCTCCTTGATACTAATCGACATTAAGAAATACTATTAACTTTCTTCTTTGAATAGGCTTACGCTTCAATTATAACTTCAGAGAATTCATGATTAAAAGCAACAATGAAACTTCAATATATGCTCTTGCAATATTTGGCAAATAAATTGTCCTTTATTACGAATATAAATGATTCAAAACTTTCCAAATGACTTTTAAAGGAGCTTAAAATTTCTTCTTAATTCGATGCAAAATACATATAATAGTTCTAATTTCCTTGCATAAGTTAGTCCTTTTAAATTCAGATTTAAATATGAAAAATCTTAACATTTGCAATTACACTGAGAATAGCCTTTCTCTTGGAATATAATAAAATAAAAACTGTAAAAATATAAAATTTACTTAATTACAAAAATTAGTTATTGTTTAATATAGCAACAGATTATAAGTAAATGACTTTCAATGAATTAAATGAATACTATGTATTCACTTAATTTTCATTGTATTCAATCCATGGATTAAATTTCAGTTTATTGTTTTAGTTCAAGAAATTTGAATATAGAATGGAAATAACTTTTTCAAAACTAATTTCCAAAATAGTTGGTTCTATTGGATATGTTTGTCTAGGTTAACGATTTTTACGACTATCATTATGAAACGGTTTCATCTCTTTCATATTTATATTGGGGATTTCGGAATGGAAATACAGCGGAATGCTGGTGTATTCAGCATTTAAGCGGATTTGTGAAGTTTCAAATAAATAAAACCTTAAGGAAGAAATAAAAACAGAAAATAAACTTAAAATAAAGCTGAAGGAAGTATTCATATGTCTGTAAAATGGAAAAGAACTATGAATTGAGAGAAAATTAATGTCATTTGATACTCAAAGAATAAATGGACTACTTCGAATGGTGAAAAAGTGGAAATCACATCCGTGGTTAAACATTTTTTGAATTTTTTTCTAAATAAAAATAATTTTCGCTCATCTGGACGATCTATGGAAAGTTCTCGCGCTTTTTCTCTTATGATATCATTTATTTTTTTTATTTTTCAAGATTCGTCACTCACAAAGTAAGCGTTTTTAGTGTTAGTATTTTTAAATATGAAACTTGCCTCGCATTTCTTGCTTGTATACTTCAACTTCAAAGCATAACATCATTTCTAATGTATATGTGATATATATATATATATATATAGAGAGAGAGAGAGAGAGAGATTTTGTAACGTTTCCCTCATCTGATAATTGACATTTCCGGCCAGATGTAACGTCACCTGTTACCGTCTGAATACTTCTTTTACCTGTCTCTAATTAGGTCCCTCCGAACTGCCAGATGGAGGATTCTCTTCATCAGTAGAACTATTGTGTCTGGTCATTAGCTTTATCCAGATAATATGAGGGATAATATCCTTGAAGATATGATGGATCATTTTTTTCCATTATGAAGTGATTAATGTGTGTTCGGGAAAGATCAGTTACAAAGATGAATCATTAATAGGCATTCCCACAATCGACTGCAGACCCATTGGGGAAGCATTGCTGAATAGCTATTGGGTGATAAGGATCTCAAGTGCACCAATGAGAAAATAGGAGGTAGTGATTTGATAGAAATAAAATTCGATATTTTTTGAAGAAGAAAAGAAGAGCAGTGAGAGCCATTTTGAGGAGAAGTCTGAAAGACGTGAGTGTTTGAAGGCATTCAGGATTTTGTGTGAAGAGCCGTGCGATTCGAGCTTCTGTGTTAAGATCCACCTGATAAAGATCGTTGGATTTCTGGAGCTACCCCTGAAGTATCCGCTTGAGCTAACAGCCTGTTAGCGTTTTTTTTTTTTTTTGGGGGGGGGTATTCTCTGAATTGATCGAAGAACTATTTAATGATTAACTTTCAATTGTTGTGTGAATTTTATAAATAATATTAACTTAGAAGACAACAAGTTGTTTTCGCGTGTATACATATATATAAGACTGTAAATAAAGGAATTGTTTGCTACACTACTCTTTTATTTAATCAGTCAGAAGATATATATATAATCTTTCTGAAAAATGTATGTAACTGTTCTAATTTCTTGCTAAAATTAATCCATTTAAATTCAGATTTTAAAATGTAAAATTTTGCTTTTAAACTGGAAATGATTTTTTTTTTACAATGCAATAAAATAAAAATTTTTAATACATATATAAATATATAATTTACAGTCCAATGAGGTGCTTGAAATGCTTAATGAGCTGATAAATTTAATTTTAAGGGTGCTTAGTCAGAAAAGAAATGCGTAGATTCAGCAGTTATTGGCAATGAGCAAGAGAAACAAGCATGGAATCTAAAATTTTATATGAAACAAAAATTAAATTAAATTAAATAGAATATTAATTTAATTTTTAAAAATCTCACAAATATGTCGTATGTTCATAAAATTCCAATGGAAACCCATACATTACATATTCAAGAAATCATTTTTTTTTTAAATTATGCATATAAAAACAAATGTTTTAATTATTATATGAAGGAAAGGCAGATGTTATATGGGGGAAAGGGTTCATTTTAGGGAGCTGAAGAACTTACATTAGTTTGCAGAGACGAATATAAATATAATCATGACATATAAAAAAATTGAATTTTTAGTTTGCATAGACATAATTTTAAAACATTTGTTTAAAATGAACTTCTTTTTATGCCTAACAAAATGCATACGCAAAATTGACCATTTACGATTTCATATTTCAACAATAATTTTGTCATTTATTCAAAAAAAAGGAAAATCAATTTTTTTCTCTGTAGCATTTTTATATAAATAATATCCATATGTTGCTGTCCATATTGATAAAAAAAATTGCATTGATTTGATTTAAAGAAGCATACATTTTTCAAGGCATATGATAAATCATTTTTTGTAAGAATTTTTCTTTAGGTTTAAAAGAATCATATATCGAATTTTATGCGATCAATTTAAATTGTTTTTGAGTTTCCATGATTAAACATACTTTAAATGAAAAATATGTCAGGGAGAAATTTGAAAAGTGGATTTTCTTCAAAATGTCGAATGTTTAAAATGCTAGAGGGCAAAATTTGTTAACAGTTCCGATTTTCCCTGCCAAATCCACAACCACACCTTTCACATTACAGTGGGAAAGCATAATTTTCCATCAACTAAGATAATATAACATGTAAAATAAGCTTAAAAAATTAATTTAACAAGAAATGTAACAGGAATTACATTTATAAGATCATATAAATCATTTAACTAGTCAAATTTATATAAATTGGGAACTCAAAGGACTATGGTTCATGATTTTCGATTAATTTTTCCGAATAGCAGTGTGACGATAAATATTCACGAGTGTTCCTTCATGCAACTCAATGAGGATAATGCAAATTCATTTGACAATTATTGTATATTCTAGATTTTAATAGTTTAGAGATTCTATCAATTGCATTTAATAGTTTAAAATTCGGTAAATATCTTGGACATAGTGAAAGTGAATAGTTAACCGATAATTTATGAATTAATTAGCAGATGCAAGAATTATTTATCATTTACAGAGACTTAAATGTACGACTTTAAATTAAGTGAAGAAAGAAAAATCACTATCTAAATAATCTCTTTATTCCATAAATTATTTATTATACATATAGCGCCGGGTACAACCAAATCATCTCTATTCATCGACTCATTTCAGAACATACAGTGTGATTTCAGATTATATAGATATAAATCCCACTTTTGAAAACAAGTTTAATGGTCGGCTCTAAACTTTTCGAAAAATTTCAATGAAATTTTTCAAATATAAAATGACGTTAATGGTATATAAATAACTTGCTTGTAAACTAAAATTTTTGATTAACATTTATCTCGTCAATAGTTAAATGTGCTTAACTTGTCAGTATTTAAACTGTTTCATTTCTACTGTGTCAATATTTATTCTGTGTCTAACTAAATTTTTGATCGTAGGATGTAAAATTTAAGCTTCAATTTAAAGTTCAATTGGTTTAATTCTAATTTATCTGGAAATTAGCTTCTTGAATAGAGACAATTAAAAAATACTTTTAAAAAACCTCAGAACCAAGCAGCACTTAAATTTCAAATGTATTATTGAAAATGTTAATATTTCTTACCATTTTTAGACTGGTTGAATTTAATTGCAGTAATTTGATGAAAATTTAATAATTTTAAATTTTTATTAGTTGGCTCAATAAAGGATTAAATGAAAGCAAGGCATCAAAAGAGTAACAATTTATTTTTATGTATCTTTTTATATTATATTATAAACCAACAGTCCTTAAAAATGAATGGAATTAAAAAAAATTATTTATTGAATACTTCTTAAATTTAGTTAAAAACAATGAAAAAATTAAAATATTCAACAAAATTACTCAAGATAGAAAAAATAAGCAATATTTTCCCATTTTAGCCATAAACAAAGGAATATAAACCTTCAAGGAAATAGTTTTATAAACATTAAAAAGGATTTGGGATTTACGGCAACAATGAAAAAAAATCGTTTCACAATCTTATCTTTTTAAGATTTTATAGCAGAATACCCTTTCATGACATTAAACGCTTCTATGTATGGAATGTACATCAAAAAGTTTTTCGCATAAAAACTCCATCTACGACATAACGAAGTAACGTCTACTTTTTATTTATTTAAAGTCCACTGTTGAAAATGAACATGAATTAAATGACCCATCTAAAGAAAAAAGAGATTATATTTCTCTCGTGAAGAGTTTTCTCCTCATAAAGAGCTTTTTTTTTAAAATTTTAGTTTCCAGGGATTCTCTTAATTTCTGTCTGCACGAATACAAAGTACTCAACCACAGAAACGTTTTCAGCGAAGAAAATAACTATGTTCTTGTAGCGATGTAAAACAGATATATTATGCAGAATACTAATTTAGCGACTCAAAAAGGAAGGATAATTTTTTTCGCTATATCTTTTAAAGCGCTTGTATGTAAGAAAAGTATTTACTCTCCTTTTATTTGAGTTATTCATTGAAATTTACCATGAAATTCAAGATCAACTGAGTTATAAACATCATTGAATGAATTTAATAAAAGAAACTGTACAAACATAAACGAATGCATATATTTAAGACGAACTCTTAACATTTTCGCAACATCTAGTAATTTTAAAAGAATACTAAAACAAAGTAGCTTGTTATGAGTTTATCATCAGCAGAATATTCTTGAATAGTAAATTTATTAACATGAAATTTTCTCACTTTAAGTAAATAGCTTTTTGTTTTGTTTCAAAATAAATTGGTTTAATTTTCCTTGTTTTAAAATTGATGGCCTAATAAATAACTTACCTAAAACCTATTCATGTTTAGTATATCTTTTTATTTAAAGTTTTATTAATTTCGGAGCGACAACATGTATTTACATAAACTTATTTCGGTTGCAGTTTCTCATATGCTGTGTATAGTATATCAAAAATAATCGGGAAAGAGTCAAATAAATAAACCCACGGGAAATTAGAACTGAAAAGTTTTATTAAAAATTTTTGCTTGACTGTCTATTTACATCCTATAAATTTAGAAAAATTTTAAGAAAGGGTAAAGGCGAAAATGCCTTAATCCCATTTTTACAAATTACAAAATCATTTTATTCAATTAAACTGCAAATCGTATATTGTAAGTGAGCTTCATAGAATTTAGGGAATAGTATATTAATATATTTATTGGATTTAATCAAATCTTTTAAATGTGCCTGTACTTCCCAGATAAATATCAATATATAATTCTCATATGTAGCATTTCTTAAAAATAATTATGACAACAACCCACTTTAAAAGTACAGGCAGCTTTTCAGAAACAACTTTTATCTGTCAAAGGGGCAGTGGACTTTGAAACAAGAAAAAATGAACGGAAAAGTGCAATTTTATTTTTATCGTTTCATCACCAAAATAAATGTTTATATTCAACATAAAATAAATATTAATATTTGAAGGGTTAAGAAGAGAAAAAGTACATCTTAATGATTTTTTTCAAAATGATATTTTAATCAGATTTAAATATCTTTGAAAATCATTTTATTAAATTGAATTGCAACTCTTATATTGTCATTGGATTTAATAGAATTTAGCAAATAATCTATTAATATATTTATTGGATGTATTCAAATCATAAAACTGCGACTATATTGCCAGTTAAATATAAATACTCAATCTTCATATGTATCATTCTTTGAAAATAATTGTGACAACAACGCACACTAAAAGTGCGGGTAATGAACAATCTTTCAGTCAAAATTTTTATCTGTTAAGATCAAGTTTCTCAATCTAGGATGATGTGCGTTTTTAATATTTTATTCATGTATCTCTTTTAAATTTGAAGATTACCCTTTATGAGGAGGGATATTTCGATTTTTTTTCCAGATAAGTTTGCTTTGCAAGAATAACCGTCCTTAAACAAATGCTAATCAAAAAATTTTCCGGAAAAGACAGCGATTTCATTGTTCTCCTTTCATCAAAACATGCAAAAGGCATTCATGAACAACAGGAATTTATTCTGATAATCCATTTCAAATAGTCTTCGGCCTCTGATTGAATTCTGCAATTTTCCGCATTACTACTCACTTGAAGCCAAAAGGATAATATTTTACTGTAATCAACCTTTAAAGAGTAAT
Source organism: Argiope bruennichi (assembly GCF_947563725.1). Classification (NCBI taxonomy): domain Eukaryota; kingdom Metazoa; phylum Arthropoda; class Arachnida; order Araneae; family Araneidae; genus Argiope; species Argiope bruennichi. The sequence goes on along the minus strand of NC_079153.1, from coordinate 63,542,151 downwards.
TCCTGTTAACAATAGTATAGCTCAAACAGTTGATTCTGTCAGCTCTAAAAGGCCCCAAACGTCCTTCAATAAAACTATGGCTGACGCCCGAGACACCTGAATATCATGGTCAAATTCCAACTTCTTTTGTTAAGGAAAATTGATTGAATGCCATATGTGCGTCCTTTGATCGTAAGAAAAGCTCGTCCATATAGGTTTGGTGGACAGTGAGATTTATTGACAACACTCAAAAGATGTCAGAACATGCGTTTGCTTAGTATCCAATAACTAAGCAGATCAATATTTTGGTTATCTGCCCCTTAAGAACACGGGTTGCTCTTACTGTTTTTGAAGAGAATTAGGATTTTCCCCATCTTTGAAAAAGAATGCTGCACGTTCTAGTATTGTGAGGTGCCCTAACTCAAATGATAGTAAGTAGAGGCATAAAAATCGTACTTCATTTAATTATGATTAAATATCTTATATGTTTCTCAGCTTTACAATTTTACAATGCTTAAATTCATTCAACTGCATATAATTACAGATAAAAAAAATTTTTAATTAATGAAAAGACTAGTATATTCCACTACTGAATTATAATACTACTTTCATACTGTGAGTGCACCACGACAGCAGAATAAACACCAAAAGTTGCAAATTGCATAAAATGTTGCAGCGAAATTAAGGAGCTTACTTGGCTACTATTTTTAGAGAAAAAGTTCATTCAGTTCTCCAGTTCTTTTTTAATTGGCATATGAGTACTTCTATTTTCAAATATATTTGATTCCAAAGAACTTCAGATAGTAAGAAGTAACGCTAAAACCTTTTTCTAATTGATTTCTGATAGCAACAGAAAACAAACATAAAAAAATCCACATGCATAATATGTTTTAAAACGAAAAAATATATTAATTTCCTCTAAAAAATAGAATTCTCTAAATCTATAATACATCTGTCCACAATGAGAAAGAGACTGCATAAGAAAAACTGTTTAACAATTCGAACATATTGATATAAATCAAATCACATGAGGTGCATTAATACACAGAAGTGTTTTTATTAATTACATCCGATGTCGAAAGCTCCACTCCCGCTGGGACATGAGAAATAATGGAAAATACTTAAGGCCGAAACCTTCCTAACCCTACAGTCTGCAACATTACAAGACGACAAACGGAAGATATTAAGAATATTCCGAAATGCATCTTCCTGTCACGGTGGGAAGCACCCGGAAGAAATTGCTGTTAAGTCTCTGATGTGTCTGCTATCTCTGAAGTAATAGGCCACTTGGGAAGCTATAACAGATTTACCTCGAAATCCTTATAAAGGTCATTCCTGCTGTAAAGCTGATACAGGATGGATAACAATATTTATTTTCTTTTCTTTTGATGGTTATTTTAGATTATGTTTATGGTTATTCTTTATAAGAGATGTTGCAACTTCGCATTCAATGTAAATGTAAGGATTTCTTGTTCGTAGGATATTCGGATAAAATATACGCACGTAAAAAAATTTTATTTATATTTTCTAAGTCCACTTATGTCTAATGGTTTATTTGCATGAGCTATAAAACTTTAAGAAGTTTATGCATTATATTATTTATATATAACATAAAATTTCAGTTTGTTTCTTAATGTGATATGAATTGCGGTTTCATATAACCAAGTAGCATGACTTTAAAGAAACTTTCTGTAACTATTTCATAAAATAGCAACAATTTAAAATTTTGTTAAAATCAAGATTGAATGAATAATTTTGGCGAAGAATGATTTTGATGGCGAATAATTTTGAGAATCCATCTAATTCGTAACACTAATTCCTTAAACAAAATAAAACACCAACTTGCGTATCAATCAAGATCGAATTATGATGTCAAATATATTTTACTGTATCATTGCATTTAAAGTAAATGACTGTGTTTAGGAATATTTTTTTTAATTATAAAATAATTATATTTTTGAATTTTTGCATAAAATGTACTAAAAGTGCGCCTATGATAGAAAACTTTTTCTGTTATAAACCAAAAATGTTTCAAGAGTTGGTTAAAATACAATTTTTTTGTTTGTTCTGCTATAAAGAAGAATAAAGCAAAAAATGAAATAATTCTGGTTAAGAATTTTATTAAAAATCTTTTCAAAAATATTAAAATATATGTTACCTAATTCTTCAATTTAGAAAGAAATTGTATTTTTATCCAGTATTTAAGTACGTAATCGAATACCATTAATTAAAATATTCAACTGATAATTAACATAAAATTAAAAAAATTTCGTATAAAAAAATTTTTTTAGTCTCTAAAAATAATTTTAAAACTTATGAATTCCTTATTCTACGGTTCCAAACTACATAATATTTTGAGAAATTATTATATCAAATTTGATGTATGACGTTACGTTAGAAGATTTTTATCAAACCGTACAATTTGAGAAATAACATTTAAAGATTTCAAATAGCATTTAAACTTAAATCATTCAAATAAGAAAAAATAATGCCTGATATAAAAAATGAACATTAAAATAATGTCGTTTACGTTACTTCGACTTGTATTCTGATAGCTGGATAGACAAATTTCCAAGAATCCATTCAAAATTTAACCGAAATCTCTATATCTGATGCAAAGAGTATGTATCTATTGTTTCATCTTTTTAATTATATATATAATTTATTTATTTATAATAATTATTATATTAATATATTTTAATTATATATAAAGTAAAAAACGAAACATTTCAATTTTATTCGAAAGTTAAATACGGTGAACCTTAACATTTAAGACTTTTCTGTTTAAACTTTCTGTATACATCTAAACATTGTTCTGTTCTATGTCTACACAGAAAGGTTATCTTCATCTAGGCAATCCGTGAATAGCTGCATAACCCCAAGCTCCATATGTATAGGCATGAAGACGATTCTGACTCTTATGAATTTCTGAAACAACTATTCTGTGTTGCATAATCAACGCATTTCTTAGTCGTACTGTTTGGTTATTCTATAGTGGTACAAAAACAAAGGAAATTTTGAGCATTTCCGCTGCTTATAAAAGAGAATATTAGCAATTTTTATATTTGTACAAATCCTTCATTCATATTAGAGAGATTTAATCTTCACAGTGAACAAAGTTCATGGTCATATTGTTTTTCTCACATTCTTTTTCAATCTTAGTCTAGTTTAATTCATTGAATTCGCAATATCGTTTTTTGCTCAGTTAGTTCCCTAGTAAGGATACATGTTATAGCTAAACAGAAGCTGTAAGTATGCTGAATGAATGCTTAGTCAATAAATGGTTCATGACATTGCAGATAAACTTGGCGACAATGCCATTGCGACTGTTGGGGATAGCGACAGCTTCGACTACAAAATTGAAAGATCTCGAATATGCATGGGTCTTGATGATTGCTCCATCAGAATTCAAAGTACAGCGCTTGTTCTATAACATTCGATGCTTAGTCATGGGTACTACAAAAATCGGAGGGGTGGAGTTGAGAGACGTGAATAATTCTAATGAAATCTTTCTTTGGAGTATTATTTTCCTGTTTTCTTTTCACTCTTCGTGATTTTGAGATCGTTTAACAATTTACTGTTTGTGTGTTATTTATTTGTTGCAATTGTAATTTTGCGTACACTTTGTCTACGTTTTGCTACCTGCGTTTAGTATTTCCGTTTAAAATAAAGCGCCGTTTTGCATTACTGGGCCTCTTGGATTTATCTTACTGTACCGATGGATGGATTTTAATTTTTCTGTAACAATGTCTGATGCACGAACAAATAATAAAATTCTTACATTTTTGAGCTCGCCTTTTCATGAGATATCTCTGTTTGAAGAATGGCATATTAATTAAAATTTCTGTCATTCCAAATTTTTACCGAACAGGATCTCAATAATAATAATTGATAATCTACTATCACGACACAATATATATGTGTGTGTGTGTGTGTGTGTGTGTGTGTGTGTGTGTGTGTGTGTGTGTGTGTGTGTGTGTGTGTGTGTGTGTGTGTGTGTGTGTGTGTGTGTGTGTGTGTGTGTGTGTTGGCGTTTTACAGAAAAGTCCATTTGACCTACAGCTACCAAATTTGGTACATGTATACCTTAGAGGTTGGGAATGTGCACCTGGGGTCCCTTTTTTTGAATTTTTATTTAGAATTTTAATTATTAATTGAAAACTGACTTTCCCGCCAAAAAACTCTTTTCAATTTTCCCAACACCAAATGAGTAAGGCTTCAGTTTTTTTTCCCAACAGTAATGAGGCTAGGGTTAACATTTTTCAGCCGATTATTTCAAACGATTCTGTTTATTTTCTTAATGTTTGATGCATTTAAAATTAAACATTGTTAATTAATCGATCTTTCAGATTCATTCTGAAGTACTTTTGAATTAAAATAACACAGAATAAAGGAAATTAAAAATTTCTAATCTGCATAGCGTTACCCCAACTGGCTTAGAAAAATTCACGCATTTGCATTACCGTAACTGGCATTGAAAATTCACGCATGCGCATTGCGTTAGGTTTGTTGACAATATTATCAACGGATGATTCTTGATTTAAATTATTTTTAGGTTAGTTGCATGTTTTTGTATTTAAATTGTATTTATGTTAGTTATATATTTTTTGCATATGCTTATAGTTTTAAGTGCATCGTTTTTTAAGTAGTTTTTTTAAACCAGTTTTCGACCGATTATTTTAAACGATTCATTTTATTTTCTTAGTGTTTGATGCATTTAAAATTAAACATTGTTAATTAATCGATCTGTTCATGATGAATCTGGGAAAATTTTGTTGACTAATTCTTGAGATATTACATAATTTAAGAAAGATATTCTTTAGTGCCCATAAAGTTTAAACGCTCAGTGACTCTGTTATCAGTAATCATATTATGAAAAAAAATGCTTTGTTTCAGTAAAAAATATTATTATATTAATTCTTTCCACTTTAATTTAAAGCATAAATTCTACGAGAGCTAACGGAAAATTAGAGAGATACATATTACGTTATGACTGAAGGCCTTTATAATATTATGAGTGAATTATATGACTATCAAAAATATTTTGACTATTTAAAATATTTTGAAGAAGAATCTATTTAGTAGGAATTGTGTAAAATATTTCATTATTAAAATTTAAACGAACATTAAGATTTGCGAACCGGCTGGGCGCCAAAGGCGGCTAGTATATATATATATAAGCAAAATCATTTTAAAAATTTCTGAGTTTATTCAAAAAATGGTATGAACATACTTTAGAAAAATTTTGTACTCCAAACATAGATTACAGGCATTTAAATATGGAAATTAAAATAAATGAAAAAGAATTGTATTATAGTATTCATTCAAAGTTTTTACGGATATAATAGTTCTCTCTAGCCTCAACTGCCATGGAACTTACCGCATGATGATACAATTATTAGCTGGTGTTAGATGCAGGCTTCTCTCACAGTGGTGTATCTATATTTATTTAGATGATATATCACTACATATACTATATACTCAGGCAGCATAACATTGAATAAAATTATATAATATTAAATTCTATTATAAAATATTGATTAATATTATACAGTATTGTAAAAAATGCATGCTGCTGGTATATCTATGTATATACTTACCTACATATTTATTTACATATGATGATTTTTGTTTGTTTATTAATATGAATATATGTATGATATAGCAGAAAATAAATTAATAATACAATACTAATATTTTCTATCTTTTCTAAACAATGTCGGGAATTATTAATTAGCAACTGCACCTAAAACTTATTATGCTACATATTGGAAACATAATTAAAAACTAACAAACATTATATAATAATTTTTTCTTAAACTAAAAGGACGCCAGTTGAACGCATATAAGCAAATTGATACATTTTGACAAAGGAAAGCATACGAGAAACACAAAACAAATAAATGTATTATCGAAAAAAATCGATCAAAAATTATTTCTAATATTTAGTTTTATATTGGAGCTCTGCAAATAAAAGCAAATATTCATTATTTTATTTATAGAGAGCATATATAAATTTATAAAAGAGAAAAAAATCTTTTTATTTTTAACAATTCACGAAGTTTAAAGAAAAATATTTTGTCTATAAAGGCACAAAACATCAGAATTGCGAATGAAAAATATAAAAAAATAGACACAGACGAAAAAATTAGATAAAGATGACGCTGCAAATTAAAATAATATTTGCATATTAGACAAGCTGTATAATTAATGTCGAATTTAAAATAGAAATAAAATGCATAAATTTACTGTGAAAAATTATTTTCTAAATTACTTCAAACCAAAAAATATGGAAGGAATAATTTACTTTTCATTATTACTACTTTATTTGCAGCTTTTTCCATTCTTTTCTCTAAATTTTATTCCTCAAATTTCTTGGGCATGAAGGAAATGAAATTTAGCTAATTAATTTTAACGGGCAACACTTTTTCATTGGAAGAAAATAAAACAGTAACATCACGCCATTTTACGATAAACATATGTCTAAATAAAGTTTTTTTTTTCCTTTAATTGCTTTTGTACACAGAGAAATTCTGGGTATCAGCTTAAAAGTATTTCAAATGGTGTTATTGAACCATTCCAAATCATCCCAAGATTAATCTAATTTCGTAAAAGTTAAATAAAATCGAAATTACAGAATAATTGAAAGACTTTAACGAAAGATGAAAATTTAAATTTATTATTCAGAAGACTATCAAATTAAAAAGGAGTACATAATCATAATAGAAATACTCCTATTTTGAAAATAATGGTAGGATGAGTAATAAAATAAATTATTAAGGAATGAACAACATTTCGTCATTTTAAATAGATATTTTTTGACATTTATTGTAACTTGTTATTCATATTTACCCATAAAAGATTATAAGAAAATGTTCATAAATTCTTTTCAACTACAGAATAGCCATTTTATGGTTCGAACTTCGGGAGACGAATGCATTTTCCTCTTCTTTTTCAAAATTTTTAGTTGACATTTTTCCATCAGAAAAAGGTACAGAAAATGAAGGGAAAATAAAAATTGAATGAAAAACAAGAAATAAAAATGAATCATTTCTTGCCACAAATGAACTGATATTTTGAAGTAATTCAACCAGAAAGGCTGCTTTATTTTCTTGCCATTCACCAATGACTGAAGTACCCATCTGTCTATTACAACTTAAAGATCTTTTGAATTCAGTTTTTACTAAAATTTAAAGCAGAAGTTAATTTTAAAAGAGAAATTGTTTAGTTGAAATACGTTTAGAAATAATACATTCCTAAATGCAAGATAAATGCTTGGGTATTTCAGTTGAATAGTTTATCAAAAGTTCTTAAAAGCTCTTTTAACAACTTCCAATTTCACAAAACTGTCATTGGAGGACATCGGCGATCAAAATTTCAACCCTTTGACGATTCCATTATATGTAGTTAACAATCTGCGCTACATCAACTATTCACAGACTTGAATGCAACATAAATCTTCTTTTTCCAGCCTATGTTATAGCCAAAATTTCTTTCTTTCTTCTTCATCTGGTTGCTGCAGGCTGTTCTGGCAGGAAAACGTGAACTAAATAAGGTTTCCGATTTCATGGACATTCCTTCCACATCATTAGATTGGAAGAATGAGAGTATCTGTATTATTCTCGCTTTACTTTCTTTCTGCGAGACCCTTTTGGGCAGTTGTTGAGACAGATATTCTGTCACAGAGAGCATCCTTATTGATCACTTTGCTTTGAATCTATTGTTGTGTTTCTCTTTCGTTTGAATGACATAAGTATTGTACGTCCAGAGATTGTATCAGAGTTTCTGTCTTTGACTAAATGTTATCTGTCAGCTGTATTTTCATTATTTTGGCGTTTTTCTTTTGTTTGCATTGTAGGCAACTTCTAATATTTTTGGAAGTATATATCAATTCAATATTGTGTAACATGTGCACACATTTACCAGTAAAATTAACTCAAACGTATTATGTAAAATGCAAAATATTAGAAGAATGTTTTGATGAAAATTAGAGGTCGCTGCTACATGGATTAATCAATATGCGAAATATTTCACATGCATGTGTGATTCATATGGCCTGAATGAATACATTACCTATGAGACACGATATAAAATCCCAAATATTATCGTTCTAGCAATATTATCTTAATACCTGCGCTATATTTTCTGCAATTTTAATAAATTCATTTTTTTCTTAAAATATATTTTATTATTGTAAATGCAAAAGCAGTTTTATGTTTTTGTTTGCATGCAAAAAATATTAACTTCTTTTATTTCATTTTAAATTAATTATGACTGAAAGTTTCATCAGCAGCGGACAGTCCATAGCATTTTTATTTTAAATTGAATGATAGGGAGAAAGGAGGGTAATTCAGTTTTATTTAAATAATTCACGATATTATTTAAAATATGAAGAAAGACACAGAAAATCATAATTTTTCAATACAATAATTTCGTATTGCAAAAGAAACATTTCATTATTTGATTTACTATATTTGCCGTTTTAAGAAGTATAATTTTTAAATTGAGATTATATAAGCATATTTCAGCTGCATTAAAATTATAAAAAGCGTAATGTTCAAGCAGAAATAATATTAAATAATGGCCTGTTCAGTTTCAAGCATGAATTATTCAAATATTTCTTTCTAGTCGCCTTTGGCGTCCTTCTGTTTCGTCGGAAATAGATATAACTTGATGTCCAAAATTCCGTCAAATTGTCAGCCACTGAAACCATGTTATTTTAATTGTCTTACACTTGCTGTGTTCATTGTATGCGTGAACCTCATTAATGGAGGCTAGTCCCATAACATCATAGCACCATTAATAATACAAATGACCGTGTCGTCTATTTTCTAACTTTCGCTATATTGTAATTTTATTTTCTTATTCAACTTTTAAATAGAATTTTTCGAATACATTTATGCATTTCAATATAAAAAAAATAATGCGAATAAAAATTTAATGTAACAATGAAAATTGTTTGAATTTCCGAAATATAATGAACAATAAAATCTGTTGATGAAATTAATTAATTAATTACATTTAAGAAATTTCTTAAATAGCCAAATTCAAAAAAATAGTTCCAAGTATAAATTGACATCATCAAAAAGACAATTTTAAATAAAGTTTTTAAAAAAATTTTGTGCATTTCGGCAGTTTTTGCGAAAGAAATCTCAAAATTCCTCTTAATTTTTAATTAATTGAAGTTTAAAAAGTGAGAAACATAAAAATGAAACACGAATATGCCTATTCCCATCCAAACTGTAGGTGTGCCAAGTTTCGTAGTTATAAGTCTAATAATCTGGCCTGAAGAGTGTCAGTATACACACACACACACACACACATGCAGCCTTATTATTATAATATAAATTTCAAACTACAGTTAAAATGTTATTTTCTAATCTTTCAAAAAGAAATAAAATACATTTAATTCCATAATAAGGCTCTCATGCAGCATGGAATAACATTTGTAACAGAACTCTTATACAGAATTTTGAAAAACCGATTTGCTTATGACATTGCATAAAAATATATCTGTTTTTATGTTCCGTTTCTCTTATCAATTTATTACAAAACTTATTTAATAAAAAAGGAATTACCTTTGTTACATAAGAAAAGAATGATTTTGAGATAATGGATATTGGAAGCAAATTCATCGAATTATAATGGAATCGAATATGTATGTCGAAGTTGGTGAAGATTAAACGTACATGAAAAAGTGGATGCACACAGTGTGTTTGCAAAAAAAGTAATCATTTAGAAGCAAGATTTTGTACATTGATATACACAAGCACCATTAGTTAGCACCATTAGTATACCATAGAAATACAATCATTTAGTTAAATATGTTAAATATCTATGAATATGAGAAATTTGATATATTTTTTCTGTAAATACCCTTTCTCATTTATACTTATTTTATTTTGATTACTTGTATTCGTCTAAGGATAGCTGATCTGCTTAAACAATTCCTATTTGCATGTAAAAAAAAACTGAAAACAAAGTATTTCCTTTTTCCTACTGAAAGGAACTGTTACCTGTAGCGATCGCTTTGAATATATACATTTATTTAATCAGAATCATAAATATTTTGTAAATGATTTCTCTTTTTTTAATAAATCTGATTTTCAGTTGTTCCTCTTCATTAACTTTCAGAATTTCTGCATATTTCAGAGAAAAAAAATATTTTTCTTCCTTTATATTGTACTGTTTATTTAGTTTTATTTTTAGTTTCTATAGTGTATCTTCATTGTTATGCAGCATTTTTGAAAATATTCGCATTTTTGTTAAATTAATACAGGTTTTAAAACATACTCCATTGTCATTTTTTTAGTGTATTGAACAATATATTTGCATCTGAATCATGAATTCAAATAATTTTCTAGAATACTATTCAAATTCTTGATGAAATAAATCATAACACATGCAATGCTTCTCCTTTTTTATTTACATCTGGAGGTTTTACTTTTCACTGTTATCAATGGTATGTAGAAAACGAAATTTTCAAAAACTCCATTCTCACAAAAGCCGAAACATACTCCATGTTGTTTAATAAAAATACTTATGAAGACTATGCGAAACAGTATGTATCTGACAACAAGTTTTTCTCTTTTATACGTATTTCAGCGAATAAAAAAATGTATGTGTTAACAAAATCTTTTATAAAAGAGCCATGGAATATAGAAATGATTTAGGAAATGAATAGAAAATTTTTTCATTACTATTCAAATAAAAATTTATGTATGCTTTATACAAATTATTGTAGCCGAATCAATATATATGTATGTGTGTTTTAGATTATATTTCATTGAATAAGATGATGCATGATAATGAAATTTTTGAAACTATATGATGGCAATAAGAATAAAAAATGGGATGAATAGCAATATTTTTTCATAACTACTTAGAAAAATATGAATGTTTTATCAACGCATTGTTATTGAAAAATAAGCATAAGGAATATAAATAGAAATTTTGAAATATGTTTATTTTTTAAAATGATTAATCGTATGTGCTGTGTATTCAACCGAATTTCAGGATTAGTTTATGTTTTGAATAGTTCCAAAAATAAAACATTGTAATTGTTTTATTGTTTCTGTTATTTCAGGTTGTAGGTTGTTTAGGTAATAAAAAAGAAATGTTAGAAACGAAATTACAATTTTTCACCTGGTAAAGAAATAATATAAATGCCTTATCTATAAAAGAAACTCAACAACATACTAAATATAAATTAATCTATTATATATTTATTTGTTTTACTTTCACTTTATTACATTATTTATAGTTATATACGCGATTCCAATGAAAAAAAATTAAAGAATCCTACACAGATAACATCGTGACATTATAGTAATGAACAATTATGACGGGAATACTTGAAATAATTGAATTATACACAAGGAAATTTCGAGGCCTAATCTGAAATTCAATAATATTTTTTACGTAATTTTTCTTTCAAATAATAAAAAGGCATCGAAGGAATTGAAAATATTGAAAGAATAGATATTATTTTCTTCACTTCTATTGTTAAATGGCTCAGCTTCAGTATACAGTCTCGGCCAAATTGGCTTTAAAAGGTAATTTCTGGCTGCCGTAATCAGCATCCGTACTCTACTTTATGGTAACCGTAAATTTACCTCTTAACCTTCAACCTTAACCTTTAATTTTAAATTTCACTAATTTTTGCTGATTCATGCTGCTCTTGCCATCCACTTGGATCAGACGACTTACTGTTAGTTCCCACCATTTCCCACTTGGCCAGGTTGTATTTTTCTGTTTTATTCGTTTTCGGATATTTATTTTTCTATTTTACTGATATGGCATATGTTAATGCAGCAATTAAGGGTATGTTGAAAAATTGGGCCAATAGGCCGTATACGAGAGCTACTCCTGTGAATGTTTCCTATTATGGTAGCCATGCTCTGTATTTAGATGTATGAAATTCATTTCGAATCTTTATTGGTTTAGAATGTGTAGACCAAATTTAAAAATAATGTATCAGTTTTCAAAATAAACGTCTTGCCTATCTGTAAAATGAAATGTATAAATAAAGCATATTTTTCCCTCGGCTGAGTCTTTTTGTTTGCGTATGTCACAATGCTACTTTTTTTCCTAGAAATGCTAGGTAAAAAAAAGCAACGGATGGCTTATCATTACGGAAATTATCAACCAGAAATTATGAAAATAACTTTAAAGTAAACATTTCCTGATCCTTAACTATTAACAGAAACATACATTATATTTAGAGCGTGCTAAAGCTGCTAGATTTAAAACACAAATGAATTTAACCAAATTGAAAACAAATTTTAAGTTTAAATCCAAAAACGAATTATGTGAAATATAAAGAAAGAAAAAAAGTGGAAAAAAGATTAAAACAACCTTTAGACATTATCAAGGGTCACCCTCAGATGAGAATTCAAACAAGGGATTCTTTTTTCCTGTGAAGGATCTGACTTTCCTCTAAGTATTGAGCCATCGCAACTCCAAAAATCCCAAGAAATTGAGATTTTTGAAGATAAGAATTAATATCAATAAATAAAAGACATTAATTTACACAATAATAATAAACAAATAATTATTTCAAATCAAAGCAAGACAACAACAAAATTGAATCAAATCATACCTCTATAAAACTATATCAAAACATAAAACCAAAAAAATATCAATAAGATATAAGCATATCAGATGAAGTACACATATAAGATATAAGTATTTAAGATTTTCTATAAAACGATTTCTATAAAAGATATAAGTATTTAAGATTTTCTATAAAACGATTTCTATAAAAGATATAAGTATTTAAGATTTTCTATAAAACGATTTCTATAAAAGATATAAGTATTTAAGATTTTCTATAAAACGATTTCTATAAAAGATATAAGTATTTAAGATTTTCTATAAAACGATTCTATAAAAGATATAAGTATTTAAGATTTTCTATAAAACGATTTCTATAAAAGATATAAGTATTTAAGATTTTCTATAAAACGATTTCTATAAAAGATATAAGTATTTAAGATTTTCTATAAAACGATTAAATCAATCAGAAAGATCAAACTGAAATTCAAGTCTAATATACTTTTTACTTTCTTCTACATTAATTTTGAGTAATTTTATTATATTTTTGAAATAGAAAAATAAATATGACAAAACTTTTTTTAATACGAAAATTAATACCATTAAGATAATGCTACTTTCGAATGAATATGTATTTCGAACTATTCTCGGAAATTTTCAACTCGTACCAAATTTTCTCTATCCAGGTTTTCGTAATCGTAAAATTATCTAAATTATTTTTGGAATTTTTTTTTCAAGCACCAAAAATATTTGGTCTCTTGTATTAAAAATACAAGAATATGCTTAAAAGATTGCAAGAAAGAATAATTTTCAAAAATAACAAGTTTTGAGGAATCACAAACCCAGAATGCTATCAATATTAATCAAGTATAAGGTAGTCAAATTATAATAAATCTGCCTACAGATCAGTAAAGAATAAAAAGAAACTTTAACCTTATAAATTTTTTTATCCAATTACTTTAAATAACTTAAAAGGTCCAAACCAAAGTATGACAGCAAAGGAAGCAACAAAGGAAGGCATTTCAAGTTTATGTAGCAGAAAAATATATTTCTCGAAGCAAACACCGAAAAAGAAAAGATAGGAATGTTTACGCTTGCTGAAATTTTCCAAAGAGCCTTTTGTTGTTGCATGGAGTTTGTCGCCGGATGTCAACCTCCTTTGTACCTTTTATTAATACAGTGCTCCACACTTCGCTTTCTAAAGCAGTGTTATTTTTTTTCATAGATTTATTGAATCGCAACTCTTGTACTTTCTATTTATATTAACCATTCCTTGGCTACAGCGTGGTTTTGTGCGCCTTCACATTCTTTTTTTTATATAGTGGAAGGAGGAATAATTGCTTCTGTTTAGATTTAAAATTTAAAGGAAGAGTATGTGATATGATTAATTTAAAGCAATATGTGAAAGAAAGTATTTATTTTCGTAAACAGGGATTCATTTCTAATGCTTCAACACTGGCTAATGAAGTAATAATTTTATAAAATTGAAATAAATGTTTTACAACATTAGGATGGCGCATAGCTGTTCAATTAAGAACCACCAATTGGAATTTCAGCATCATTATTGGAAATTATATATAAAAACCTTTTATTTTCTTCTTAGGAACAGGAATTTAATAATCGTTATAATGATGTAAAGGTTTTGTGAATTCTTGCTAAACTGTAAAAGCAATATTTCAGATACGTTCTAGATTAAGACAGTCGTTATTAAATAGAGAAAAGAAATGCCTACGTTTAGTTCTCATATAGTTACTATTCCTTACAGAATTTAATTAATGATGATAGATTTCTTTAAAACACCATAAGACAATTGTTAATCACAAGATAAATATCAAATGACTATCGCCCATTCAGATTGCTAAATTCAACTCGAGATGTTAAAATGTTAAAAAATAATGTCGCTCTTTTTGAAAGTAATTATTAGATTTATAATTAAATTTCATATATATATATATATATATATATATATATATATATATATATTAAATTTTATATATATATTCATATATATATATATATATATATATATATATATATATATATATATATATACTCTACACTTATGAATGAATCAATTATTTAATTTAAAACTATCATGAAATTAAAATAGATTTAACATATTAAAATAAAAAATAAATAGCAAGTGGTGCAATGGTTTTGGATACGCGATATTTTAGATATCTATTATGTATATAACGTTGAAATTATATACATATATAGTATCTATATTGTAGACATTACAGCGATTATAATAATGTTTGTGAAGGTTGAATAAAAGTAAAAAATCTACTAGTGATAGAGATGAAGGGTGTATATTTGTCTGTATGCATGTGCTCTACAGACCACATTGTTTGACCTAGTACTACCAAACGTCAACCATCTAGACTTTGCTAGAAATTAATATACACCGACTTTTGATTAATTAATAACAAAATATTAAAATGTTCCACAATAATTTCCAAGAATACCACGGAGAACAATGACTTTTGCAATATTTTATAATAAAACATTTTATTTTCAAAAATAGAAATGTTTGCAGCATTACTTGTTTTTAATTAAGTTTTAAAAAACCCTTTTAATCATACTTTACAAAAAATATAAAATGACAATGTGAAAATTCAAATTGTTATTGCGACTAATGTTTGATTCAGACTATTTTGCCTTGGATAATGATCACATTATGAATAGTTCGTTTATTTTTCCATATTGTGTAGGTTTCAATATAAAGCAAGTTTTTATAAAATTTTTGGAATTTTGTTGTTTTTAAATGAAGATTTAACTTCCGAATCAAAAAAGAGTTTAAAAAATTGAAAGGTACGGCCATTTTTTTTAATATGGCTGCTTTTCCATACCATGTAACTGGATGTATGAAAATTTAAGCAGATAACAGAAAAATGCATAACACTATAACAAAGCGCTGCAAGACTTGAAAAATAATACGAATATATATTAAACTAAAAATTATTTTATTAAGGAAGTCGTTGAGACGAAATTATATAAAATATTTATTGAACGCAGTGAGTCAAAGTGCGACATAAGTGGTTAATTATTAGATAAATTCAGTATCTGAAAAAAAATAAAGAATATTCTTTTAAAAAAATTATTTCAATTATGAGTGCAGACTTCAGAATAAATATTATTTTACGTCTGAATGTATCAGGAATCAAATTTAGCAGAGCACTTGAAGCATCATGTTTTTCATTTGAAAAGAAACTCGAAGAAACGTGATTACCGGAACATTTTTATCTTCGGTGACAGAAGTAATTTCAATAAATGAACAAAACTGTTTTGTAGCTTACTTACCTTCGAAATAATATATTGCCTTTCATTTAAAGAGGTTGAGTGCGCCAGCAATTTCTTTAAATATGATTTAAGTGGAAATGTATTTTCACTCCAGGAAATATATAAAGGTCTAAATAGGATATTTTATACAAAGGGGCATTCCTTCTTCTTTTTCCTTTATTTCGTTACTTGTGATACAAAACCAAGTGCCGTCGTCCTGGCATAGGGGTAGCGCGACTTCCCCTTGATCTGAGCGTCTCGGTTCTTTCTTCTCTTCTATATGCCCTTCTTCTGTGTTCTATATGTGAGGTGTGTGATGTACCCCCCTGTAAAAAGGGAGCGAATGTGACGCATGAAGACGCTAAGACGTGCTCTTGGCCATAGTTGGGGCTGCTGAAAAAACAAGAGACGCTCACTCGGCTTAAATCGCTATCAGATCTGTCAACAGGCTTGTTAAGTATTCACAAGTAATAACAAAACCAATTAGATTTAATTTTTGACTTTATTCTGATGCCATTTGAATGCCATTTTATTGAACGCTTTTTAATTTTATTTAATTATTTTGGTCTAGTTCTCTTTCAATTTATGAGGTTTAGTAGCCATTATAACATTTTTTTCCCATTCCTCTAATTCAAAATTATGGCATATTATTGTTCTAAACATTTCAACTTAGAAACCTGTTTTTGTTCAATCTTAGTAACTTTTTAACACCAAAAAGATTACTTAATCTTATATTGAAACTATTTTCATAAAATTATTATATCTAATTATATCCAAAGAGGTTTTTCTCTCTGAATATATAATATATAAGAGTATTTTTTTACTATTTATTTAAAAAATCTTAAGAACTTGTGGCCTTCCCGAGAAATATTTAATTGATAATATAAATATAAGCACTTATTCTATAACTAGAAGCATATAATGCTTTCTTTAAAAAGAATTACATTATCTGCATTTAAATCACTGAAAAATAGTTGCTTATATCATGAGCTAAATATTTTGGATATTACGATATTGCTCCAATCTTTACGGCGCAGCATAACCAAATATGGCTGTTGAGCCAAAAAACATCAAACAAACAAACAATCTTTATGATAATTCAAATTCGGCAGTTGCTCATAAACCGTTGATACTAAGGCACTTTAGGTTCCTTATGTCTATTCTTATTACATTTTATATATTTATTATTGATTCCATTTTATGAGAGATTTCAAAATAAATTGAAATAAAAATAAATTTAGAATAACCTTTTCCTTTATTTACTGTTTTGATTCCATTCATTTGTGTAAATTTGTCAGTGAGTTTTGAATTTTAAAATTTAATTTTACGTTTCACCATTTAAATGCTTCAAAAATTCTGTTCTTAAAACTGCAGATGCATTGTATTTCAACAATAATAAATGAAATTCTTTGTTCATAAAAAATTTCAAACATTTTTCGCGGAAGATATAACTATCTTTATCACCCATTATATGATTTTTATTTCAACAATGCAAAATCACTTTTCTAAAGTATTATATTGTGTTTTGTTATATTCTATAAAAAGCACATTTCTTTGCTTTGTAGTCGTCCAATAAATTATATGAAACACATAGCATCCAAATATAGAGAGAAAAAAATTATCTGTAAAAACATTTTGATATGAATTCTTAATCAAGAAGCATGATTATAAAAAAATTGATTGCGTAAATTACACAACGAATAATTTTTATGCAACAAAATCTTCAAAGACATTTTTATCGAGAGTTTTTTCCCCTGCAAAGCAACCTAAAGTTCATGACATCACGATACAGCTTATCTTTATTCAGAAGCTTTAATAAGTTTCCTCATTATAAAAGACGGTGAAAAAAATGTTTTCTTTCATATTATAGGAGGTCTTGCATCAAATTCAAGAAAATTAATATAACGTAAAAAAGTAATGACATTTCTCTGTAGTAAAAAAATGAATCAGGTTCTAAAAAAAGAATTTAAAAAATGTCTGATATTAAAAAACGTTCATTCGGTGAGGAGATTTTAGATAATGAAAAATAAAAGTCTGGGCCAATTAAAATGCTTAAGTGAATAAAAATAAAACATTCTTCCATGTTAAAATTCATATTATCATGTATAGCACATAATGTACTAACATGAATATTGCATACATAATCGATGTATTATTATATCATTATATAAGTACAGAGTGTTGTTTTTTTCAACTGACGGCACTCATAGACCTTTATAGCTTGAACTATCAGCCGCAAAGCCACGAAATTTTGTACGGGGACTATTGAAGACATGGGGAAAAGGAATCCACAAAAAAAATAATTAAGTTGCCGATAGGGGAAAATGTGGCGCTTTACACTTTAAGGCAGCTGAAATTTTGCATAAAAAAAAGGGAAAAATTGCAAAATGCCAAATCCGGATTACATAGTCGACACCAGCACCAGTATTTTGAGTTATAAAAAAAGAAGCGGGGCATTGAAAATCATTTGAAGTATAAGTTGATTTGTAAAAGGCTTCTCACTTTAGCACAGGGTGCATCACTTGTGAATCTCTTTTATCTTAAGCAATTCAATACAGTGGCCGCTCTTCGCGAATTTAGAATTCGAAACAATTTACGTAAAGGATCTCTATCAATTAATGCAGTGTAAGCATTGATTAAAAAATTTACAAAAAAACAGGTTCTCTCGCAAATCGGCCTGGTACAGAACCGAAACCGGTATCGGAAGATACGATCACAGATGTTGCAACTGCAATCGTTGAAAGAAATCAGACGAGCACTGCTGGTAATAGCAGCACACGTGGAGTTGCTCGACAACTGGATGTTAGTGCTTCAACAGTATGGAAAGTTTTAAGAAAAAAATTCTTCAATTTTCACCATATAAAATAAATTTTTGCATGAATTAAAACCTACAGATTATGATCTTCGATTAACCTTTTCCTTGATATTTTTGCCAAGATGGAGGTCGACGAGGCTTGGCCTTGGACAATTTTCTGGAGAGGTGAGGCCCATTTTTATTTGAAATGGACTGTTAACACTCAGAATTCCAGAATTTGGGCATCTGGACAACCCCATACATTTCAAGAAATCCCACTCCATTCACAAAAAGTAACTGTTAAGTTTTTTACAGCAGATTTTATCACGGGGAAAAACTTTTTTGAGACTATTACCCAAGCTTGATCGCAGACATGCTCCATTAACGCTCAAAGATATTATGATATGCTGAGTAGTTTCGTTATCCCACAACTTCAGCAAAGGCAATGCTTAGATAAAATTATATATATACAGGATGGAGCACCACCACATATTGGTACATTCGTAAAGCAACTGTTGCACCTTCACTTTACAGAAGAAAGAGTCATTAGTCGCTTTTATCATGTTGCATGGCCACCTTACTCCCCGGATCTAACACCATGTGACTTTTTCTGTATGGTTATTTAAAATCGAAGGTTTATTTTGAAGGAGTCACGAACTTATTAGTTTTACAGGAAAACCTAACTCGGACTGTTATGAAAATGCCTCTTGAAATATTGCATTCAGCTGCAGAGAGTACGTTGTACAGAATGCAATGCTTAGTCCTAGAAACCTTCCCCGGAAAAGTGATTCTACTGGATAAAAACAAAAGAACAAAGAATAAAAAGAAAGTCGAATAGAATTTTCTCTTCCCCCCCCCTTTCTTTTTTTTTAAATTTGTAACCTTTTACAGAAGTTATTTTTTCGAATAAAGCGCATTTGTGGAAAAATTAATTCTTTTGTCATTCATTTATTTGTTTACTGTAGCTTTTTATAATTTTATTGTGCAGTTAAACTTAAAATTTAAATCAAAAGCGCCACAATCCCCCATCGGCAAATTTTCGAACTATTTTTCGTTTTTTCCATATCGTCAATAGTCTTCGTACAAAATTTAGTGGCTTTGCGTTGATAGTTCAAGCTACAGAGGTCTCTCAGTATCGTCAGTTTAAAAAAACCCTGTACTTGAAAGGCTTTATATATTTATTTAAAATTCATCATATATTTTAAGCATTGAATTTATACGATGGAAATGTCTGCTACTGAATTCGGTAAAATAAGTTCTTGAAATAATCTTGTATATCTGTGTGTGAAAAATATGGTAATTAAAAATTCAAACTTGAACATCGATGAAATTCATGATTTCTTCAAAGAGTTTATCTCCACCCATTGTATACCCATAAATATTTTGTTAAAAATCCTGAATGAATTCATTTTTAACAATTTCTGTTTCATTTATTTTATCTTTAATGTTACAAATGATGGAGTTAATCGTTATATAACTTATTTGATTAATGATATTACCAAACAGAAACCGTAGACATACTGAATCATAAACATATACATCATCATGATGACCCTTGGTCATATATTCAGGAAGTTTAGTCAGTTAGTTTTAGTTTTGTTTAATATCATTTGGAATGAGCAATTTCATTTATCCTTTCCACCAGACACATCACAACGCAACTACCATTTATTTTGTTATACGTCAGATGTTAGCAATACTAAATACTCGTGTACTTTCATAAATATTTTTATATCTTAAGGACAACGCATCTATTTACTAATTGCCTGGTAAGAAAAGTAATCTTTAGAGATTGGAAATGGTCAGTAATCAGAAAATGAAGAGAAACTAATTAGGCGAACCGGATACAATATTATGTTTCTTAAAATTGTCCTGAATTTTGCCGGAACAAACTGTGATTAATTTTTGGTCACTGCAATGTTTTGATAAGAAGCGAGGCAAAAAGCTTATATTATCATTAGTCATTTTTATCATTTAAAAAATGAAACTTTCATATATTAGAATATTTAAAATGAGGAATTATACTTTAACATTTTGCAACCAAAATATCAAACCATATTCGTTCATTATGAATCGAGTATGACAAGAACAATGAGATATTAAATAGATAACAACTGTAAGCACTTTAGATGATTGAGTTGCAATTAGATAACAGCAATATTAACTATTTGATACACTATATTGTACTTTCCTTTGTTTATAAGCAAATCTGCACAATAGTGTAAGAGTATTATTTTTGATTTAACCCTTTCTGGGCCAAGAGAAATATGCTTTCCACCCAATTAATCAATTTTTGTATGAAGTTATAAGGTTGGCATAAGTTATACCAGATTTTACAATAAGACACAAACTTAGATGCTTCATTTCCTTATCTCACACAAAATGGTTAGTCTTGATCTGATATTTAATTATTATTTACTCAAATTTATTAATTAATCAAATTAAATTTATCTAATGAGTTAATGAATCACTTTTCTTAAGCCAATCTCAATCTTAAAAATATTTTAATATACCATGACTAGAAAAATGATCTTTTAAA
Organism: Argiope bruennichi; assembly: GCF_947563725.1. Taxonomy (NCBI): domain Eukaryota; kingdom Metazoa; phylum Arthropoda; class Arachnida; order Araneae; family Araneidae; genus Argiope; species Argiope bruennichi. The sequence continues at coordinate 63,521,002 of NC_079153.1, read as the reverse complement.
AGGTCAAAGAAAATAAAGATTTTCTCATTCATTAATTTTATAATTTTTAATGTTAAAAATTCAGTAAAAAGAGTGTTTCCAATTAAACAGGAAGTGTTTAAATGCATTCTGTCCAAACAATGGAGGCTGACTCTGAAACTTCTGCACCATACTCTCCTGGAGAGATTTCAAAAAAAAAAAAGATGAAGTCCAATTTTAGAAGAATAAAACTGCAGTTCTGATTTTGCTGATAGAGATGAAAATGGCATTACAGTGTTAATAAATTTCTTATTCTTGACAAGAAACATACAATAATTTTTTGGGAAATAATATGAAGTTTTTAAATTCCACATACACTATTGTTATCACAAATATTTGTCATCCGTTTATCAGTTGTAATCACAATTTCATTTTCTACATTCCAAATGACTTGCATTGGAATCGTGTTCAGGTTTCAATGCAAAATGCCCAACCTCTTGAAAATTCAAAATCATTCACCGAATTTTTTTTAGTAGCAAGAAGACTTATGTCCACAGGTTTACTCAATAAAATGTCTTGAAAGTGGAAGAAGTATTGTTAAATCTCTGATGAAAAAGTTTAACAAGTAGCGCTTCATCTAGAAAATTTGTATCATAATCATTAAAATCATAATTACTGGAAATAAAATTCATAATTTCTTCATAATTCTTTAATAAAGACCTGATTGTGATACTACTGCGCCATTTTCCTCTCACCCCCTCCCCCACTATATGAGCTTTATTTTCCTAAATGAAAGCTGCATACGTTTTTTTGTACAAAATTTTATTGTGATCAAACATGTAATTTTTAGATAGAAATTAATTAAAACGCCTTTCGTCTAATTTTGTATAGAAAAGGATTATTTTTCATATATTTGTTTTATTTCTCTTTCGAGGTATGTGATAGCGTTTGAGATGTATTTTTTAAAACATAAGAAAATACTTATATTTTGGTATATTTACATAAAAAAAGATAATTTTTTTAAAAATACTATAGAGAGGTATAAAGTAAAAGTCTGCTAGTTTAAAGGTTTATCAAATGATTTGCTTAAAGTTTCACAGATAGCTTAAGAAATATACTGTCTAGTTCCGAAACCCAAAAACGAGCTCTATTTCTAACCATTCTTTAAATATTGGAATTCGACTGATAAATAACAAGAAATTTTCCATTTTTTTCACATTGTAAAGTAATAAAACAACTATAAATTACTTCTAAAATAATCGATTACTGATTCACTAGTTCAGAAACTGTAGAGCATAAAATATTATTATGCGAAATTTGATAAAAAAAATATGCATTAAATTTTAATTCAAGAGGTATTCCGTTAAAAACTTTTATCAAAGAATTTGAGAAAATAACATTTAAGTATGTAAAATAGCATTAAAACGTATGCAAATACAAGTATAAAAATCAATGTAACTTCCCAAAAAATAGATTTAGAAGAAACATTCTAAGGAATGTATAAAGAAACTTGTTCAAATTCATAATATTCATAAAAAATCGGTTTTCCAACGTAGTTACCTACCTGAATGTGACAAAAACGGCTTAATGTTTCTCCAAGAAATAACACTTCTAATAAATACAGTTAGTTTTTAAGACTTTCCATAGTTTAGATCATAATTTATTAAAGAAATGATGACACTTTCCTTCAAGAAGTTTCGAATTTTTTTAAAAATCTTGTCCTTCTACTCTCCAAGACTTTCATTTATTATGAAGTGGGCGGCATTTAACACGGTGTTTATCGTGTGAAATAAATGGTTCTGTTTGCAATTTGATGGTTTGTATTTGCATAAATTTGCATGAGAACTGGAACAGTTTGGAAAGCACATTCTAATTTCGGTCGTCTGAGTAAAAGGCTTTTAAGCTGACACGTATAAAGAATTTAAATTAAAAAGGAAATTTCCTCTATATGAGATTATTGCATTTTCTTTTAAATCATTATTCTCATTGAAAAAGTTCCAAAGGTTTTTACCCCATAATAATTGCAGGATATAACATATTAAGTAAAGTAGGAAAAAAAACAATAAATCAGATACTACGCGCTTTTGTTGAAATAATTTTATTTTAAGTTTAGTGCATTTGAAAAAATGTTTCCGGTAAAAAAATTAATATTTACAGAAAATAACGCAGCTTGAAAAATAAAGGAATATAGTATGGAATATAGTAATAATAATTTTCTTTTCAGGATTTAGAGATTCGGATGAAGTAGAATGGGGATCTAAGCATTATCTTAGATAAATGATTCAAGGTTGAGATTCATAAAGCTTGATGTTACAGCAATTTTTTGCCACAGAAGCGTCTTGCAACAGTAAGTAACTGCAGGCCATATAGAATTCTGATAGTGTACTGCTATTAAAAAGCACCACATAACAATAAAATTTTAGAAGAATTTTGTGAAATTATTACGCTAAAAGGAAAAAAAAATGGTTCAAAAAATTAGAAAGCCAAGCGTATTATTTATGTATAATATTTTAAGCCTTCAAATATTAAATACAGTTTGTTCAAAACATGACTATCCAATGGAAATTTAAATAATTGAAATATGGTTAAATATCCGAATTCATCGGTTATTATAATTTGTGAATTTCCTTTAAAAAAAGATTAAAAGACGAGTTCGTTTCACAGAGCAATAAAAATAGAACAAAGAAGAAAAAACAAACAATTCAAAAGTCAGACATATATGCGATAAATGGACAATGTGTAGAATTCTACAGCCTATCAAGTAAAAAGTTTCGTTCGTAATATTACCTGAGATATAGTGGTTAAACTGTTAGATATATCAGATGAAGATAAACATAAAAAATAAACAAAATGAGAAAGAATTATTTATGAAGATTACTCTGTAAAAATAATTTACTTCATTTCTATAGTTATATTCCTTTCCATGCATTTTGATTTGTATATCTCTTATAGCGTTTAGCATAGAAACAGCATCTTTTCTTTTCGTTGGCCTACACCGCTGACAGAAAACAAGATATTTTTTTCATGCGACTCGCGTTTATTTCGTTCCTTAATGAAGCATCAGCGCATTTGTTGTTGTTTCTTATGGCACTTGCCACGCACAAGTCCGCCGTTACGAAGACAGCGATTTTAAGCCAGTGGTTGAGCGTCTCTTGTTTCTATAGTAGCGTCCATTAGGACCAAGAGTACTACTTTGCTATTTACGCATCACTGATTCGCTTGCCCAACCCCTTTTTACAGGAGAGCACATTTACACATCTCACAGATAGAACAACGGAAGAACATCCATGCCCAAACCGGGACTCGAACTCAGGACGCCCAGATCACTGGGAAGACGCACTACCCCTAAGCCAGGTCGCCGGCATCCGTGCATTTAAAATGCAGTATCCTTCTGTTTGTATTTCAATTTTATAATGCTTAATGATGTATTTCCCAACCCGTGTATACAATATTTCTTATTCGTACACCTTTTCTTTATACATATGTTTTGTTTTTCATTTAATAATCTTTGCATTTATCCTCATTCTCTGCAGTTTACTTTTACTTTTTTTTTATTTGATCTCTCATACTTTTGCAATGCAATTAATTTTGCTGATTTTGCCTTCAATTTATATGTTTCCATTTCCACTATATTACATGTATACTAAAACTGTAACAAGATTCAGTCTAAACATTTCCATATTTTTAAAGTTCCAAAAGCTACAAATTGAAGCGAATTAGCATTTTTTTTTTCTTTTTTTGGTATATCTTTATTCTTTAATACAGCTTTTGAATTTCCAAAAAAAAAAATATTTTATACTTTGATTAATCTCTAAAACTTATCTTAAAATAAAGAAAAGTGCTAAGCCGTCTGTCATTGCGCTTTTCACCACATCATATATTGGCAAAACATTAGCTAATTAACATTTGGAGATATTTTCTCTTCTTCTATATCTTTAATATAAAAGACAAACTAACTTTTTAAATAAAGCTAATTCTAATACAAATTAAAATGACAATAACTGATTGCAAGTTTCCATTACGTAAAATACGTATAATTAGCATATAATTCAGGTAGGGGTTTTTTTTTATTGCGCATATTCATTATGATCAAAAGTTAGCCGTACATTTAAAGTTTTTTTCTTTTCAAATTATCACAATTCAACCATTATTAAAAATATCATATATTTGATTATAGGAAGCACAAAAATTATAGATTGTATTTTTGGTTGATTTATCTATATTTACACTACCTTATTTTTTTTTCACTTATATAACAGTTTGAAATACAAGAGACCAAATGGATTAAGGCATTATATGAAAGAACATGAATATACATCTTCAATGGGTGCAATGATTTGCGCTACAGCACAAATGGAAGTAAGAACCTACAGCAAGATTGATTTCAACAATAGAAATTTTTATAATTCCATTTTATTATGAATATCTGTTAATTATATTAAAGCAAGTAAGATTAAATTCAGCAACTGCCATATCTTACATCTGCATTCAATATTTTTGAAAAAATTTTGTAATTTTTCAAAACCCATTACTTTAACTTGCTATATTTAACAACTCTCCGTTAAAAGCATGTCAGTTTACTCCAGTTTTTCAACTCATTTAATTTGCTTTTTGATATTTATGCACTTGTACGCTCTGAGGAAAACAATTCTTTCAATATTTTTTATTTAATGATTAATTTTATAAAAATTTCAATCATATATAGTTCAATTCACTTGGTAGTACATTTTAGAAATATAATTTGAAAGAATCCGTAATGTCAATAATAAAATACTATTTTGACGTCAAAATTAAAAGGTATGAAGTAAAATTTAAAAAAAGCTCTCCTTTTTGATGCAGTAATAAAAGTGCCTTTTTATTTATTTATTACTCGATGCTATTTCCAGAATTAAATTGATAAATATACCGTGTGGTACATGATAAGAAATAAAGTTATAAATGTCTGTAATATAAAATTGTATTTAACTTTAAATCTTTTTAAAAAAAATGAGTCTTGTAAATGTTGAGTATAGAAACCACAAGGCATGAAACACAGAATTTAAAAAACTAATTTCAGCAGATGCGTTATTTTCTATGTGTATTTTTCTCATGTGTAAATTTAAAAACTAATTTTAACAGATGCGTTATTTTGTGTTAACATGTCCTTGTGGAATATTTATCTCTTCCTAATGGAAATCATTACGGATGTAATCAATTTTTCTCGGTTTCTTAATTTACTTAAAAGGGAAAAAGACTCAAACTAATTAGCGTAATGTTGAAGTATTTATAAAGCAAAAATAAACTGTTTTAGTACAAGCGCTACAGACACAATATTTGCTTTAATTATCACTTAAGTAGTGTTAAACTAAATTACTTTCGATTCGTCGAATTCTTTGTTTTTCTTTTCAAGGAATTGCTTTTCAAACATTTGCTAAGTTAAAGAAAAAAAATGCATTTTTCACCAGCTACAAATAAAGTTTTAGTTGAAGTTTGTACAAATGAAATTTCGACTTTGAAAATTCTGTTTTAACATTAACAGTAATTTTTTTTTTAATTTCACGGTTAAACATACCGTTTTAAAAATACTGAACAAAAATTTAAAAAGTACAAATGAAACTCTGACTTTTAACATTAACAGTATTTTTTAAATCTTGAAATTAAACATGCTGCTTTAAATATACTGCTCTAAAATTTAAAAAGTAAACTGGTTTAGCTGCATTGTTTTCATTCAACTCTAAAAATATTACTAAATTCAATTAAATTTGTATGCCTTGTTCCTAACAAATGCTGTACACAAAATATCATTAAGTACTTAAAAATATTTCTTATTTTTAGATGCAAGAAGCCCTTGAATACCTTCCTAAGGAAGGTGTAGCGTTTTCCCTTTTTCTTCACCTGCTAATTGGCACTCCAGACAGATGTAACGTCACCCGCTTCCCCACACACAGTTAATGCCTACGGACAGCCAGAGAGAATCATCCTCACTAGTAGAGTCACAGATAAAGTATCACATATGTGCGTTTCATCATTTTAAAGAAATCCATCATATGTTCAAGGGGGAAGAACGTCCAAACATTAAAATTTTTTCTATTATGAAGGGACTCCTCAAACTTCGTGAAACGATCAAATCACCTGCGACCATTGTTTTTAAGTATCGAAGTCAGATGGACTTGAGTCGGTGTCGGTGTTAGCTGTGAATTGATTATAATTAAAATGTGTCCGGGAAGGGTCAGCTACAATGATGGATCTTTAACAGACATTCCCACGATCGACTGGAGACCATTGAGGAAGCATTGCTGAGCAACTATTGAGTGATAAGGAACTCAAGTTCCCCAATGATAAAGTCAGAGACGGAGAAACAGAATCTGACAGAAATAAAATAAAGGATTTTTTGTTTGTTTGTTTCGGGAGAAGAGAAAAGAGCAGTGAGAGCCGTCGAAGGAGGAGCCGAAGTGACGTGGATGTTCGAAATCGTTCCTGATTTTTGGTGAGAAGCTCTATGTAATTCGGGTTTCTGTGTTAGGATCCATCCAATAAAGATTGGTGGATTTCTGAAGCGGCCCTCTGGAACAGCCGTTTGAGCTAACAACATGTTAGCTTTCTTTTGGTGTCTATTCTCCGATTTGATCGAGGGACAATTTCATGATTAAACTTTCAACTGTTGTGGGAAATTTGTAAATAATATCAACCTAGATGGGAAAAGTTGTTTTTGCATACATACATAAGTCTGTAAATAAAAGAATTGTTCTGTTACACTATTCTCTTATCTGATTGGTCAGCATCCAGACATTACACTGGAAATATCAGATTATGATATTTGCTTTCTACAAATTTAACTAACAAACATCGCACTCACGGAAGCTGAATACCAAGATGAATGAAGCTTGAATGAATATATGAATGCTTGCACGTTTTATAGCAAGATCTACACAAAGTTCAGAAATGCATGTTTACTGGGAATTTCGACAATAATATATTTCTGTTGAACCGATTTTATGCATGGTTATATCTCCCATGCATCTATTAAGTTAGCCACAAACTTTCATACTCCTCTGATGATTGGTTACCGTTAAAAACAACTCCGAACTTTAATTATAGGCACAATATATGTATATATTTGTGTGGTTTCCTGTCATGGATGATATCTAATGTATTTTGTTCTGAAAAACCCAGACAATGAATGGATAAAGTACAACAAAGCATACTTTTCATACTTTAGTTATTAATAATTTAAGGTGAATTTAAATTGTATGCAGTATAGTTATTCATCAAGTTTTCTTTTGGAAAATATTTTGGTCAGGAATGTGGGAGGCAGTCAGACAAATTTAATACAAATGAGAAGTAAAATAATATAATTAATTTACAAAGGTATGCATTGTACTTTTCTTTCTTATACTGATTATATCCATTTGTTTTAAAGATTTAAAGCAGCTAGTTTCGAAAACGTAATTAGTTGCTCTTCAAAATGCATCATTTATCTCAGATAACTACTCCAATTAGTGTCTGAAACTTTGAACTTTTACATCATTTTTCATTTACATAAACAATTAATAATATTAATTAAAAGACAGTTAAATTAAAAAAGGATGTTTCATTTCTTCATTAAGATAAGCCTTTGAATAATATAGTATTTTCAACTTCCCTTTATCGTTTAAATTATTTAAATATCTCAATACTGCTGCAATGAAGATGTTTATAAGCTTCAACATACAGATTATTTAAAATATTTGTTCGATAGGTTGCAAAATAGTCATGAATATGTCATTTCTAAAAGCGAACTTCTGGATAGACATTTAGTATTCGACGGCTACAGGAATCACTTTGACTGTGAAATCACTTTAAGAAGATTACCTCAGGTTTTTCCTAATAAAATGTTATGGAAAATATATCCCATTATAAAACTTTGGAAACACTTTGTCCAACAATTTTCAATAAGTAATTCCTTTGATCTGCGTTGTCAAAAATGTGATATGTTATTAAAGTATAATGTGTTCTTGAAGCACGACGTCAAAAAAACTGATTCCAACTATGCCCTTAAAAATATTTAATGCTGAAAATGTTAAAACTGGTTCGCTTTCATAACCATAGTTTTTCAGATTTCCACAAGTGTTACCTATGCAAGAAAACCTCATCATCCGTTATTAAGTACATTAATATATAAATCCTGCGAAAGAAAATCAGTCAGCATTATGGTTTCTTATTTGTTTTGTCTGGAGAATAATTGCATATGTTTTTTTTGTTTTTTTTGTTTTTTTTTGTTTTTTTTTGCAAATGACGTTTTTGTTTGGAGTTTCCTCTAGCCTGTTTGAAAACTATTTAATAATTATTTTTTGACTAAAGCAACATACATAAAATCGAAAGAAACTAAATCCGGTAAGAATTAAAATTCTTAACCCAGATTCAATATCACGAAATTCGTTTAAACCCATTCTGCAAGTTTTTAAACTTGGGGATTAGTATTAAAAATTAAAACAGAAATCAAATAAATAAATAACAAATATATAATTTTATGTGAAAAATGCTTCCTTATATGAACTTCTTAAAAAATAATAATCTTTCACAAAAACGAAAAATATTTTTCTGGAGGGAAAAAAGCAGAAGTTAAAAGATTTGTAAGTAAGCATTTCGATAAATATGGACCCTCTGCGCCAAGAATGCACGCACAAGTACCACTAGGAATTGACTGTATTTTATGAACTGATATGAATTTCTTTAAAATGCGAAAAGGGACTGTGAAAAGTAAAAATGAAGCTTCTAAAAGTACGATATCTTTGATAATAATCTTGTTGTTTACTTCTTTTAATTATTCCACGTTGCCGTTAAGTATTAATTTTCATGTATTAGATTTAATTATTTTAAAATTTATCTATGCCAAAAAGAGATAGAAAATAACAAAATTAATTAAATCTTTGTAATTGTATCTAATTACAAAAATTTAAGCTGTTCTTTTGGTGCCATAATATATCAACATAAGGATTAAATTGCGATACGTCATTCTAATGAGAAATTTCCTTCGGTTACACGCAAAACTGCACTGCTAGATTTAATTTTTCATATTCATTTTACATTAACTTTTAAATATGTGTCTAATGCTGATCATACTAATAAAAAAACATACAAAGCCATCTCCAACTACACCAACCAAATCTTTGTATAATTTTCCTTATATTTGTTAATTTATAAAGAAAATTTACCCATATATGATCTCATCTATATATTACAGAAAGGAATAAAGTCTTGAACTCTGATATTATACAGTATACTTTCACGAATGATATCATAAACAATAGTTCAGATCTCAAAGCTACAGTTATATTGATAAAGTTTTGAATTTTTCTAAATTTATGTCACATTTTTTGCATAGAAATGTGATCGTCACAATAAAACACTCAACATGGAATTTGAATTATGTTCGTAGTGTGAAAAATGATACAGATACTCAGAAACAAAAATAAAAATGAAAACATCAGCACTGGCCTTTATCATAACATAGCTTACATTTTCACCGATGCCGCAATTTCAAATGGCAGAATTTGATCAGAACTTTCTGAAAGTGAAGAAGATAACACCCTAATTGGTTTTATATTTGTTTGGTTACCTTTCTCACTTGCTCTCAATCTCAGGAGATACCCGAGCACAAGTCAAACCTGATTGGTTCGTTCGATCACATGACTTCAAACTATACGTCATGGGAAATCTTCTGTTGATTATTTATCTTTCCGTTTGGCAATTAGATGCGTACTTTGGAGAAATTAATTTGGGAAAAGATATCAGTATTGTAGTATTTTGTTTTGTAATTCTATTGATTAAAATTTTACACTCGTATCTGTTTTATAATAAAGCTCATATAGAAGAAATCAGGGTCTGCCACATGTTTTTAAGTCTGGTCTTATTTCTGAATTTGAAAAGAAAATATTATGAGCTCTTATTATATAGGTTTATTATGTTTAAAAATGTTGTTTAGGTTTATAAATGTTGTCTTTCAATAAAAATGAAATACACTGATCTACAAAACTCTCACTGGATCCATTTTTACAAATGTGTTCGGAACTTAAGGCAATAACTTCACAGGGAGAAACTCTTATTTCTGTATTTGAAAAGAAAATATTATGAACTGTTATTTTATAAAGTGCGTTTAAAATAACTGCGTTTTTTTATAAAATTCAGCGCCGCATAATGCACATTTGAATTCCATGTTTATTGCTTATCCTTGCAATACGGAACAGTGCTTACCGCTTCGCAGATAAAAATTGGTTACTGTAAAATTGGCGGGGAACGAATTTGGCGGTTTTCAATTCACTGATCTGTCAAAACAATCAGGTTTGACTTGTGCTCGGGTGTCCCCTGAGATTGAGGCGTCTGTACCTTTTTCTACCATAATGCTAGGTTTGCACTCGACCAGCTATAAAACGGCCAGTAGGCAGCGCATACTTAGAAAGGCTAAAAATTGCTGTTCGGTCGATAGCAAGTACTTGTCCTGACGGGACAACAACATGCCATTGTATTGTTTTGTTTTGTTTTGTTTTTGTTTGTTTGTTTTTTGTTTTTCTCTTACTGCGTATGCGTTTGTAGAATTTGGTGGGGTGTTTTTTTCAGTGAAAAAATTGATAACTTATCATATATTCTGCGATTTTTAGTTCTTTATTCTTTCAAGTGAGAGGTTGTGGTTTGTTTGTTTGTTTGTTTTTTTCATTTTATTTGCCATTTCTTTTCTATAGTTTTCCAAATTTAGGTATATTGACCTTCTTTTTTTATTCTACTATGTTTCCTGTTGTTAATATCCATCATTTTAATATGATATGCAATGAAAAGAAAACTTCAGGGAAGCCAGAATGGAAATTTATAGCCAAGCATGGAATGCGTGAATCTATCTTTTGAAATTATTGCAAACATAAATCAGTCTCATTCTGAGCAGGCGCTGTCTACTATCCGTCTTATAACTGGCCGAGTGAAAACCGGCATAAGTAGCATTGTGGAACGGAATTTAAATATGTTTAGTAATTTTATAAAAAGAATTTTAAAGAAAAGGATTTGAAAATAACTCTTTCGAAGCTTCTATGGAAATTCTGAATTTTGCAAAATAGGCAAGAGATACATATTTACTCATAAGTCAGGAGAAAAATTTCCAAGATTTTTATTCGAAAGTAGCAAGGTTGAAAAATATATATTTTATTAACATTGTAATTATTCTATTCAAGATTAATAATTTTTTATTTTAAACACAAACTTCCTTTTAAAAAATTATTTCAGATTTTCTTTTTTCTGAAATTTTAAAAATTTTCATGTTTAGGACTCCATATTCTATGTTTCAATTCACAACAAATGCTAATTATTTCAGATGCTGATAAGAAAAGACAATAGAGAAAATTAATTCTATGATTAATGGGCTCTGATTACTACTAATTCCTGTAGAAACTATAAGGATTGTTTATTTTAATTTGCTCCCCTGGCAACTGAAAAGGAAAAGAAAATAATGCAATTACTATAAAGATCGTCTAATAAATGAATCTGACCTCTAATTCAATATATCACTAAGACTAACTCCAAATACTTTTACAACTAATTTCTCGTTGCACTTTTCTTATGGTCTGTAAAAATCCAATGTTACATCTTATTTTGTACATTTAATGTATTTCCAGAATTAGACTTTTAGATTTAAAAAAAAAAATTCTTTGATTTATTTTATCAGTTATGTTATAATTTGCAACATTTATTTAATTATCATAATTTAAACCAGTTTTTTTTATTCATAGTATTTAGTAAAACATCAGACATAGAAAATTAAAATCACAGGTAAATCTTTATTATTTAAAGAAGTTTTTAACGTAGTATAGATAATTGAATTACAGTTTCTGCAGTTTGCGTGTATAGTAAGCTATTTTACACTGAAAATAACTATAACAGCAGTCAGACGATTATTTTATTAAAATATAGCTTTTAATATTTAAACTATTTTTATATTATTGTTTTATGGAGAATTTTTCAACTTAAACGATCCCGATATTTTTCTGAACAGAAAGTGAAGAGTTCTTCTACTAGCATCTTCAATTAATTTTCGTTTTATGCAAATTAATTTAACATTTTTATACATTTTTTCTGTGCGTTCTTTTAAACTATAGAATATATTTAATTGCTTTTAAATTATTTTATGATCCCCTTAGTAAATATATTGCTCGACAAAATGATGTAGAGTTTTCAATTCATTTATTACATAATATGAGCCAAAGAATGCTGCGAAAAACAAAAGTTCAGTTTTCGCAGTTATGGTTGCAGTAAAAAAATTCGAAACTTTTACGCTGCAACTCTAACTTTTTTCTCAGAAAATGAAATACCCACAATAACAAAACTGTGAATAACATAACACGACGATCAATATGAGGTGATGTACCATCCTGCGTGAAATTGATGTCTTGAAAATGTCTGCGTTGTAGGAGAGTTGGGATTATAAAATCCCTCAGCATATCATGGTACCGTTGTCCTGTAACAGAACAGGTTTGGTTTCTATTTGAAGCTATCTCTTCAAAGAAATACGGTCCAATGATAAAGGTAGCTTTGAAAACAAACCATACAGTCACTTTTTTCGGAGGCAAGGATTGTTCCTGAATAACGTGAGGGTTTTTCTCTGCCCGAATTCGACAGTTTTGGGTGTGAACTTGCCCATTGAGGCGAAAGTGAGCCACAGAATGCTCCAGGGCTAAGTTGTGTCAACCACCATTCGAGCAAGGAACTGAAGTGCAAAAGTTTTAGGGACCTCTAAGTCCCCGTCCTGCAACATGTGCACAGACTAGATTTTGTATGGATAAGAATGCAAAATCTGTTGTACGATTTTGTTGTGTTGCCGATTACGGCATATCCAGAACACGGAAAACAACTGGCAAACTGACATTATTATGCGGCGACTTTTTTTTCATCCTCTGCCTGAAAGAATGCCAAATTGCCCAAGGGTTGTTTTTTTTTTTTTTTTTTTGAAATTTTTGCATCATCTTGCGTAGAGCAACTGGAGACATTGAACCTCTTCGTATCTGCTTCATACGACGAAATTCCTTTAGAGCTTGAACGGATTTTTGTTATTTCTGGTAGAAAAATTTCACCAGTAGCGCTTTTTCTTGCAACGTAGGCAAGAAGAACAAAGAAACTAATGTCCGTGCAGAATCCGCCTTCTTGTTATCCAATGAAGAATGGTAATAGACATGCGCTGTATCGCAAATTATGTTTCACATTTTCAATATATGCAAATAAATCTATTGGTAAATTTTTGTACTAATTTTTTTTAATTAATAAATGTAAAGCTCATCATCTGAATAATCTGTAGTTCAAATTTAATCTTATTTGGACCAATAGAACGCCCATTTTACAGCCCTCTGAAGTGGGTAACTTATTTTTTGCTAAACCTGTATTGTTAAAAAGGTTTTTATTAAATTAAATTTTAATATTGTCAGAAAAAATTAATTTTGTTCTGCATTTTATAATTTAATTTTTAAACTATTTTTTTAATTAATATTTTTTTAATTTTTCAAATGCCATTATTTCTTTTTTCAAATTCTATTTTGAAGTACACTGGTATTTAATATACAAAACTGGGCACAATTTTCAAAGTACATCTAATATTCATTTTGTTGTTAATTTCCAATAAATCTCTGCATGGTTCTTGAAGGCAGAACATTTATTAGACATAAAAAAAGAAAAGAACACAGGTATTGTCGGTTTCTCACACAGCATTATGTTACGCAGTTCGTGAGAAGAATGCGCCGGAACTAAGTCAGAAATGTAATCACACAGATATTTTTATGTGAAAAAAATAACTCACTCGCTTCATCGCAACACACCCCTTCTGCGAGTGATATTTTTCCAACATTTATAATATTACACATAAAAATTATTTAATACTCACAACAATACAAAAATTACAAGTAATACAAAAATTAAGAAATTAACGAAATATTTTTCACGGGATATTTTAGTTTTTCTTCACTTACAACTTTTGTAAGAAAATCCGCAATCAACCATTCTGTTTGAACATAGTCTAATTTAATTACATTGTCTTCAAACAAATATTTCACAAAATAAAACGTTAATAGGTTCGTCTTGATTTATTTGTAGACCTGCTGCACTTAATCCACTGAATTGCTGCTTCACTATCTGAGTTTAAGGTTACTGCACCATTTATAAATTTTTTACATTTTAACTCAGTTAATAAATTTACAGTCCAAATAATGTCTTTACATAATTCATAAATAACAAATAATTCAGTTTCACATGTTGAGAGACTTGCACTTTTTTGTTTATGACATTTCTATGAAATTAAGGAATTACCTAATAGAATTACACCACCAGAGAATGATTTGCTATTTTCTGCATTCCCCTAACTAGCATCAGAACTTGCACTTAGAAAACTAAATTTACTGTCATAAAACAAATTTTTTTTATCTTTTGAACCCATTAAATATCTTAATACTCTTTTAGCCTTTTTCCTGATTTATTATTAAATTGTGGCAAATATATTGTTACAAATCATAAATCAGGCCGCGTTCTTTTAACTAAATATAAAAGTTCACCAATTATTTCTTGATACATTGCGATGCCATTCAGTTCATTTGTAACTGAGAATCAAATTTCCTGCCAGTGTAAGTTAAGGATTTTAAAAAAGTGAATATGCCGTCTTATTTGTTAGCTATCGTTCTAGTCATCTGAATCTCAAAATAGCTTCCTATTGCTTCACAACATTATTACTTAAACTTGGATTTGACCTCATAATTTTATAGCGTAATCATATGCCATAAAAAATTCGAATCCATCCTACCACCTTCTCAGATGAAATTTCTATGCCTTATTCAAGAAAGCAAACACAATAATTAATACCACATACATGGGCCTTAATACCACATACATGGGGCGTTTTGTAGAAAAAAATTCCATGAATTCGATTGAAAACAGAGCTTATACCACTAAGTTCATGTAAAATAAACAGTTACTCATACAAAGATAATAAGCTTTGTAAAGTAGCTCATACAGTTATTACCCTTTCAAAGAGAATAAGCTGACTTAGTTACTCAGAAAAGAGAAAAAGCTCATGCAAAGAGCATTTCAATCTGCACAAAGCAAATATCTGCATCAAGACAAAGAAGATCTTTTCGTTAAGACAATACATCCAGAGGAATTTTCCATGAAAGTTAAAAAAATTAATTTAAATATCTTCTAGTATTGAAATCTGGGATAATCTAATTAATATGTAAAAAGTTTTATTCGTTCATCACATATAAAATTATCACATAAAATTTTATGCGTGCATTATACGTTTATCATTTGATAAATCTCTGAAAATAAAATATTCTCTCTATATATATATATCCTCTAGAAAAATATCATTTTAGTTCTTACTTAAAAATGCAGGTGCTTTGGTTCCCAATTCAAGAAGTTTCCTTTTATCAAATTTCAGATGTTTATTTTTCACTGGAATCCAGAACTCGTGCACCCGCATAGATTTGCAAATCGTTACTGTAAAAGTCTAGACTCTAAAGAAGCAACCTGGAAAAGAAAATAAGCATGGATTCGAAAAATTTTAAACTTAGTCGTCAAGAAGTTCACCAAGATTATGCGGATTTTCTTTTTTTATTTTTTGTTAGTAGAGAGTAGTGTAGCAATGTTTTAAAACAAGTAAATTAAATTTTATAGTAAAAAATTCTAGGATTCTACCAAATTTTTTCCATCTAAATTTGATCCTCCATTAGAAAATTATGTTTTCTTTTTTTCATTTATAATAACAGTAATAAAGGATGGATATTATACCATCTGGTTATAATATAGTAAAATTTTCTTATTTTTAACTTTTGACTAATTTATTCTAAATAGATCTTCCAATATTGATTCTAAACCTGTCTTTTCATTTCATTTTTGTTTATAACAGTAATAAAGGATGGATATCATATCTTCTGGTTATAATATAGTAAAATTTTCTTATTTTTAACTTTTGGTAGACATTTTAAATAGATCTGCCAGTTCTGATTAAAAATATCTATGTTCATTTTATTTTTGTTTCTGTTGTTGTTAGTTGGAAAATATAAAATAAAAATCTGTGCATGTGCGAAAAAAGATTTCTGAAGATGTTCTTAATTTATATTAATGTTTCCTTGATGATATATGATACTGAAAATGAGTAAGTTTTATAATCAATTTCTTGATCTATAGTGCACATGTTTAAAAGGGAAGATAGTTTGCCATTTAGTATAAGGCATAAGCTACAGTGATTTCAATAATATTTTTTATGAAACCAAGCTTCCTTATGAAACAATTGACACAAAAAGTGAAATTTGAAAATGCACAGTGAAGAATAAGTATGAAAAACGAATTTAAAGAATCTGAACTAACAAAAAGAAATTTTTATTAATAAATTTATTAATATAATTGTTGATACGAATTTGTATTATTGTTTACGTGTGCAATTTACTTCATAGAAAGTAAGAGAAATTTATAGATATTTTGATGGATGCAGAATGAATGCCAAGCCAGTAACACGGCCTTGTAGACAAAAATGAAGGTTTTAGAAAATACAAGAATTAAGGCGATATCTCAATTATTATCACAGATTTGTATATTCCTCTAAAAAATCTTACATAATATTGGGAAATTATAAGAGGTGAAGCTTCACGTGAGAAGACAATTTCCTTGGAGAGTGATCACGAAGCGAGATCTTCAGTTGCTTTCAAAGCACTATTGTGCTTTAGTTTAATAACGATTTGCTGCTTGCGTGGTTATTAGTGATATTTACAAGTGTTCCCTTTGGGGACACTTCAACTTTATTTCGCTACCTGTTTATAGTGTTTTTTTTATTTAATAAAGGGTCTTTCTCCGTTGAAGAACTTGTTGGATTCCTCACTATACATCCGCCAGGCTATTTTCGTAAAAATATAAATTATTTTTCAAACTGTCATCTTTTGACATTTTTTAAGTTTTCGTTTTTTTAAATTTCAGGTAAATTAAACATGGATGGATTTAGATTTTTAAAAAACAAATGTCATTTTATAAAATTAAAAAAAATCGAATCTGCTTAAGTCTTTGTAATTAAGCAAAACTGTAAAGTTCAGGTCATTACAGTATTCTATTTATTAACTAATTTTCTTTGGATTTTTAATTTTAATGTAAATGGAATAAAATGTTTGCTTGATTATTTATTATTGTTTCGGTCTATAACAATAAATTATTTATTAGTGTTTTAAGTCTGTTTCCTTGCACAGTTAGTAACATAGTAAGAAAGATAAATTTACAAATATTTTTAATTTACGAGGAATGGGTGTCAGATCAATGATTCCAAATCACAACCAAATTTGGCAATTTTTCAATTTTTTGAAATTTTAGTGACAAAAATATAGGTTCTGTTAAATGTTACAAGAATTTTCAATGTTTTAGCTGGAAACCGAAACTCAGAGATGCTTTAGAAATGTACCATGTTCTGTCGAAAAACTTATAGGAAAGTGACATCTGAAATGAGTCAATTGAAGAGTGGACTCTCTTTGGAATGTTGATAGCAAGCGGGCTCTCTAATTTTCTTTTCTTCATTTTTTATGGAATGAATCCGTTGTACTTCTTTACTCAAAATATGCCTATTGAATTTATTGGATTTCTATTATCGTACATCTGTCGGACGATTTCTTTAGCAATATAATCTATACTTATATATAAAGCTCAATTCATGTGTGTGTGTGTGTGTGTGTGTGTGTGTGTGTGTGTGTGTGTGTGTGTGTGTGTGTGTGTGTGTGTGTGTGTGTGTGTGTGTGTGTGTGTGTGTGTTGGCGATTTACAGAAAATACCATTTGACCTACAGCTACCAAATTTGGTACATGTATACCTTAGAGGTTGGGAATAAGCACCTGAGGCCCCATTTTTTTTTTTAATTTTTAATTAGAATTTTAATTATTAATTAAAAACTAACTTTCCGGCCAAAAACTCTTTTCATTTTCCCCAACGCCAAATGAGTAAGGCTTCAGTTTTTTTTCCCAACAGTAATGAGGCTAGGATTAACATTTTTCGGCTGATTATTTCAAACGATTTTGTTTATTTTTTTAATGTTTCATTTTAAATTAAACATTGTTAATTAACCGATCTTTCAGATTCATTCTGAAGTACTTTTGAATTAAAATAACACCGAATAAAGGAAATTAAAAATTTCTAATCTGCATAGCGTTACCCCAACTGGCGTAGAAAAATTCACGCATTTGCGTTACCGTAACTGGCGATGGAAATTCACGCATGCACATTGTGTTCTGATTGTTGACAATATTATCAACGGATGATTCTTCATTTAAATTATTTTTAGGTTAGTTGCATGCTTTTGTAATTAAATTGTATTTATGTTGGTTATATATTTTTTGTATATGCTTATAGTTTTAAGTACATCGTTTTTTAAGTAGTTTTTTTAAAACCTGTTTTCGACCGATTATTTTAAACGATTCATTTTATTTTCTTAGTGTTTGATGCATTCAAAATGAAACATTGTAAATTAATCGATCTGTTTATGGTGAATCTGAGAAAATTTTGTTGACCAATTCTTGAGATATTACATAAATTAAGAAATGTATTCTTTAGTGCCCATAAAGTTTAAACGCTCAGTGACTCTGTTTTCAGTAATCATATTATAAAAAAATGCTTTGTTTCAGTAAAAAATATTATTATATTAATTGCAGATTAATTCTTTCCACTTTAATTTAAAGCATAAATTCTACGAGAGCTAACAGAAAATTAGAGAGATACATATCGCGTTATGACTGAAGGTCTTTATAATATTATGAGTGAGTTATATGGGTATCAAAATTTCAAGTTTTAAAATATTTTGATGAAGAATCTATTAATTGGAATTGCGTAAAATATTTAATTATTAAAATTTAAACGAACATTAAGATTGGCGGACAGACTGGTCGCCAAAGGCGGCTAGTTCATAATAAAATTAAGCATTTTTTTACGAAATTGAAATTGATCCGAAAAATTTATTTATTTTATTTTACTTTAAGAGATCCAAAACATGTTTCATATGGTTATTTCTTTAAAACTGGAGGTATATTTTGAAATAGCTTTAATTCACTTACAAAAAAAAGACGTGACCAGAAACGAAAATGTATTTTTCATGTATATATTTCAGATTTATAAATGAAAAATTTAATAATTATATTTTTCTTGATATTCTTATTAAACTTTTTTGTTTATTTCGACTTGTTTCATTTTGTTGAAGATGAGATATTTTACTTTATTTTTTTACAATCCACTGTAACAGAGATTTAAAATCTCATGCACCTGTGCATTCTCAATAACGTGGTACTATTTAAATATTGGATCAAATTAACCCTTACCGTGGCAAGATTGCCCTTGACGGTTATTTTTCACAACTGATTTAAAATTATGACAGATAAACTACTATTTTTATTTTTGAAGTATAAATAAACGTCTAGAAAAGTCATGTGTTTAATAAAACTAAGTTAAAAATTATTTTATAGTGGTAGTACATTTTTATAAAGTTGTATGTATGGTATACTATACAAAATGAACATAAGGGTGAATAACTAATTAATGATGAATTAAATAAAAATTTGTGTCTATATCAGTACCATCATGCGGAAGAAAGATTACTAGAATTGATCTCATGAATGAAAAATGAAAGTGTATGATAATTAACAAATATATGTTTCCAAAGACTCTAATTGAATTACCCTGGTAATTAAATGACAGGTAATTGAATTACCCTGGACCCTGGTATTTGAATGATAGGTAATTGAATTACCCTTACATTCATTTGCTTACATTAATTTTAAGCTCCGGTAGAAAGAATAAAAAAACCAAAGACATAAGTGGATAAATATATTTAAAAAATTTAACTTTTATTTAAATTTTAAGGTATATATTTAAACGAAATCTTAAAACTCGAGAATTGTTTGCATGCAATTAATATTTTAGTTTAACCAGCTTCGATCAATTGTGACCAAAAATTTTAATATTTAATTTAATAATTCCAAACATCTCAATAATTATTTTTAGTTAGAATATTGTAATTAAAAAACTCGTTTTTTTGGCTGCCGATTATTCTGTCAAAAAGAAAATGTTCATCCCAAAATAACTAATCCTCACAATAACCAATTCCTTCTTCGAAAGACCCATTTGAGCCCACAGTGTGATTCATCTTTCTCCTACATCAAGTATGCTCGATCCAGAACATCCAATCACACTGAATGGACTACAGCAAAAAGATAAAACTCTTCCCAAGATCTTATCAGGGCTGAAGGGTCCAATTTATCTGATGATAAGTGTCCGAAGATATACTCCTTTTTGTCAGACAGAGACTGAGAGGTCCAGAGAGACTGATGTTTTTGCTATTTCTTATATTGCTTGCATGCGATAAAAAAGTCTTTTTTTTTTTATCTTTTCCTATACCTGGATTTAATTTTCGGTAACAATTTTCACTAACTTCATTCCTTAAAAAATTGTTCCAATTTTTAATAATTGTAAGAGTTGAATAGAAACTGCTTGTAAAAAAATATATGATTTGAATATATATATTTGGATATCGTGAATTTGTATTAATTCTTTCACAATTAAAAACATTAAAAAATTTTAGGTATAATAATTTTGTTACGTTATTGTATTAGTTTCTTTAAAACTAAATACAGTTTTTTCATCAATTATATGCTTTATAGTGGATTTAACATGAACCCTTCTTAAAAATTATTTCACATTTTTTTTAAATTTATTTGCATAATATTTACAAAATATTCAGACGAAGTATTTTGAAGCAAAATAATAAACTCATTACAAGATACATGTTATGATTTCATAAATGAGTAATCTTCAAATTATTGTAAAATTTATTAATTTATCTATTTAATATAAATTCAAAATTTTAAATGAAGTATTATATATAACTAGAAAGCTACAGAAAATATTCACATTAATTTGAAAACTTCGAATTTTTCTTTTATTAAATTTATCAATCTGTATACAAATACATTGCAACATTCAAGATTCAATTCAAGAATTTTTTACTCCCGATGTAGAAATTCTATTTAAATGCGATACAAAACCACAGATGTAATACAATATCACCCTTATTTATTTTAAATACAAAATTTCTATTGACTTCATATAAAAGTTTATAATTCTTTTGCAAATGTTGATCTTAAGTCTACTTAGTTTTGCATTTGTGACACACCTTAAAAAAAAAAAATTTTAATTTCAAAGTTTTTAATTATTTTTTAAACTTTAAACGACAATCAAAGGTGTAACACGGTGGGGGGGGTTACACCATTCACCTGTTTTTATTACAAAATAAATATTTATATTTATTTTAATAGTAAGACACAATAAAAAACATCAAATCTCGAAATATTTAAAATAAATGCTCAAAGGTTTTTCACAATAAGCCCTACATGCATCGATGCTGTTTTTGCAATAGAGCTTTAGTACTATTATAATTTTGTGTTCAGTTACTTGTTTTTATTTAGTTTCTTATCTTAATTCGCTGAAAAAATCCTGTGTTATTGTCTTCTTTTACATTTCACTGCTTTGAAAGTTTCATTGTATAATAAATCGTTTCTCTGTACCGAACCTGCCTTTGATATTTCAACCCATAATTTTATAATCCCTTTGTATCTTGTTCTTTTAGATTCTACTTCAGTATTCACATATTTATGTAAATCAGTTGTCAGCATGTTAAGCTTGTGAAATTCAGAAAACCTAAGAAAAGTTTCTACAATATTATCCAACATATAAATTAATATAAATTACATATTTCAGATATTTTGGGGCATTAAAATTTATCCATATAAAATCTTGAGAACAGAAATACCACTTCTTCTTAGACAGAAAAAGGCAGAAACAAAACTGAATACTTTCAGAGAAATCTGTAGAGTTCATTTGCTTCTCGTCTGATATAACTATCACAAAATCTATTCCAAACATTCGGGTGCTCTGTTCACGGAATGTCGGAGCATAGCAAACGTCAGCGGGAACGCCTGATCCAATGCAGACTCATGAATCTCTGTATCGTGAGGTGTAGTTAGGTTACAAATGACGAAATAAGTACAATTTATTCTAGGAATGGACCGAGTTACTGATGCATAACACGTATCGGGAGCTAATTAAAGTTTACTATTATTAGACTGTTAATATATATAGAATTATAACTAAGGAAAAATTTTACTTTTTTTATTAAGTCAAATATATTTCTGAATTAAATTTACTATATTTTTATTATTAGAAATAATATTAAAAATTTAGACATATATTTTCTAATTTTAGTAGCAAATACAAAGTAATGATTTATAAAAGTGATATGATTTCATTTGTAACCAAGATTTGTATTTAAAATGCAAGCATAACAATGGAATTATTTTTGAGTCTTAATTATTTGCAGCAAAATTTTGCATATTTCACTTGTGAATGCATCGAAGCAAATGGCGAATTAAAGGCGTTATATCTGTTAAAACGTTTCTTGACATTAAAAATTTTCACAGAAAGCTTCGTTATAATGAAATCTCACTCTTGTTGTTCCTCTGAGTGTCGGTTTTTTACAGATTATTTCTTTATTAATATTTAATTAAAACTTTTGTATATATTTTTTTTTTATTTTCGAGAATTTTCTAAATGATACGGATTTTAAATCTTCCCCTTCTCTTGTTGAAAAGTTTTTAAACTGTTTTCAACACTCACACTTCCTTAACTTTAAAAAGATTTTGATTGCTTTGACAGCTATTCTTATTTTTTGACAATAAAGTTATTTTGATCATAGATAAGCTGGAAATTCTTCTTTTTCAAATCCCGATACTTTATCTATTTAGGGATTACTACAGGAGGAATAAAGATTCTGAAACAAAACATCAAAAATATTTGATTGATTGATTTGAAAATTTAATTTCATTTATTTTAATTCCAATAAAGAATTTTTTTTACTAAAACTGAATTAATGTTTTATTTTGTGGTTACTAGATTTGGGTGATCTAATGTGACGTATAATTTATTGCAGTTTTATAAATGTTCAATTATATGGAAATATCCCTTTATAATTTCTATCTTTTCACCAAAATGGCATCGCTAATGTTAAGAAATATTGCTAGCTTTTAAGCTTTTATTCATACCTTGTCAATTCCTTTTTGATGCCACAAATGCTACATCATTTATTGCAATTATGTTAGCCTATACTTATATGAATATTGTTTCGAAGGACGCAACACAGAATTCCTCATTCTAATTGCAGATATATGTTTAGAAGCGAATTAGAAGATTATGGTTCATTGTCTATAGTTTGAGGATAATTGCCATCAATTTATTAACCAAATCACGAACTCCAAGCAGATCACGGATATCTGGAATTGCACTAATTATGTTAAAGCAACTCTCCTGTTTTACCTGCAACAATTGCATTAGCCATAGTCCTTAGTATATTTGACCTGTATGGATGAATCTGAATCAAATCTTCGTGCAGGACGGTAACGCTGATTGGCATTATATATGATGATTGCTTCTTGTCGGGTATTTAAGGGTCACCCATAATTCCTCATTACCACAGTAGATAATCATCACCATTTACGAGATCTAAATATCCTGAAGTACAGCATAGAACGTAGGAGAAATATCCTACATCCTTGCTCCTGTAGAATGAGAAAGTGTACTCAAAGAATAAAGTGTAAGATTACTTTTATATTTTAAATAGAACGTCAAAGTGTGCCAAGAAAATGAAAAGATATTTTATAAATTAATTATATTACACATCGCTCAATAAAACAGGTTGATTTTTAAAAGGGTGTTATTTCTATTATGATACAAACTGCTATTTTTGCACCATTGTAGAGTGAACTTAATATCAAATAAAATAATTATTACTCATTCTTCACTTTTATAATAACTGTGAATAAATTAAATATTTCAAATATCTCAATAAACTCAGAGAAGCTGCGTTGTAAATCAAATTTGTTTCACGTGAGAAATAATTTATTTTACGTTTAAGTAATCTAGGATTTTGAAAATGTGTTAATAGTATAGAAGAGAAAAATATTTTAATAAAAGGAATAGATAAAAATATATTAATGAAAAGTAGAACGAATACAGATCGTAAGATCAATTATTCGAAAGAATTTAACAAATTAAATCCTGTTCATTCACTCAAGCGAAACATCATACATTCAGAAACTATTTTAATTGAAAACAATAGTAGAGAAAGTTAATAATTCCATAAATAAATGGTAAATTTAAGATCACTCTATAAAATTTGCGGAATGTTTTATGTTATCATGAAACCAATATAAACTTTTCAATGTTATTTGTTTTCAGAGACAGTGAAAATGATGCCCAAAGAACTGAAATGGAAGAAAGCGCTGTAAAATTCTATTCTTTTAAACCGCTCAGCTTTTTCCAATTCCAAGAAGATTGGCAAGTCTCTTAGATACTTTTAGAACTCACTTTTTAGAACAACTTATGAAAAATCCAAATCAAATTGTACAAAATAAGGATTTGTTTGGTTTGGTTATATTAACATCCCGTTTGAAGCAACACTAGGGCTATTTTGGGAAGGACCTCGTAATTTTGAACCGCGGTCAAAATTACCCCCCCCCCTCTCCACACCACACCACACCAGCGGGAGGACGTTCGGTCATGACGGATTTAACGTGCAACAGACCCCCTTACACGATAGTTCTTCGGTCGAATCGGGTCACGAACCCGAAATCCTCCGGTTTCGAAACCGAGACCTTACCACCAGGCCACCACGGCCCGCATAAACTAAGGAACTTTAAAAAATGGACCTTAAATTATTAAAATCAGCATAATTAGTTGACATTAAAATCATAAAGAAAATGCACTTTAGAATTTTTTTTCCCTCGTGCTTATAAAGACAGATTTCAGTTCGCATTCTAATCTTATCATCATTTTTTAACTAAAATTACTAGTTGGGAGAAATTATTGGAGTAAATACACTATATGGCTGCTATAATTGTCATTATGTCATATTTTCCTATAGTAACCAGAACAAAATTTAGTTGAACATCCAGTAGAGCCATTGGGATTGGCTTCGCCGAAATTTTCTTGCTGCCTAGCCGTTCAACTAAAGATCAATTCCCACTCCTCCCACGAAATAGTTGACCTAAATAAGGCGAAGTATACCTTGCATGATATAGACATGACAATGATTACGAAATTCAGACCTTTGGCTTGAATTTAAAAATTTTAATGAATCTACAGCAGAATATGCATTTTGATCGCTTTTTTTTCCAACTGACTGAAAAAATTTGATGTGGAATATACAAAATACCATACAAAAAGTACAATTTTATTTTGAAATTATTTTCTATTTTATAGCATTTAATATGCTACTCGTAACTGAAAAGAAGAGGAAATAGTAGAATTTATTTTTCTCCGATTCTCTATTATATTGAGGTACTAATATGGAATTAAAATGTAATAAAATTAATTGATAAAATGATGGTTATATTCTGAAAATAATAAAATGAAATATTTCCTACGAGTATAAATGCGTACAAAATTTTAGAATCCTATCATAGTGGAAAATGAACGAAGAAAAATCTTTCTTTATAGATAGGAAACAAGCAAAAAAAATATAAAAGAAAGAAGTAACGTGACTTTTTTCAAAGAATGTGTCCAGGTCTTTCTTGCTATCTCAAGTTAATCTGGATGCTTCAGTTCATCTTGTAAAGTTATCAGCTCCGTCAAACAAAACTGAGAGCATCACAGAAATGAATGGAATCTGGAAGTTCGATTGCAAATGAGAGTGTCAAGAACTGAATAAAAACTCGATATTCCTTATGACATATATATCGAGTTTAGTAATCTACGATTACTTGAAAACTATTTAAAATAATATTAAAACATGCATTTCAAGAAGATAAAAGCAATACTATGTATTATCATTTATTTTTCGTATATTAAGTCATTTTTATTTTTAGAATCAAAAACAATTTCTAATAAAAAGATTTATGAATATTTTTATAAAAATATTTTTTAAATAGATATTTAACATAAAATATCGATTATTAATGTATATGGAGTACTTCTTAATGGATCAGATAGACCATTTAAACTTGATTCCATTCTTCTAATTCATACAATGTCAACATGAACTGAAAATGACATTTTGATGAATCGTTTCCTTTTAGGAAACCCAGACTCTTCCATCTTTGTCATCTAAAGAATCCCATTTTCTGAACAAATCATTAATGTTTTGATAACAAAAGAAAATAAGAAATAATGTTTTTCAACTAAATAAAAAAATTGATTTTTCTTAACTACATTTTAAGAGATTTTTAGAATATTATAATGTATATTTATGGAAATTATTAAACTGCATAATTTTTAAGAAAGCTTGTATTCCATAAATATGTTAAAAATAACTTATCAGCAAGATGAAAGATAAAGGTCAATTAACAAAGTATTTTATCCACACAAACAGAAAGGATAAAAGTTGAAAGAAAACTGCAATCAAATTCTCTAAGTTCACTCAACTTTTTAAAATGTATTTATTTAACTAAATTAAATAACATTTAAATATTTTGGAGAGTTAATTACAGATTTATTACAGATTCATCACTTACAATCACGTAAGACAATAAATTTGTATATAACTAAATGACAATTTTTAGCCTTTAATATAGAATAATTTTTATAAGAAATATAAAAATATATAATTAGATTTTTAAATGAAAAAAGGTTATTTCATCAATTCCCAGTCTAAAAGGATTTTTTTAAAAATATTATACCTTAGATAAAGTTTAAAAGGACAGAAATGATATAAATTCTTGTTACTTTAATCTTTTTTTTTCCGCAGTGTTTTATATTACCATCTAGAAATGTAATATAAGATAGGACAACGAAAGGTTTTCCATTTTAGAGACGCATCTTGCTTATTTTAGGCTTAAAACTGCACGAGGAAAAAAGTTTGAACATTTGTCTTTCCTTTATTACAGATTCAAAACATCAATGTAGATTCTTAAAGACAGGGAAAACAAATTTTCCACTATGAGTCACTATGAATTTTTATTTTCTTAACTAAAAGCAATCGGAAACGGGAAATGCAATTTTATGCCGCTATAAACAAATAGTGTGCTACTTATTTGCCATAATATATGGCCAATGCAAAAGATAATTTCAAAGTGCGGAATTATAGCGGATTACCTACTTTATTTATCTTAAAAACGTATATTTTAGCAATCATTCAGAGTGTTTCACATAAGCTGCTCTTTCAATTTCAATTTTACAGCAATGTTTTTACACACATTCTATTTCTTTTAAAAGGAAACGATTTTATTCAACGATTAAATTTCTCTAACTATTGAACTGAAAACTATTTATCATGATTGTCGTACAGAACATATCGTTTTTAGTATAATACTGATGCACTCAAAATACAACATGTAATAAAATAAGCTCTTTGTTCTTTCTTGGGATTGTTACATATGTTCTTTTCCAAACATTTCGAGGAAAAAAATCTAAAGAAGAATTTGAAATTTAAAAATATGATTAAAGTTCCAATTATAGGGAAAGAAAGTTAGTTAACTTTTTTATCAATTATAAGCAGTTTTTCTTCTAAATATATTTGAAGAAATTTTGTTCTCACCGAAATGCTCAAATAAGCAATTAATACATAAAGTGTTTGCTTATAATTTCACAAAGAAATAAAATATCGCTTTGAGTATACAAAGTAAATTAAATTATATGTAGTTCTAAGGAAAATAGAAAAGTTAACACATTTAGAAGCAATTTTTAATTTTTTTTTAATATAAAATCTTTTTTAGACATAAAATGTATTTACTTATATTTTCAGCTAAGATTAAATAATAAATCAGCGATCTTTTTACTACTTAAAAGATTCATATAAATTGATTAAATCAAAATCTGATACCAGCAAATATATTTTTCAATATATCAGAAACAAGAATTTTGTTAGCGATAATATTATATTTTTTTATTCTAATTGTGTTTAGTTTAAGACGAAATTGTTCACTTTTTCTTTGTACGTTAAATTCTGCTTTAAAATCTAAAATATGTTGGCATCTAAGGTTTTGTAACGTTCAAAGAAATAGAAATCATGAAAAAACTCCTAAAATAATCCAATATTCATCCATCTCTGTATATTAGCCAATAAACTTTCCAAGGAAATTAGCCAATGAATTCTCCACTATCAACGTAGTGTCACTTTCAGAAAATTCTACTTTACCTTTCAGTTACTTACAATACTATAAATACTTATTATAAAGGCAGGAAAAAATATTTTGCGAAAATCTACGAATAAGTTCAGCTAAGCAATTCGCTCTTTTTGCAATTTAGTAGAGAGAAAATATACTTAAGAAGAAAACGAAGTACCTTTCTTCAATGTTAACGGCCTTAGAATGTTTGCAAGTATAGGGTCTCATTCTAAAAATAGTTTTTGATGCTCTGAAAAACTTTTTGGAAAATGACTCCCACGCTTTCATTGACCTTAAACATGGTTCTGTAGTTAGGATAGTGACATTAAATTCTGCAGTAAAAGAATTTTTTTATAGTTCACAAACTCACAAAGAGAATTTGATTATGAAAAATAGATTGCCTTGTAAATAGATATTGTCTTATAAAAAAAACTATTTAGATTATTTATTTATTTTTGGTTATAAAAAGATATACCAAGTGATAAAAAAGTATATTTTTGCGAACTATTTTATTGCATTTCATGGGATAACTCTTTAAAATAAAAATGTATTGCTGCCAAAATAATATGAGAAATTATAAAAATAAATCAAATATTTTCAATTTTAAAATATTATTAACTTCAATTTTGCTCGAATTTGTTACAGACCTTATATTAATAATCACATCTGTATCGTTAGAATCATAATTTTTAGTAAGAATTCAATAAATATGTTTTAAAAGAAGAATTTTAATTTCAATTCAGAGTCAGTTGAAGCTTGGTGAAGTTTAACGATTCACTTCGATAAACTAGTAAGTAAAACGGTGAGTCAAAGTAAAGTCAAAATTTTAGACAATAGTGATTATTCATAAACAATTAGTTATTAAATTTAAATTTCCAAAATTAGAGAAAAAAATGTTAGAGAATTATTTCGAAAGCAAAGGCAATATTTTAAATTTACATGAAAACTCATTTTAATCTATAAAAATGAGTGATATTGTTTCATTTGCTCGAAATTTTAAACCCATAAATACTGCGAAATGAGAGTCATACGTTTAGAATGAAAGTAGGAGACAATATTTTCAAAATAATTTTAAGTTACACATTATTGTATTTAAAATCCACCTCCATTCAAACTATCCGTTTGTGATTAAAGTTACCTGAGAGGCAAAGGGAAATACAAAATTACAGAACAAATAATATAGATTCACAATATAATCGAGTTACTCAACGCCAATACCGGGGCATAAAATCTTCCGGACAGACCGTATCGTGACCAGCAATGTTCTTTACTATTCAACCTTTCTTATTGCTTCCGCTCTGTCACGATATGAATCATACTGTTTAGTTATATTAGAGTCCCGTTTCAAAGCAACACTAAAGCTATTTTGGGACGGACCTCGGAATTTTGAATCGTTGCCAGATGACAAGGACGATACCTGAGGTGACATCCGCTCTTCAAACTTTCAAGGAAGTTCAGTGGGAGGACGTTTAACCCCGTCTGAATTCACGTGCTGCAGGCCTACTTATATAACGATTCTTCGGTGGAATCGGGTCTCAAACTTGAAACCCTCCTGTTCCATAGCCAAGATCTTCCCACCAGGCAACGATATGAGCCATACAAATAACCAAGAGATCTTGAGCAGAATCATTGCAACTTTTGTGTAATTATGATATCTAATGACTTAAAAGAACAATTTACTATAATCAATAGATTTACCCATGCTTACAAATTGTCTGATAATTCGTGGTAAAAGAAGCTAATAAAAGGATTGATATGAAACAATCATCTAAATTAATTATTTTCCAAAGCTATTCAGACATCAATCAAGAGATTATATTCCACAATCTTCAGCATTTAATATTAGATATTTCAAAATTTCAATATGTCTGAAAACTGATTAAGTTTCTGTTAATCGCAAAAGAGAATAATTTGAACTTTGAGCTTTCGAATATATATTTTTTAATTTTTCCAGTTCATCGTACATTAGTTGATGACTAACAAAGTTGTTTTAATTTTAGTCCTAAGTAGTCTTCTGATTACTAAGATTTGTTATATGTTTTGTTTAATAATTTAAGTGGATTAAAATAAATTCAAGAAATCATAAAAAATGAAAGAGGAACTGTTTGGAAGATGGCAGAGTCAACAACTTCTATTTTCAAAGTAATTCTGAAAATGGAATCCATTTTGTAATTCAAAGAAATAAATTAGAACTGAAAACTTTATAAGAAAAACTTTTGAAGATTCCTTTAATTTATTATCAAATTTTCTTGCAATATAATTTTCAGATGTGTCCTTTCTATCAGTAGAGATTGTCTGGTTACAACAAGAATAAAGGAAAGAATATAATACATAAAGATTACACTATTACTAATAACTAACACTTTACGAATGAGGGTAATTTTAACTATCCTCTTATGAACAATATGTAAATAAAATTGGTAATAATACAGATTATTTCATCCATTTTTAAATAAATCAGAAGACTACGTAGTCCAAAAGTTGCTGAAAACATGTTAGAAAATGACATTTGCTGAATACGTATATTTCACTATTTCATGTATGCAGAATCTTTTTCTCTCCTAATAGAATCCATGCGGATTCCTCTCACGTGAATTTCCAGGGGAAAATTGAAAAAAGAAAATCAAAGCTGTGAGGAAAGAGCAAGTTAACATAATTTCATTGACAAATTACAAAACTCTAATGGAATTCCAATCATAACAATCCCGATAATCTTAAAAACGAAAAATATGGAGTCATTGCAGCTTTTAGTTACTAATTTTAAATAGTCAACATTTCATGCATGGACGATAACCAGTAGCAGATAATAGTTGGTGTAAAATTCAACATTCAAAGTCACAGGGGAAAACAGTAAACTCCCTCAAAATATTTACACATTACAAAGACAATATACATACAACTTAAAGATAAAAAAAATTGCTAAAGAATACCCTACATGGAATGATTCAAGACGCTAAGTATTTAGCTATATTAATGTTCCGTTTTAAAACAACCAATGATACCTTATAATTACGAACCACTTTCAAATGATGAGGACGACTTATGAGCTAGCAAACCTTCTCCAAATTCAAGTACTATATGATCATAGAAAGACGATTAGACGCTGATAAATTTCCCGTGCGTCATACACGTTTACATTACACTTATTCGATGAAATCGGGTCTCGAACCCTGAGACCATGCAATCCCGAACACGGGGATTTACCATCAGAGCACCACAGCATGCTAGGCATCGATGAAAGCTTCAACGAGTTTTTCTCTGGAGTATTTATTCAAAACTGCATTTCATTAATCTATCACTTAGCTTAATGAAAGGCTGGTATATAAAATGTGCTAAATAAGTTTCTTGGGAATATTGGTAATTACACGCAAACAGATCTATAGGTTTTTGATTAAGAATGTATTTGCAGGACATACTTATTACCATCTACAAAATACAAAAAAAAAATTGCAAGTCCAGGTAAAGAGGAAAAATGTTAAATATATGAAAGTTTATTTTATAAGTGGAGATAATTTAAAATTATTTTTTAAGAAAGATATAGATTTTTAGATTTTCAAATGCGTTTTTCTGAAAATGGAAGTTCTTTTTTCTTACTCCAACACTAATTAAAATTTGCAATGATATTTTCAAGGGATATTTTGAATATTTTTTTAATAAATTGAACTAAAAGTTTTAATGTGCATTAAATACTTTATTATATCCTTTCTCATTAGGCGTAAATTGGAAAATTTAGAATAAAGTCTATATGGTAACATAAAAAACTCCTTGGAAATTTTAAATTTTAATCAATCTCTTAGATTTTAATTCCTTTTTAAAATAACCATGTTAAGTGTCTAGTGCGAAGAGGGAACTATGATTATGCCCTTAAAATTTTCTGTAAGGTATTAAGAAAGGTATAGCAAATTGTTTCTGCAAATTTTGGTTAAATTTTGTTGAAATAAGCCAATTAAAAAAGTCTTTCTCAATCTTTTATCATTTTTATAAGCTATTTAATTAGAAGACACAAAAAAAACTAAAAAGGCTTATAACAATGATCTGGAACGAACACAGCCTCCTTAACTTTATTTCTTTTTCTTTCATAAATTAGATTTCAGCTCTCTAAGTATGGTAGATAAACATCTTCCGATTTTTTAAAATTGAAGCATTTTAAAGATTGAGATTAGTTATTTAAATTTTAATCCTTTTTTGATATATCTAAAAAAACTATTTTAAATAACTATTTATAAGCATATATAAAAAAATTAAGATAAAAATAAAATATTTCCTAGATTTTACATTAACCATTTATTGTGTTTTTGAATGATTATGTATTTTTAATTCTTTTCACACCAACTTATTTAAGTCTTGAATATAATTAATTTTGGGATTTCCTTAAAATAGCTGTAGAATATTAAAATTTCTACTAAATACTGGAAATTACAAAATAAATCAGTTAAGCTTGCAATTGAATAAAAAAAATTTAATTACGAAGTTAACTGCATTCAGTTAACAAATAAGTAATTCCAAGCCATCTTAGTACGACTCATTTATTAATTAGAACGGAGTTAATAACAAACGTAGTTAATTCAACGACGAATAATTGCTGCTAAGAAACAATTTGTATGGTGCTTCGAAAAATAATGTGGTATCTGGTATTATTAAGAAATAATAGTATTCGACATTTGAATTTCCCTAAGGAATGTTTCAAAGTTGTTTTCACTTTCTTGTACAAATTAAAGACAAAACTAAAGACCATGCAGTTGGTGAATCATTTATGGAAAGAAATTAAATTCTAAATAAATTAGTTGTTGGAATTTATTTTCTTTCGTCCTAAATGATGAAATACTTATTGAAATTGTTTTGTTACATATCATTCGTGTATTTTAACTTCTGTTTTACTATTTCCAAGATCCTCAACGTAAAATTTCTTACACTAGAATGGAAGATATTTGGTTATTCTTTGCTTTGAAAGGAGAGACAGTATATCTTTATCAATAAATATTTATTAATATCCTCGTTTTCTGAATCCCACCAAAGAATCAAGGATTTTTAGAGTTTCTAGTCAGGAAAAGATGATCGAGGTAAATTGGATATATTGTCATCCTGACCACAATACTTTTTGCTATTTTCTTAAAACTTTCATATGCCATCTTTATTTTTATTATTTTATATTCTTGAACTGCAAACTGTTTCATGCCAAATTGTAACGCGGGTTGATCTTAAAATAGGGTTTTAACAATTTCATCTTTGGAAAATATTATTACAGAAAAATTACAGATCTTTAGATTACACAGTAAAAAGTCTTACAGAGCCAGCTTTATTCTGTACGAAAATATTTCACATGAAGTATACAAAAAACAGCAAATAAGTAATAAAAACCGAGCAGCACAAAGAGCTGATTTGCTGTTTATTTAAGTATTTGCTTGTTACTGAGTAACTTTATATATACTTCGGCTGTGTCTTATTACCTATAATTCGTGCTTTTTTTTAATAAAACGCCTTTTTACGCTGTAGAGCTTGTTGGACTTTTAACTCTACAATTACCAAACGATATTCTTATCAATATTAAGAGAATATAAATTTTATCAATCAGAAAGGCTTTTTTGAATGATTTCCAACTGTACATAAATTGATTTAAATTTAAAAACGATCCTTTAGGGGAATATTTTAATAAATATATTCTAATCACACGCTTTCAATAACTTTTTTATCACATCTTTTGAGAATTAAGATATGGGATCATAGAAACGTTAAAATAAAGCAACCATTTTTTCCCTCTGTACTACGTATACGAGAAGATATTGAAATCGTCAAACAATTGGAACTCGAGAATTTCCATGAATCTCCATATTTTATACGACCTTCCTGAATTAGAACCCATTTTTGAAAAATATCCGTCCGTTTGTCCGTCTGTTGCAATGATAACTCATCATTTTTTTAATACATTTAGCTTTCGCTTTTATTATCAGCGAATAATTCGTGTTACGTAATTTCTGTTTGTATTATATTAAAATGGGCCTTAGTGCAATGGAAAAAAAAAACCCTTACTGTAAACAAAATGAAAAGAATGAGATTAGTACCTATTCCAAGGAGAACTTTTGATCTCCATTATAATTGTTACAATCAAGTTAAAGAAGTATTATAATAAAATTTTCACAAAAAAACTTATTATTGACTTTTTTCTGTTACCATTGTTATTCGTAAAATTTTGCTAACCAATTTAAAAGGCAAAAAAAAATGCATGAAGCTCAATTATGCTTGTAAATCTCAGTGTTGACTTTTAAATTAAATTTTTTTCCTAATTTGGAATATAAAAATTAAAATTTACCAAGCGGCATAAAGAAAAAAATTAGATAATTAAATCTCATTTGCCAAGTTGTAAAAAATTAAAGTTATATTCCGTTGCGTATATTAATATAAAAATAGAAGGAATAAAACAAAATTTCCTTTTTAAAAGCAATTAATATTATTTTTAAAAAGGAAGTTGCATTAATGCTTACAATAAAAAAAATCAAGTTTCCTAATTTTTTTACTTTATTTTAAAACGGAAACTTGGATTATGTAAATGTAATTATTATCTTTAAATCAAGCGTGTATACATTTGGTAATTATTAATAACCTTTTGATGTACAGAAAAAACATGGAGCAGTTGAAATCTCATCAAAATTAAGAAAAAAGTACTAATTATAAAAGTGTTAAAATAATGCAGAAAATAAGATTAAATTGTTCGATATTTATTTATTTATTTTCCTTTTACATTTTTAGAATGTTTCACTAATATTAAAACATTATTAATAAAAATAAAAAAATAAGGCGCCTCTTGAGTAACAAAATAAATAAGGAACAAAATCAGAAATTTCACTTTTTATATTTACTGATTTTATAAAGTGGTTATCGGGTTTTTTTTTCATTTGCTGTCATTTATAATTATAGAGCAAGTATAATCTGCAAATGTTAAACTAAGGAATAAATTTAGCGGCAAATCAAAGATAATTGATTAACAAAAAAAGTACAGATTTCTATGCGAGAGAAATGAGAAAAAAATCTTTAAGTGCTTATCACTTTCCGTCAAGCAATTTAATGAGATTAGAATATATTATTACGCCATTTTGTGTTGATATAAAAAGAAAAGTATACTAAAGACCCTCTTTTATTTTCGAATTAAACATGTAGTGTAAGAGATTGTTAAAAATGTTGTTATTTTTTACGTCTAAGCATCTAATGCATTTTTTTTCAAGAAAAAAGTTCTTAAGTTTTAATATAAAATGTCGTCCTGAAATATAAAATATTTTATCTATACCTCTTGAAAATTAGATGTAACATGCGTTAAATTTCTTTTAAACGCCTTTCATACTAATATAAGATCTTTGGTATGTCAAATTTTGGAAATGCCATTTTAGATATTTCGCGCTGTCATATAATGTTGGTGTTAACGCAACTGGTGATACAGACTACTTATTGCTCCTCCAGATAGCGCAGTGTTTGTATTTTTTGAGAGATCCGACAGATGTCATATTGCGCATTGTTTGAATAGAAGGTACGGCAAGCTATAAAAATAAAAGATACAAAGCGCCAAGAAACACTCAAGATTTTACCCCCGTAGTAATTATTTTTTGTTGGTGGTGGTGTTATTGATGATGTATATACTTTTACAAAATCTTCGAATAAATTGTTGTTTAATCTGGAATTTGGGTACTGCTAAGCAAAGTTTAAAATAATGGACAAACTAAATCATATGATCTCCAATGAAGATTGAATATTTTATACTACAAAAAAAGAGTCTTAATAAATGCAATTTGAAAAAAAAATTCAATCTGAATTATTAGAGGTAAATACGGACTTTAGAAAATAATTTGAATAGTAACAGAAAAAAAAATCTAAATGAAAGAAACATAGTAATTTCTTAAATGAATTGCCTGATTTTCTACATTATTAAATTAAATTGAATATTTTAATATGCAATTAAATTTTTCTATATTAAATAAAAAGTATGGTTAACTGTGTAATTTCTTTCATGACGACGATTTTTTTATACCCTTCTTTTTACCTCAATTACCTTATTCCCGAACTTGAAACATCTGTAGTTCCCAATTATTTAAATGGATATATGTAAAAACATTTATCAGGAAAAATAAATCCATGAAAAAGGCTACATTTCAATACATATAATAAAACAATTATGCAATACAGAATGAGCTTGATAAAAAAAAATGAACTCAATAAGCCTGATGTTAAGTCTAATTAAAATAAATAAACAAAAAATATTAGAGACAAATTTAAAATTAAAAAAAATTATCTGCTTGTCAGTCACAAAACAGAAAGTTTTCTTTATGCGAAAGTTACAGAAATTTCCAATCCCACCGAGAGAAAATCTTGTTTTGGCTTCTAGAAATTTCCAAAATTAATAACTTACATACTTATATTGCACAATATTGTAAGATATTAAACAATAATCACAATATTGTTGAATATTAGATGATATAATATAACATCTCCCAATATTTTATAATATTGTGACAGAAGATGTGATGATGATAATGTCGTGTTCGCTTTACGACGGAAAGGGGCTGCAGTAGCTTCTGAGGGCAGAAGTCCGACTTCTAGCTCATATGAAGATGAAACTCACACATTCGCTTGCACAACCCCGTTTTACAGGGGGGCACGTTCACACACCACACGGATAGAACACAGATGAAGAACATGCCCGAACCGGGATTCGATCCCGGGACGCCCAGATCACGCTGATGCGCTACCCCTATGCAATGACGCCGGCGACAGAATATGTGCTACCAGGGAAAGATGAAAAATTATATATCAATAATTTATGCTCAGTTAGCAATTAATACGTTTAGTTTCAATAATCATCTAATAAACATGTCATTATAAAGGAAGAACTCAATGTAGATTCTTTATTGTAGAATTGTATAAAATTTTAGATCAAATCTTCCAAAGAGATATCCTAAAATCAGCCATTAAATGTGGCTTATATTTTCCTCGCAAGTTTTGTTGTATAAGATTTTATTTGCAATGAAAAGTGTGCACAGAAATAATATTGTTACGAATCTGTGATATTTTTTTATCTGTAGTTAGTTTCATTCCAAGTAAAAAAGATTACCAAATATATTCTATAGTTGCTAGGCTAATGACTTCAAATTTTGGTGGCAAAGATGGAGTTTTCAAAGAAAATTTTAAATCTAGGGAGACATATCGGTTATTATTGGGAGATTATTGGTCTCCCTTTGCATTCTGAGTGTTATTCTGTTATTGATGGTTTTTATAAATGTTTGTTTAAGTATGTGTTTATAACTGAGAACGCTTATGTACTCGTCAGTTTTGTCTTGCTACATGTAATTCGTGTTTTTTGTGTCGTT
This sequence comes from Argiope bruennichi, assembly GCF_947563725.1. Taxonomy (NCBI): domain Eukaryota; kingdom Metazoa; phylum Arthropoda; class Arachnida; order Araneae; family Araneidae; genus Argiope; species Argiope bruennichi. The sequence continues at coordinate 63,483,549 of NC_079153.1, read as the reverse complement.
CGTTTGGGGGGGGGGGAATAAAGCGTTCGTTTTACGTTGTCGAGCTTGTTCACCTTCTAATTGTATAACTACCTATTGATTCCATTATTAATACTAAGGGAATACAAATATTCTCAATAAAATATTGTTTTGCTATTTCCTTATATATATATATATATATATATATATATATATATATATATATATATATATATATATATATATATATATATATATATATATATATATATATATATATATATATAATTGATTTGAATTTAGAAACACTCCTTTAGAGGAACATTTCAATAAAGGTATTTGAATCATTATCATTTAATAATTTTTATTACCTCGTTTGAGAATTAGGAAACGGGATCATAGAAACACTAAATGAGAGCAACTATTTTCTTTCACTTATTTATCATTTATTGTAATTGTCGAAAAATTCGAACTCCAGATTATGTAGAATCTTCGTGTTTTGGACCGCATTTTCGGTGTTGCAAAATATCCATCTCTTTGTCTGTGATAAAGTGAACTCAAAAACGGATGAAATTTGGCATTTGGTCTTTACACCGTGTTTGTAGATTTTTATCAAATTGTCATCAAACACCATTAAATGAAATTCAGTTCGAACATAAGTTAATACAATAAATACAACATGAAAAAAGGCCGATGAATAAAATTCCATTGAACATATATACAATTATTGAACATATATAGAATTATAGTATAGACACCTAACAAATTTTGAGACAAATCCAATAAATGGGCATATACCACTCCCAATTTAATTGCATTGCATAATTTGCTTCCTTTAGGTAATTAATTTATATAAAACATCATATATATATATATATATATATATATATATATATATATATATATATATATATATATATATATATATATATATATATATATATATATATATATATATATATATATATATATATATATATATATATATACATACAAAATATCATATAATTAGGACTCAATGAAATAAATAGAGCAGATAATTCAATCTATAAAAATTAGTTTTGGTGTATAGTTCATTAAATTTTTAATATTTTTTTCTTATCATTTATTAAATAATTTTTGAATATGCCTCTCACATATTTAGTATATAAAGGAATAATTAATGGATTATACATTGATCAATAAATCTGTGACGAATTCACTCAATATATTCACTTTACTAACAATAAGCAGAGGGTCAAAGCTGCTCATTAAATAATTTTCCAATAATATCAAATGACAAACGATAAATTTACCATCACAAAGACGGTTCTCATAGGTAGGAAAGAAAATAATAAACCTGACATTTTATTTAATGTGTCATTGTCTCCCTTTTTCATTAAGTTAACACTTCTCCTCTGTAGTTATTCCTTAAATAATTGAAACATAGAAGAACAAAAAGTAAGAGGGTCACAAGACCAGTTTCTGTCATGCAATCCCTCACTTTGATTTAGAAGTTTCGATAATAAATTGCTAACGATAAAATATTTTCCTTATTGTCAAGTTATGTCTTAAGTGAAGACAGATGTTGCTAAATCATTGAGGTACCATACTCTAAATAATCGTTAGTTGAAACCAAAAGATAATTAAAATTTGCATCGGAGATATAAATGTAACTTCTTGAGTATTATATTTATTTGTCAATGAAAGTTATTTTTTACGATTTATTAAAATTCTTATTTCTTACTTGCTACTCTGTAAAAAAATATTCTGAAATATTTGTTTATTCAGATAAATATTATTATTATTTGGCTAAAAGAAAAAGGCTGCGGTGGCCTGGTGGTAAGGTCTCAGCTTGTGAGCCATAGGATTTCAGGTTCAAGAGACCCAATTCCACCAAAGAACCATCGTGTAAAGGGGTCTGTAGCACGTTAAATCCGTCATGCCAAACGTTCTCCCGCTGGTGTGGTGTGGAGAGGGGGTGCCAGCTCAGGTGTCGTCATCGTCATCTGACCGCGGTTCAAAATTACGTGGTCCGTCCCAAAATAGTCCTAGTGTTGCTTTACAACGGGACGTTAATATAATATAACTATCTTGGCGAAAGGAAAGGCTTGTTTAAAAGTATTAAGAAAAGGAAATATTAAAGTTAACTTATTTTTTTACCGAAGTGAATGGCGTTTATTGCAGTTTAAACTTGAAATGGATAAGCATAATTGTATTTCTAAAATCATTTATACTTATTAAGCACAATCTTTAATAAAATATTATCTTTAATTTATTTCTTTGAGTTAATATCTTGAGTAAATTAGATAACATAAATTTCTGAATAAATAATATTTGAAATTATAAAATTATATAAATTTCAAGCTGAATTAGATTAGATATTAAAACTAAATCTAAAAGGTTTTATTTAATTCAATCTTCAATAAAGTATTATTTTACATTTATAACCTTAAATTAATATCTTGAATAAGTTAGACTAAAATAACTGTCTAAATGAATAATATCTGAAATTACACAATTATTTGAAGTTTAGGCATTTTGATAATAAAGCTGAATCTAATTTGGAAGTAAATCATAAAACCACTCTATCAAGTACATATAATTATTAAACTATCACACAAATATTGCATTTTTATTTTTAATTTTTTTAAATATTGCATTTTTATTTTAGTTTTTGATCGTTAACTTTCAACAAATGTTTTCTTCACATTTTTGCTTTTACCTCTTCTACAATTTTTTTAAAATGTCAATGTACAAAAAGTTTAGAAAATAACTGTTATCATAATGGGCAAGAGAGAAAACAAGACTATTTTCTCAAGTCATTCTTGCAGGAAGTCAAGGGAGTGAAAGATTTTTATTGAACACGTGGTAAGTATTAGAAATGTCATCGAAAGTCCGCATTTGTTCTTAACACAGCCAGGTGTCGTTTTAGTAGTTCTGGTTTGAAAAGCTTTCTTTATGGAAAATTTATGTAATCGCATAATGATATTTTCTAAATATTTGCCAGCACTAGAAATGTCTCAAATGCTATACAAAATTTGCAATGACGTTTTCAAACATCGGCATTGAATTCATTCCACTTTTTCACCGAGCCATTTGTTTCAGTTACCTAAGGACCATGAATTTTTGTCGACGCCATTCATTTTTATTTATGTAATAAAATTCTATATTTTCCATTTTTATTTATATAATATTCATGTATTGACATCTAGGTATTATCGTATTTGATTTATACTTTTAAAGATAGCATACGGGTAATCCTCTCATTTCCCTCTTAATGATCTCAGGATTTTCTCACTTATAATAAAAGCATTACGCTATCGGTAAAAAGATCAGATCAGAATTTCAGAGCTTAACTTGAGGTTTACTTTGAAAAGGTTATGATGCATAATTTATGAAGGAAATACTTGCCAAAGGAAGGAAAGGGTTTTTGTGAGTTTCAAAAATGCAAGTCATTAATTTAAAAAATTGAAATTTGATGGTACTCAAAGGATAAACATAAAAGATTTTTTTTTTAATTCTACATGTTCTTAGTTTTATACTTTTTCAAACTTTTATTTTACGTATCTTTCTTAATTCCCACTCTGAGTCTAATTAACTTATTGCATCATTTCGACTTAAATTAACGAACAGGATATTGAAAGTGCTAAAGCCACTGACAATTGTGTTGAGGAACTCTATGTATTACAAACGTCTGAGAATATTTTCTTTCAAGGACTTGAAATAGAGATAGAATAAACAGATTTTTAGACTAATAGAAATTAATATCGTTAACTTCTATTTGACTATTAATATTTTGAAAAGAACTTATTCAGAATGTTAAAAGCTTAAACTTGACACTCTAAAAAGAACTTACTCAGAATGTTAAAAGCTTAAGTTGGATATTCTGAAAAGAACTTATTCAGAATGTTAAAAGCTTAAGTTGAACATTCTGAAAAGAACTTATTCAGAATGTTAATGGCTTAAGTTGGACCTTCTAAAAAGAACTTATTCTGAAGAGATTGACATTCTGAAAAGAACTAATTTAGATTGTTAATAACTTAAGTTGGGCATTCTGAAAAGTACGTATTCAGAAACGTTTCACATTCTGAAAAGAACTTATTCTGAAAAGAAATTGTTCAGAATGTCAAACTTATTCAGAGTTTTAAAATTACATATTTTCCAATTTGTAGCATGTAATGTTAAGGTTAGAAATCGTGCGCATTGTCTGATTTTACTTGAAATATAAATGTTAGCTTATAAAATCAAACGTAAAACATAATGGAAGTGTCGTTATATCTTATGGCATTTTAAAATGTTTCTAATTAAAAAGGCATTGGACTGCAACAGTTTGTTTGAATGTTGAAAGATACTCCCTTTCAGTTTCTTTGAAAATTCAGAGTTTTACCTTATATGGTTACATTTTTATATAAATAATAAGTCAGGAAAAGATGTTAAAAACCTTTCAAGTGCATTTTTCACTAACAATTCCAAAATAAGGAAACTATGGAAATGTCCGGGCATATTCTCCCATGGCGGTTACTAATTTCATAAGAATTCTTGTAACCGCTTGGGTACTAATGCTACTTCTTTGGGCTTAAACATTTTATGTATCTATTCTTAGTAATAAAGGAAAGACATTATAGCAAAATAAAAATATAAATTAAAATTAATTAATTGATGAAAGCTTTAGCAGATATAGAAAATTCTTTAAAAAAAAATTCTTGTTATCATTATCTGTTTTGGAAAGTTTCCCGTGATTTTTTTAGTTACTAATGCCAACTTGTAATTAAAAAATATTCCCCTGTCTTAAATAATGATAACAGAAGATTATGTAAAAATGAAACTACATTTAAAAAAAATAAATTCAGTTTGAAAATTTAAGCACAATGCGCTTTTAATTTCAAACGTTGAAAAAGAAGTTAAGATGCATGGAAAGTAATGTCCTTTTTTCAACAATATATTATTAATAAATATTTATTAACATAATTTTAATAATAAACGAGATTTTTCTAAACATAACTTTCTTTTTCGCTTATGTTCATTCTGAGTAGCTCATTTTTATCTCATACTTAATGCTTCTAAATTATACCATAAATTCAAAAATACCTATACCTTATCCTTTTAAATGAGCATAATTACTCTTTTAATTCCGTACAAGAGGCGTAATTACTTCAATTAAGAAAAACTCAAAATCTGCTCTTCAAAAATTGACGGACTGATTGACTTCCATCGAACGCATAATTATGCTCATTTGATACCATGTTCATAGAGAGCTATTCAAATTAAAAATAGCTAGTAGAAAAAGTTATAAACTCCTTTTTATTTACAAATTAAGTTTCATAGAAGGTAATATTCCTTACGATTATTGGAAACTGTACTCTCTTAAATATTCACTTCCGCATGAATAAAAAACACATTTCATTCCTGTCGTCTTAGCTACTGTTTGACTTTAAAAATTTATAATTTTGATTCGCGATAAAATAAAGGTTTTTCAAAGAATTCCCTGCTTAAAAGTCACTCATGATATCAATGTGGATGTCGATGTCTTGGAAAATTTTAATTTGTATGGGGGGGGGGCCTTGCGAGCGCGCGAGTGTGTGCATGTGTATGTATGCGCATACTCATATAAATGCTATACTATTCTTATGCTATAAATATTCTTAATTCCTGGAATTTCATGCCCCTTTCAGGTGTTCAAATATTTTATTTTCCAACATAAAAATGATACTATTGGTGCATGTATCAATGAAAAAATGTTAGAACTTAAGATGAAATCGGTTTTTTTCATTAAATACAAAAATCCTGTTTTTAATGAATCGTCAAAGGTTTACTGCTTAACTAGAAAAAAACTTTTAAATAGGGAGTTCTGAAAGGAAATGAATACCATATAAAATATTTACTGATATAAAAAAAAATTTTGTTATGAAAAATATTTTTCAATCTTTACTTAGAAGAATTAGTTAGAAGAGTTATTTTTCATTAATGCTTTAGAATATTTCTTAAACCTGTAACATTCTACGGCAGAGTGTTAAATATAAATGTTTAAGACAATCAGAAATTCTTCATTCCATTCATCTGTGATGATTTCAGAAAAAAGAAACCCTCAAACGTTACAGAGATATATTTGAACTGTCACTTCAATTGTTTCAATATATACAATAATATCACATGTGAAATAAAAAAAAATATTTCTGCTTACATTCAAATAAGTTCGTTCATGAAAAATCTAGAAAAAAAAAGCAGTTCGAGTTTCTTAAATTTATAATCCGATTCCGTTAAAAATGTCATACTTTATTTTCTTCTCAATCCATAAAAAGTAACCTTAAACGATGAAAAAAGTAACCTCAAATCCATAATAAAACCTAAAAGTGATTATATTTTCTTTATCACTGAGAATATCCGACTAGTAAGAGAAAAGGCTATCGATTCCAGTTTCATATTTCTAAGTGATGCTTTCACTTATAGCTTTGTGAAAGACTTTAAAAACTAAGAAATCGTTTGCTTTTTTTTTTTTTAATATTCTTTTTAAAAACGTGAGTCGTGTAACAATTTAACCTCGAAACCATCGTTTTATTTTGTTTGTTTGTTTTTTTGCCATAAATTCCCTTCAAACTGCGTTTATTTTTGGTAGGAAAATGGCTTCATTTACATGTTCTCTGCGTCATTCTTATCATTTAGAGCCGTGAAAACGAGGAATATTCGAGTATGGGGATAAAACGACTAAGGTGGTTAAGTGGTCTCTTGCGGTAGTAAGAATATTTAAAACTTCTTTGGTAAGTCTGTTTTGTTATTTTAAATTTAAAAAAAAAGATGAGCTATTGCTTTTCTCCATTCTATTGAAATTCTACCCACTTTTTTTTATAGGTTTAAATAGAAAATAGTAATTTTTTTTTCTTTACTTAAATTATTATTTTTTAAAAATTTAGATATCCATGCATCATTTACAAGCGAATGGAGCAAATGCTTATTTTACCACAAATATCGAATAATTACAAAATATAAATAAACTTATATCCTATCTCAAAATTTAAACAAAAAGTAAAAACACAAAGAAAAAAAGAGGTCCATATAAATAAAAGAAGTTCATCTTATTAAGATGGAAGACAACGGTATATTCCTTATAATTGAATTAACTATTTTCAAATTTATTTCAATTCTTATTCAAAAAAATAACAAAATATTGCATATGAAGCAATCACCGATAATTACATTATGGACATCGCTTATTACAGTTGGATTGGATTGGATTTTTTATGGAGCAAGACCCAAAGTTGACTATACTGTGCCGAAACATGCGGAATGTGTATATTGCCATATGATCTACTACAGAAAATATTTCCTCTAGGTTAAAATACAAACTACGTTTTACAGTTATAAAAACAAAGCACAAAAAGTTTAAAGGATAAATTATGACTCCAATTACGGAAAAAATCTTATGGTATTTATTTATTTAAAATATTTAAAAATCTTATGGTATTTATGTATATAAAATGGATAAAATTTATAGCTCTTAAAAAGTCAAGGATATTCCTGTGAAAGTGTTCTTCCACCAATTCACGCATCTCCAATGTTAATGAATTAAAAACTGCATACGATGAGAAGGAATTTTAGAACATTGAATTAAAATGTGTAAAACTGTAAGATTAACATTGCAGTCTGAGCACATCGGTGCACACTCCCCAAACAAAAGATATTTGTGGGTAAGGTGAGTGTGACCAATGCTGGTTAATTTGACATCTGCCCTCTAACTAAAACCCCGTGGGGGGGGGCACCTTGAAATGAGTATGAGATGCTTTCCGGCATGGTGTTGGATCTCGCCATCCTGGAGGGTACACAAATAGGTGGGGGATCTGACTCCTCCCATCGATGACGGTACGTACTTCCTTCGGGAAGGGTTGTACCGTGGCCGGTGATGGCCTTTAGGATTCAACCACAGTTCCCGTCAGTGTTGCTGTTACAGGCTGTCCGGTCGTTCAGTCTTATGGTTTAAATCCGTGTGCCTTCGTGGTGGGTCGGAGAGTCAGTTGGTTGACTTGCCCTCTAACTAAGACAACAGGCCACAAGTTAATAGTAGGTTTAATAAAATGCAATTTATTTTGTATTTCTTTATCCCAAACAGAAAGTATATGCTTGTCATATGTGGAAACAGATCAGTTTATGTGCACGGTCATGATAGATTATGTAGAGCATCAGTTGGTTTTGAGTCCTAAAGACCATGATCGGTGAAAATTGACAGTAATTTTTTCAAAGTCGTGTTATGAGAACTTTGCAATAGATAGTCTTCCTATAAGGAATCTAAATAAAATACTAAGAATAAAATGGGTATTATAAGTGTCTGGTATAATTATTCGTGATAAAAAAAATAATTTATATTTTAAACTGTTGCGAAATTTCCGGGGCTCGTTTGGATAGTGGGAGTTATATGGTGTGGAGAACGCTCAATCAGCAGGAGGCAGTAGAAAATGAAACAACGACGTTTATTTACACGAAGACACACAGAACAGCACAAAGACGACAACTATATACAGCACAGAAGACTATTATCTTCAGCCGAGACGTGCAGCATACAACAGTATTCACAGCAGCATACAACAGTATACACAGCAGCTCTACTCCGTTGCTGCTCCGCTAGCCCCTGGAAGACGAGTTCTTTACCGTCGCTTCCGACTACTCTTCGACTGCACTCCATGACTCCAATTCACCACTGGTCCACGACTCCACTCCGACAGCTACATGCTGCTTTTTTATAGGTGTCAGGAGGCGGGGCTAGAAGCCTCTCAACCAATCAGGAACATTCGGGGAGTATCTCCGTTCCTACTGGACGGCTCGGGAAATTTCACGATGTTTCGGGTATATTTTATTTTGGCGCCAAAGTCGCCAAATTCGTCGCCAAGTCACCAAATGGTCGCCAAGTTTGTCGCCAATCTCCGGGACCTCCTATGGAACCAACTATGCTGGGAAGCAGCATCGCAGGTTCATAACAATACTTTTGATTTTAAAATTATATTGATTCTTCTAACTTAATAAAATGAGGCGTCTCTTATTTATAAGCATTAAATACTTTCTGTATATTTTAAAACTGAGCATCACATTCACGATTTCTGAAACTTAATGTTTTAATTTCTTTTTATGAATTGAAGCAAGAATCGCTTGAAATCACTGAAATTACAAATTCGCCATAAATTCTGTTGACCATTTATATTATGCTGCTTTCTCAGTTGCTGTTTGAAGTATCTTAATGGAAAAATTCGATTTCCATTTCTTTACACTTTTCATACTAGCTTTCCCAAAAGATTTTTAATGGGAATAATATATAATCTAGAAGAAAGATAATACATGGCATTCATGATACTCTGAATCAAAGATATTTTTGCTGAGATCCTGGTATGAATCTAAGTTCTTCCTTAACGCAGCAAAAATATGATTGAAGCAGCATAATATTATTACAAGATTTCTTCAAAGGTTCTATATGGGGGTAACATCCAATCAAAGAGAAAAGCAATCCATGACATTAAATTATTCTGGTTCAACCATATTTTTGCCGAGTTAGTGGTACAGATTTATTTTCTTCTTTACTTAACAAAAATATATCTGAATCATAAACATAAATTTGGATTATTCCAGCAAATCCAGTAAAGGAGTTAAGCGGTTCATCTAATATTTACTGACAATCTGCAAAGTTCAATTTTCAGCTGAAAAGAATCATTTGTTAGCTATTAAATATCAGACTACAGGAAATTATTATTTATTCCTGCTAATTTCTCACTTAAAAGGAAAATTTTTCTGGATTAGTTTTATCAAACACATTTTTTTTTTCTCTAAATAAGTTGAAAATCTCTTATCACCATAAAAAAATAGCGTTTTTCTTCTATTTCGAGATTGTTTTTAAATATGATTTATGCAATATTTTCTTGGAAGTAATTCTTTAATTAATTTTGTGAATTTCAATTCTAGATAGATAGATAGACAGATACATACATAGATAAATAGATAGATATTGACATCTATATAGTTATATAGATAGATATAGACATCTATATAGATATATAGATAAACAGATAGATATTGACATCTATATAGTTATATAGATAGATATAGACATCTATATAGATATATAGATAAACAGATAGATATTGACATCTATATAGTTATATAGATAGATATAGACATCTATATAGATATATCGATAAATATACACATAGATATAGACATCTTTGTAGATATATAGATAGATATAGACATAGATACAGACATCTATATAGATCAATATAGACATAGATTTAGACATCTATGTAGATATATAGATAGATATAAACATCTATATAGATATAGATATAGATACAGACATCTATATACAGATATAGATATAAATATAGATATAGATATGGAATGATGATAAAATCCATCATAATTATGTATTTTTCTTCTTAATACCATTCTTAATGAGGAAGTATTACATAATTTGTATTGTTGGTAAGATTGGATCACTAGAGTAATCTTAATTCTATTAAGCATTTAGGCCTCAGAATAAGCAAATTATGCTGAAATTACATAAATCTAGCTTTCCAAATAATATTTTGGAGAAAGCGCTGCTTCATTACAATTAAGTAACGTGCCTTTAAAATTACATATATAAACTGAATGTTATGGTAAAATGATCCTAACAAAACTTGCGTGTTTTAAAGTAATAAAGCATGTTATTATATCATCAAACAGAAAGTAGGTAAAACTGCAATTCACTATAACAGGCTTATTAAAATGGATTAAGGTAACCGTGAATTCCAGGATTCGTGTTTATGAATTATTCACTTAGAGTTATGAAATTTTTAATGTATTATGTATTAAAATAAAAATACATTAAATTTTGTTTCTAAATATTTACATATTGTCTTTACAACTCATCATAATGATGTATTTTTTCTTCTTAATACCATTCTTAATAAGAGAGTGTTGTAGAATTTGCATTGTTGGCTAGATTAAGCCAGTATGATAAGCTTAATTTTATTAAGCATTTGGACCTTTAAATAAGCAAATTATATTGCAATTACATAAATGTAGTTTTCGAAACAACATTTTAGAGAAAGCGTTGCTTTGTTGCATTTAGGTAGCATGTCTTTACAATTACATATCATTAAATGTTTGGTAAAAAGATCGTAATAATACTTGCATGTTTTAATTCTGCTAAAACATGTAATTATATAACAAGAGAGAAAGCATGTAAAGCTGCAACTTACTATAATGATTTTATTAAATAATTTAAAGGAACGGTGGATTCTAGTGTTCATTTTTGAGGTATATTCACTTAGGAAATTTTTATTGCATACGTTTTAAAATGAAAATACTTCAAATATCTTTAAAGTTCTCTTTACAATTTTTAAAGAATTAAGAAATATGTAAATTTTAAAATTTTCAAAATATTCTAAATGACGCATTTTTTTTTTTTATTATTATTAGTTTCTTGGTTTCCTATATAAATTTATTTGAAACAAAACTGGGTGTGATTTTATAATTCCAATAAAAAGTTAATTTTTTATAAATATTTTTATAAAAAATATTTATAAAATTGAATGAACAATGAATTTTCATTCAATGAAATTGAGCAATGAATTTTCATAAGAATTTTGTGTTTTTCTGAGCTGAAATAAATTTAACTATTTAAAAGAATTTGAAGTATAAAATATATACCCAGGTCTATTTTCATATTTTAGTAATTTTATATATATTCAAAAAAGGAAAAATGGGACCTATTTTTCCATTTTTTCAAAAAAATGGAAAAATAGGTTTTCAAAAACCTGGAACATTTCAAAAAATATTTAAATCAAATAATACTATCATTTTGAGAAAACTCATTTAAAACATTTATTTCTTTAAGTTTTCACATATTCATTTTAATGAAAAATTCATTTCATAGTGCTATTTTTGTGGAGAAAAAAACATATATTTTGGTGATGGAATAATGCAATGTCGTAGTTCCGTAATTTTTGAGAATTTTAAACTCTATTATTCCTTTACGAAACAGTTAAAATTGTTTTTTTGGCCTAGAAGTTGATCAGAGTAGATGATGAGTAGTTATCTAAATTAAGCTAATTAAATTAATGGAAATAGTATCTTGAAGGGAAAGTCCAGAAAGATGTGGTAAACAAAAGTCAGTCCTTATAAATTTGAAATGGAACGGAAGTAAACAAAAAAGAAATAAAGAACATTAGAGATATTAAATATTGATTCTCAAACAATAAAAACTAAGGTTGCTTAGTCTTGTATCATAGTTGCTTAGTCTTGTGAGGAAACAAAAGAAAATATTAAAAGATACAGCGCATAAAATATCACATTTGGGTGCATACACGCTGATATGAAAGAATTTTAAAAAAAATTTTGCTTTCATTATACTTAATTAAATTGATGAGTGAGAGCAGAACATACCTGGTGATTTGATAATAATCGTAGGCATTAGAGCTGAAAAAGCTTAAAAGATTAAATAATTAAAACAGTAACTGTTTTTCCATTGAACTCAAAATTTAATAATCATTTAATGCAAATAAATGGGGTTTTTTTTCTAGAAATTTTCAAAGACATTCAAAATATTTAAACTAGATACAAAGTACTAAAAAAATATGTTAAAAGTACTAATCTGTTTTTTGTAGATTCCTATAGGAAAACTACTTATTGCAATGGTTCCCATGGCAAGACTTCGGGAAAATTTCTTCACATATATACATATGATGTTTTGCCCATATTACCTCGTAAAAACAGAATAACTTGAATAATTTTGTTTGGATTTTGACTGGCATGGAATATTTTGTGAAAAATGTAAAAATCTCAAACAAGTTCGTTAATGATCCCTTTAGCTCAATGGAAGTGGAAATGGTAGGAAGTGGACTAAAATTCTCATTTCGCTATAACTTTCTTAATATTGAAGATTGGAAAATAAAGTTGATTAGTCAAATTAGAGCTTCATTAAGACGGAAAACTTATATTTAAAGTTTTTCGATAATGGCAATATCTTAGAAGTTAAGAATTGAAAAGTAATTTACAAGCCCTAATACTGATTGTTTCTAACATCAATAATTTATGTTGCCCGATAGTAGTTTAGATGTAAACCTCTGTCTCCCAGCTTGTTGAGAGGATTTATTTTCAAATCATATCATTACAACTAATTTGTTTCATATACAAATTTTTATTTGTTATTTTAAATTCATTATGTATTAATACTATCAATTTTTCAAAATTATTTTTAATTCTGTTTCATTTCTTTTTTGTATTCTTTTCTTATTTTTAATTCCTTAATAGCTTCTAAATAGAATGAGATAAATCTTCTTAAAGCTTCCAGTCTGAAACTTTTATTTTCACATTAAATCATTTGTTCTATTTCCAGAAAAAAAGTGTTACTTTTTCCTTTAACCGTAACAATATCCAGTTAACGAACAATTGGAAAATGTGTAAAAGTTAAGTCACTAAGTTAATGTTACTTAACAAATATAAAGATTGTATCCTTCTTTTTACAAATAGTAGTAGATTCCAGAAAGAAAGATCCTTTTTACTTTCTTATTGGCATTTGAAAGGCTTTTTATCGATTAAGTGTCTTAAAGTAAAACAATTCCATTATTCTTTTCAAAGAAGTGAATCTTTTCTTTTAACCTCGAATTGATGCATCTATGTTACAAATTCCTTTTTGATGCTAACCATTTTTTTCCAAGCTTAAAAAGTATCAAATACACTTCCTATTATAATTTTTTATCAATGAAAAGTGTATTTAGTTTAAATAATTTCTTAATTACGTTATACAGAAAGCAGAATTAAAATATGGAGAGATTTAAAAAAATAAAATGGAAGTTAACATGAATTGAATAATCTGTTTCAAATTTCGAAATACAATGATTCGAATTTACAAATACTTATTATTTATTATACATTGGCATGAAATGCCAAAGAGCTGTGTGTGCTTCTCAATATAAGGCAACAGTTAAATCTCCAATCTTTTTCTTTAACATTGTAGCAGCTAATTTAATAACCGCATGTATTTTTGAATACTCTGAATAGTATTCAAAAATTCAGAGTATATGCATACATAATACTCTGAATATTTATTAGTATATATGATCGTCCACCGTCATCTCAAACTGCTGACTAAATAATCGACAATTATTTGATGTAACTCCTTTAACTATTCGGTGCAAAACTATATCTATATTTCAATCAAAATAAATACAAAGAAGGCTTATCAATAAAGACAAAAATTTAAAAACCAGGAAATAGTGTTTGAAAAGCAATTCACATCCAATAACTAAGCCAAAAAAATTGAAGCAAAAAGGCGAAAAGCAGTAGGCAAAAAGCGAAAAATGTCCACTATTAAAATTAAAATTAATAAATGCAATATAATTAATTGTAATTGCTAATTAGTAAAATACAAGTTTACACATTAGTGCCTTTTTATAACTTCTTTAAATATCACTTTAAATTTTACTCTAATTTATTCCAAACAAATTGATACATCTAAGAATGATCGATTGGATACAAATGATATTCACAGTGTTTATTCAGGAGCAATTCCATGTATTTTGAGAATACAAAGTACATAATCACTTCTTTAACGACGACGGTGAAATCCGCTCTTCTTCAGAACCGACTGAAGAGCCCCTTGACTTTGGCACGGAGCAATTAAGTTCATTCAAGGACACACTTCACAGGACAAGACTTATCCTATAAATTCCAGTCTTTCAATGAAAGGTTAAGCCTTCGCTTTTCTATTTCCATATAAAAGTAAAGTCGAAGATAGTCGGCTCAACGATTATACGAAAATGTTGTTTACAACGTCATTTAATCTTTCAAAGATAGAAAGATACTAATAAAAATACTTAAAATAATATACATACTCTCCAGATAGGAAGATACTTATTGAAAATATATGTTTTACTTTTGTACCAAATAAAATTGAAAGGCTTCTTAAAATGATATAAGAATATAATTGCAGAACATTATTCAATTTAATAACAATTTGTATTACTTGTAATATTACTAACATTTGTTGATATGAGCGTTACAATCAGTCATCAAAAATATGATTATTGCTGATTTCTGAAAATAAACATTGACTCTAATCGCCACAGCACTCCAAAACTTTATTATTTAATGACAACCATTGCCGCGTGCTTTAAACATGCACTATTCACTGTGAAAAAAATGAGCCTAATCTTTATACTTTAATCAGCAATAAGTGAACCAATGAGGTTGGGATAGCCCGGTAGGTTGAGCGTTGGATTCGAGTCCCTTTGGTTGCGAGTTCGAACCCCGCCGGTCGAAGATTCCCCGCGTGCTTGGTGGCTGACGCGCGTATAAATCTGTCGTGGTCACAAAGTCCTCCATGTCGAGAGTAATACCACTGAGGGTACTGGATCAGGGGTTATCGTTCTCTGATTCAGGTCTAAATTATAATCTGTGAATGATATGCGAGAATGAAGTCCGCCCCTTGAAAAGGGTTGTGACGTGTGTGTAGTTAAGTCGTACTCTTGACCCTAGTTGGCTCTACGATAAAACAAGAGGCGATCCCCTTTAGGCTTAAATCGGCTGTCTTCGAACAGCGGGCTTGTCCGTGGCAAGTGCCATAAGTAATAACAATATAAACCAATGGAGGTAGTCCCCCCAAAAATTATTCGCATAATTTCTAATAACAGTGTTATTTCAAATATCACTTTGCATGTTATTGGCGTGCTATAATTACAAAATATTAATTATCCTTTTTCATGAATTAGCTTTTTTGCTATAGAGCATGTGAACCTAGGTAAATTTTTTACCAATTAACCCCTGGTATGCTATTAATATATCCGAAAATCGAATGAGAGTTTTAGAGGCGTGTTTTCAACCAATTGAAACAAAAAATTGACACAGAACTACAATTACAGTCTCAAAATCGTTTCTAAATTTGATATATTTATGTCCTTGCTTTGTTTTATCATTTAGTTTTTATGTCTGCATGTTTCTGAAAGTACAGACGGTCACACATTGCTGAATTTAGTACAAAGTTTGAAAGGTGTCTATAATAAAATGTTAACTCTAGGAGCATAAAACATGTGCTAACCAACGCTTATATTTCCTTTTAGTAGTTTAGTTTCTGTAATAGTGGAATCCCTTTTGTAGTTAAGTAATTACTGCATTCATGAAGTATTTTTATAGTATTAAAAAGGTCATATTTATAAGCTGTTTTTGTGATGGTTGCTACCAGAATTTTCTTAAAAATAGAAATATATCAAAATTAGTTGGCGAAAGGAAAGAATCTCTTGTTTGATTAACAAAGAAAATTTTTTAATAATTTGGTAATTAAAATTTTCATTATATGAATTTTGGTTCTTTTGAGCTGAAAGTAAAATGTATAGAGTGTAAGCTAAGAATTTTTCTTGTACTCCAAATACTCGATAAATCTAAAGTTTAAGTTGAATTTTTACAAAATTGTTGTAAGAAAAATGGAAAGGAAAAATGAAACAATTGGGAAAATGGAACAATTTAGACCTCAAGATTTTGAAGAATGCTCACTTTTCAGATATTTCTTATTTCAAAAATCTGTTTGTGCAGTCTATGAACATGTTAACTCAAAAAGCACAACGATCTAAGCGAATGAAATTTGTTTCTCAAAATTTACAGCAAACACGGAAACTCCTATAAAATTTTGAAAGAGATATGGCTAAAGGAAACTTGTCAGTTAATATACATGTGCACGTTGTACCTGGAACAAAATAATAAACATGATAACTGAAATTTTGTATATGATTTTATTATTATTAATCTAGTGAATCTGAATCATATTTAATTTGTCAGGAGCTTGATTGTCAATCGCTTTCAATCAGCAGGTGCAAGTATAAATGAAAATGATATTTATTCAATTGTGCAATAAACCATATGGATAAATTTTAAAATTGTTAAATTTAAATCAATATATAATAATGGAATCAATCTCTCTAAAGAAAGAAAGTCCAATTTTTTTTATCTTGATGATTTTTTTTATCTTGATGATGTTAGAAGTAGTAAGAAAAATTAATTGTTTTAGAAGTGTCAAGAAAAATTAATGGTGTTAGAGATGTTAATAAAAATTAAAGAACTTTATCAAATTTCTAAAAAAAAATTTTATTCTTATTGGAAAAATTTAAAATTCTTATTGGATCACTGTCAGTTCTATGTAATTAAACACAAAATGTACTATATTTTGTGAGTGTAGAGAAGATTCAAAGCGAGGACACATTTACTAATTTTTGTTATGTCAGTAATAAATACAAGATATTGCTAAAATACAAAAATATTGTTAGAAAATCTTTCCGAAAATTAAAATTTTGTGCAGTGGGTTGTAGATAAACATATAACAGGGGCAAAAACAAATAAGAAAGCTTTATTCTACATAAAAGCAGGAATTCATTGTAGTAGACACCGAAGCATGCACAAAAACAGTGCCTACAGTAAACAGTAGCATACAAGCAACAAATCAGAAATAAACAAAGATAACAACAAAACGCATATAGTAAACTAGCAAGAGAGAACTATTTACACATATCTAACCATCTAATCATTTAACTACCCACTTGTGCAGACCTCAACCACCGACGCATTTCTGATTGCTCAATATTAACTTTACCTTTGTCTCCAGACATTTTTATAGTATCCGAGACAGAGCACAAGAATTTCTAGCAGGATCATGGAGCTATCGGCAAGATTCTTATAGATTGCGGAATCTTTTATAACCAAATTTGCCAAATGATCATTCGGATTGTCACGAAGATTGGTAATCATTGTCATGGTCGGCAATCATTCAGGATTTGTTAGAGTTATCTATAAAAATATCTTCCTTTCCAGCAAGATTACTGACCTGTGAAGAAAAGTAGAACGGGAGTTAATAACATTCTTGCAAATGTGTTACATAAAATGCTGCTGTTTTGTACTTAAAATACTGCAGTTATTCCATTATTTTCTATGATTTATACAGGTAAAAAGGAGAAATCTTTGTTTATTCCTGCACATTTATATATTCGGTTTTAACAAAAACAATTTTTTATAGTTTTAGAGACAGGGCACAGGAATTTCTAGAAGGATCACTATAATTTGCGTCCTAATGGAACTATCGGCAAGATTCTTGTAGAATCTGGAATCTTCGATTTTGTAGCCAAATTTGCCAAATGGCCATCTGGATTGTCATGAAGGTTGGTAATCATTGTAATGGTCGTCAATCATTTAAGATTTGTTAGAGCTATCTATAAAGTTATCTTCCTTTTCAGCAGGATTACTGCTTTGAGAAACAATTTACAAATTTGTAATAATATTTAAAAGAGAGAAGTAGAACATAGAGAGTAGCTAATAATATTCTTGCAAATGTGTTACATAAATTCCCGTTGCATAAAATACTGCAATTATTCCATTTATTTGATACAGGTAAAAAGGAAAAATCTTTACTTATTTCTGGAGATTTATATATTCGCTTCTAACAAAAACAATTTGTCTTTGTCCACCTCAATGCACCCTGATCTTTGACAAAGTAACATTAAATGAACTTGGGATTGCTCAAGAAAGTTTGGTTGTGGTTCTTCTTGTTAGGAAATCAATTAGATTGTCTGGACGATTCCCATTTGTGTAAGACTCGAAGATTTCTTGAGAATAAAGAACAAAGTGAATCAAGAAATACAATTTATTACCATTGGAGAAATGATGCGCTTTTAACGTTTGTAGCAGTTATTTATTCATTAATTTAAAAACTTTTTCTTTACCAAGAGAATATTTGCTAGAAGGATTTTGATAAAATGTAACAATTTTTAATAGTTTACGAATAGTATTACTAAATCTTCCCCCCAATTGCATTCAGATTTTCGATTATCTCTTTGGTTGTTTTGCTGTCATTTTCAGAAGAAACAGCATAAGATCAATAATTTAATGATGTATTATAATTATGATGTATTTCATTTTTTTTTTTTTTTTTTTTTTTTTTTTTTTACTCTTTTTGAGAAGAAACCTCGTAAGAAAGTATTAAATGGAAAGTACATGTTGAAATATCAACAGTTATTTTCTTTTCAGAAATTTTACAAATATAATTTCTAGTTCGAAATTATGCAGCAAAAACTTTTAAATATGCAGATATTATAAAACTTAAATTCCTTTTTTTTTCCTACTGAAAGAATGGCGTCTGTGAGATGCCACTTTCAGTTTTCTGCTAATTGTGTTAATAACGTATGATATAATAGTTCGAATAACTTTATAATGATTGATTCTAAAAGAATGTTATTACTGTAAGGCTATTTGAACACAGAGAATATATAAGAAACATATCAGAACTGTGATAAAACTTTTAATTTTTTTGCACCGAATTTGAATTATTTTCAAACATTCTCCACATCAAAAACAAAGGATCACAAAAAGTATTGTCGCGTAGATAACCGTGTATTAACTAGTGTCAAGAATGAATTGATTATGGATTGAAGTAAAAGTAGGGATAACTCAAATTTTTTTTAAAAAAAACACATTTTTTGGAATTTTGGTCTTTTTACGTAGATCAAAAATTGCATAACATTACAATAGTTCGTCATATTATTTATATGCTGATTCATTCAATAGATAATATTATAAATTAAATGTATCCAAAATCACAAACTGATATTTTTTATAAAATATTAGTAATGGTATTTGGAAAATAAAAATTTCGGGAAAAACCATATTTCGGGAAAAATGAATTTGAAACTTTTATTTGTAATTGTCAGTGAGAAGAAAAAAAAAGAACTTTTCTTCTAAACCTCCTAGATTAATATGTTATTGCTTCTTTTGCTTGTACACAGTTCAATTTTTTGAAATTTTCTTTTCGGGATTTTTTTTCTCTCTTTCTCACCATTCTTATGAATATTATTTTACTCTACATCTGACATCAGAAAATTTCAATATTTCTGCAGTTTTTTAACATAAAATGCATGTTAGCTTGAAGATATTGTTAAGGTTTATTATTTTTCATAAGTTCAATTTAAATGTTTTCCTCGCGTTTATGTCAGAAATTACAAAATCAATAGAAACTTAAGATACTTTATGATTCAGAATTATCAACATTTTTTAACAATTATATCAATAATAAAAAATTAGATTGTAAATATTTCAAAATAGCATTTCTTATGTGATTAAAATTGGAAAATGCATTAATTTTTAAATAAATTAAATACAATAATGAAAAATACTTGCAGTTCTATTTTAAGCTATTAAGTTCTATTAAAATGTCTTTAATTTCATTTTTAACTATCGCAGACATAAAATAAAAACGTTTTGAGGAAGCAAAAGAGCAGGCTTTCTGATAAAATATTAAAAGAATTTGTGATTTTCGTTCAAATTGGGTTTCTACTTAGGTGGATGGCATAAGCAAGCTAACATTTCTGGTTAACTAACTAGTCGCCAAAGGCAATATTAGAAATCTTTGAAATTTCAACACCATAAAAGATTATGAAAGCCGTGCAAATTAAAAATGCATTTAATTTAACAAACCAAATCAAAAGTCTAAAGTAAAGAGAGTTACTATGTATCTTTCTTTAACTTTTGTCTTTGCACCATCTTTTATACTTTATTATTAACTTTCCTAACAAGTTGAACAAAAGGCCGAAAGAACTATAGTTCTTACTTGTAATTAAATATCCTGAAGGTAGTTAATCCTGCTCTGCAATTTTACTTTTTTTTACTTTTTTCAATTTATATGAATATATTTTAATTAAAATACAAAATCAACTTTTTGCTCAATCTGCTTTTATTACAAAATTTTAATATTACTATAAAAAGATTTTCTCGTTAATACTGGTATATTATTAGTTTGAATGATAAAGAAAGATTAGAATAAAAATAAAAAGGTTTTTGCTTGAAGGCCAAATGGTAAGAGAGATTTGACTGAATTTTCTTACGTAAATCTTTCACATTTCTTTAATTTAAAAAAAAGAAATACTTATTTTAAAAAAACTTCTATAAAATGGAATGCATTTTTTTAGCAAATCAAGATAGAATATAATATTCAGGAATAAGTAGAAGTAAATGTTCGAAGCTAAAATTTAAAAAGAATTTTTTAAAAAGTTTTTTAAATTAAAACTTTTTAAAAAAATATCCAAATTTTAATAACATTCAGGTAATGGTAAAAATATAGTCACTTCTAAAAGGGATGATTATAGCTTATCAAAAAGAATTTTTTAAAAAAATTACTAAATCTTAAATTAAAGGTTTCAGCACTATATAATACATTTAATGTCTAATATTCACCTAAATAGCAAAAAGAAAAAAGAAGTTATATTTTTGGACTATGATATGAAAATAAATATTTTTTTAAAAATATTCGGTTTAATAATGGATTAATGACCTTAAAATAATTTACAAAAGCCAATATAGCAACCTTTTCAATTTTTAAAAATACTTAGATCATCGTAATCTAGCTCATCAACGTCTAGAAAGTCTCAGAAAGTTTTATCACTTAGCATTCCAGTTTTATTTTAAATTTTCTAGACGTTCAGCTAATCCTTTTGTTTGCTTTAGTTGATCCAATAAATTTTTACCTATTAAAATTTTAATTCTAAGCTGTCTGAAATTTATTAGAACGTTATTTATTATTAGATATATGATAAGAAAAGCTAGGAATATAAATTTAAAATACAAAATCTTTAACGATGTTTCATTCCTGAATATGTATAGGAGCAACAAATCAAAATTATTTACATTTGTTTTCTTTGATTACTTATATTTATATTACTTTAATACATATATACACTTTTTTATTTTTAAGAGATTTAAAAATGATGGCATTTAATTTTTTTTCTGTTCATTGTACAAAAAATATATTTTGTGTAAAAATCACTCGACAAATTAAATTTTAAAATATCAAATATTTTGGCACTGCTTAGATCATCAAGTTATCGGTAAAGCGATGCAATATTTAATTTGTTTAGTGAAAAATAATATGAGATGAAATATTCATTCAGGCAGAATAAATTTAGATCGTGCATTGAAAAACAATAATCTTCCATTAAAAACATTTGCTTCAGTTTTTATTGTATCTCTACTAAGTGTAAAGGAAAATATGCATGTGTTTTAGGGAATCTGTTAGAACTGTAAATGGCAGAAGATTAGAAATAGAACTAACAAATTTATCACAGTTATAGTTTCATAAAAAATAAGATCTCGAAATCGTTTTTTAAATATTTAGAAAAATTTGAATTTTTCTTTGATAATTTCATGAAATTATATCACCAAATGAGATTTTTACAAGAACTTAAAAATTCCAAAAACATTTGAATGATATTATTTTTATTATCATAGTTTTTCTAAATTTTTAAAAATAATTTTCTGTGAAAATAATAAAGATAAATGTGTGTATGGCTCTGTGTGTATTGGTACACTACAATCCAAGCAATTTACCTACAGTTACCAAATTTAGCACACATATATGAGTATGAACAACGCCTCGGAGTAATTTTGGGTGAAAATTTAAATTAAAATTTTCATTGATAAAAATTTAAGCTGAGTTTTTATATTTTACCATCATTAAAACAAATTAGTTTCTGCATCACAATAAAATTTGACTTTGCAACATAATAAAATTTAAGAAATTTTCATTTAATGATATCACTCTAATATTCATGCGCACTAATAATATTTGCCAATTTCTTAAAAATAGATTTTTGTCTAACTTCCAAGGATCAATCACATTGGCATGTTTTCATAGATTCATATTAATCGTGAGATATTATTTAATCGTGAGATATTCTTTCATTATTGAAGGGTAAGGAAGAAAGAATTCTTTAACATTTTTGTTGTTTATAAAAAATCAAATACACTCAAAATTTATTGCATGTTTTTTTCCGAAATTAAAAATTATAAAATGATTACGTTGCTCATGCTGTTTTTTACGTATCCATAGCAATGTTGTAACGAAATTTCACTTTCTTATTTTATTTATCCTTTTTACACTTAATTTATGAACAAAGCCTCTAAGATAATGAATATGATAATAATGGAAACAATCATACTTGCTACCTTTTAAATTCTTTTTTTAATTTCTCATCAAATTCCTGAAATATTGATATATTGCATATAAAATATGGTGCGATATTTTAATGTTGGCATCTGACATAAAGGTAAAAAAATACGTAAAAATAATAAGTAATGTTATAACATGGAGTTAGATTTTCATGTGATTCTGAGTCTGGTAACTTCCAGGGAGGTCCGTGTACACTCTAAATAGAACAAGTTTAAAATTATTGAAAAAATATATTCAAATCGATGATTAAAATAATTTGCTGATAGAACTGTAAAAGACTGTGTATAAGATATTTTAATTGAAAATAAGTACATCAAATATTAGTGGTGAATACGATTATTGCTAAAGGCAACTAGTTAAAAGCAAATTCTGAGATTTCGTTAACAGTAGCTAAAAAAAATGATATTTCAAAGAAATATCGGTTAAAATGGAAATTTTCAATATTACTCAACTTCAATCCCCAAGTTAATTAAATGAGGATAATTTAATTGCTTTCGAATAAAAATTTTTATTAATATTGGAATTGAAAGAAATTCAACAGAATAAAGTACTGATTAGCATTATTTAAAAAGAACGGTTTAAGAAGAAAAATTCATAACAGGTTTTTACTTCGCAATTCAGTGGATACATCAACACTATAAAATGTGTATCATTAAAAATTAAAGATTTAAAAAAAATCCTTTTTTCTAAGAATTAGTGATGCAATATTTATAAATATATTAGAGAAAAAGAAATGACTAAAAAAATCGTAGTATCTTCAATGATATTTTCTCCAGACGGAGAAACAATAGAATACATGGTATTCAATCTTTCCCTTCAAGCAGATGCATCGTTGCAACTCCTTGCGAACATGGTTCATCCATTTTATAAAATGGATCTCTTAAGACGCAGATTTATCATGGGATCTGCAAAAAATATTGGGCGATTTTTTTTTTTTTTTTCTTTTTTTGTAGGCAGCCAAAATATTGTGGAGACAGAGAACACAAAATATTGTTTATTTCCCACAATGTACCAAAAAGATTCGATATATATACAAATGTGAAAAATGGTTGAGCATTTTTTCATATGTAATGGTGGTTTTATATTAGTTTCCTCTGTTTTGATGGATCCGTCAGGTATTGCGTGTTGTTTCAATGATAACTGATGTGAAAAGATAACAGAAAAGAAATATTAAAATGCCGGAAGTTGAAGCTTACAATCTTTCTATAGATACTCTTTCTCTTGTGTTTTGTCAAATAAAAAATTATATTTTCTTATATTTTGAATGAAAAATTATATTTTCTTTAAAAGTTTTCAAAAATGAAATAGCTTTTCTATCTATTAAAAAGAAAAATTTTGAGAATCTCATCAATTTTTCAAAGATGATATCGCCATAAATTCTGCATTAACTCGATCATCATGTATTTCATTTTCACAAAGAATAAGGAATGCAAAGAGATATTTCGTCAAATATAATAATAGCTTTTCGAATCTCTTTTTCTTAAATTGTCATGGCATTTGTTTCTATAGTAAAGGCTACAATTCAGATTTATTGATGGTATGATTGTTTTATTATTGTTTGGTTTGGTTATATTAACGTCCCGTTTGAAGCAACACTAGGGCTATTTTGGGACGGTCCTCGTAATTTTGAACCACGGTCAGATGACAAGGACCCATTAGTCATGTGAAAAATTCATTTACGATATTTAAAAATTATAAAAATAAGCATATGCCTAAATATAAAAAATTTTGCCAATAAATATTTGTAAAGAAGATTTTGTATATTTCATACTTTTAAATATTAATTCTATCAACGCAAATAATTATAACAGAAAGAAGATATCAGATTATACAGAGACCGTTTGTACATTTTTAGAAGATTTTAGAGTCGTCTAATTAATTTCTAAAATTAGAATTAGTTTTTCTATTCAATCTGATAGCTCCTTTTTCTGGACTATTAACCCTGTATCATGATTTTTATAATAAAAAGGCTTTTCGCACTGTTTCCAAGTATAATTATTTCCATTGTACTTCTTCCTTAGTTTATCAATCATGGTGGATTTGCACTTAGAAAGAGCGGTTTTCAATGGGCTAAAGGCACAATAGCCCATAAGTGAAATATCATGTTTCACAGGAATATAATAAAAAGGTACGAATATATATTATCCCTATCAGTCTTTATATTTCTTCAAAGTATAATGCAGTGGTATTTGTCGAAAATGACTTGTATCTTTGGATTGATTGACGCTTTACTCACTGAAATTCATTGAGATAAAGAAAAGAAATTTCTTCTTTAAATATCGAGAGTAAAACTTTCTCTTGAGAGTACAATGAGTTGATTTTAACCTTTTTTCCACTCTTCTTATTTTTTTTTCCCATTGTAGGAGAACTTTGCGGCTGTCATAAACTCCTCCTTACTGAAATTTACTTTTCATTGACGAAACCAGGTTTGTACATTGTTTCCTACTTTCTCGCATACGTAATAAAGAGAAAGTATAGCAACTATCAAAAATACTCGAGAATTTGATGAATATCCACGTTTTAGACTTCTCTAAGTTCAAAAAACATAATTTGGAAAATATATGTCTTTCTGTTTTTGACTAGATAACTCAAATACGCTTTGAGCTAGATGGCTGAAATTTGGTATATGGTCTTTAAACCAAATTTGCAGATTTTTATCGAATTTTGAGCAAAATCTATTCGGATAAAGTCTGTCTGTTCGGCTGCTCTAATAGAAGTTAACATGATAGCTACAAAACGAAAAGAGCTAGAGAGATAAGATTTGATAAACCGATTTAATATCTATACTGTAGACACCTATCAAATTTTCCGCCAAATCCAACAAATGGTTAATTGTCTGTCAGTCTGTACTGTCTGAAACATGTAAACACGATAATTCAAAAACACATTAACATAGTTATATGAATTTTATGATATGTGATTTTGTGACACCAAGTGCAATTTTGTGTCAAATCTTTGTTTGAATCGGTTAAGAAAAACGTGTCTGAAGCACAAATTCGATTTTCGCATGCTAGAGATTATTCGCCTATAACTCCCCAAGAGTCACGTGATAGCTTCAATAAAAATTCTAAAATCATTCTAAAAGTTAATATTTCGCCAGTTCCATGCAAGGCGTTCTGTAGCATGACAAGTTTATTAAAGAGCATGCAAGAAAGTTTTGGGTGCACCATTGTCGCTAGTTTCTTCCGTTTTCGTTTAGTTAATAGACCTATTTTATTTCATTCATTTAGGTATACACATAAACACAAGTTTCATCAAGGTTTATAATGTATTTTCGTTTATCTCCTATTAAATATTTTTCAATAAAGTTTCTGCAAATTTTTTTGTACTGAGCCCCATGCCTCGGCAAAAACTGGTAAATATTATATTTATGAGCTTTTTCTAAACTGTAAACCTCGGTCTGTTACTTTATATATCATTGCTACAACGCATTTAAAGACTTTGAAATTGAATTTTGTGTCAAAGGATTTTATCTTATTAGCTATTTCACTTTGGAAATATTAAAAACAGCATTTACCTTTTACAGACATAAATTTGGAATATACGTTTCAAGAGAAGCAATTATTGACGGTTTATCACTATTTATTATCAACTAGCCGCCTTTGGCGACCAGCCGGTTCGCCAATCTTAATGTTCGGTTTAATTTTAATAATTAAATAGGTTGAACCGGAGTTTAACCCCCTTTTTCGCCAAGTTGTGATAACGCGCCAAAGCTGGCAATCTTTATTATGCACTATAATTGAACATCTGCTCCTTTGCTTTTTAACATTTCGCAAGGTCGTTGTTGGCGATTTTTAAAAATTGCGCAATCAGGGGGTTAGACTCCGGTCGTACCATTAAATATTTTACGCAATTCCAACTTTAATAGATTCTTCAGAAAAATATTTTAAAACTTCAAATTTTGATAATCATATAATTCACTCATAATATTATAAAGGCCTTCAGTCATAGCGTGATATGTATCTCTCTAATTTTCTGTTACCCCTCGTAGAAATTATGCTTTAAATTAAAGTGCAAAGGATGAATCTGCAATTAATATAATAATATTTTTTATTGAAACAAAGCATTTTTTTAATAATATGTTTACTGATAATAGAGTCACTGAGCGTTTAAACTTTATGGGCACTAAAGAATATCTTTCTTAATTTATGTAATATCTCAAGAATTTTTCAACAAAAATTTCTCAGATTCATCATGAACAGATCGATTCATTAACAATGTTTAGTTTTAAATGCATCAAACACTAAGAAAATAAAATGAATCGTTTAAAATAATCGGTCGAAAACAGGTTTAAAAAAACTACTTAAAAAACGATGTACTTAAAACTATAAGCATATACAAAAAATATATAACTAACATAAATACAATTTAATTACAAAAGCATGCAACTAACCTAAAAATAATTTAAATCATCCGTTGGTTGTCATGTCAACAATCAGAACACAATGCGCATGCATGAATTTTCTTCGCCAGTTACGTTAACGCAAATGCGTGAATTTTTCTACGCCAGTTGGGGTAACGCTATGCAGATTCGAAATTTTTTATTTCCTTTATTCTGTGTTATTTTAATTCAAAAGTACTTCAGAATGAATCTGAAACATGGATTAATTAACAATGTTTCATTTTAAATGCATCAAACATTAAGAAAATAAACAGAATCGTTTGAAATAATCGGCCGAAAAGTGTTAAGCCTAAGCCTCATTACTGTTGGGGAAAAAATGCTGACGCCTTACTCATTTGGCGGTGGGGAAAATGGAAGATTTTTTTGGCGGGAAAGTTGGTTTTTAATTAATAATTAAATTTTCAAAAAAAGGGACCCCAGGTGCACATTCCCGACCTCTAAGGTATACATGTACCAAATTTGATAGCTGTATGTCAAATGACCTGGCCTGTAGAGCGCCAACACACACACACATTGAGCTTTATTATAAGTATAGATTTTAAGTGCTTTAAGCTTAGAAATTTTGATGCCATGCATTTCAAAACATTTTTCAACTGTAGCACGAAATATTTCTTTCCAGAAAGAGCAAAAATATATCTTTCAATCCACAGCTTGTTTAAAAATGTTTAAATACCCTCCTTATTTCCCATCATCTAACACTAAAAAATCTTTGAATTTTAAAATTCTTTAAAAAATATGTCCTAATACAAACTTTCCAAACAGTGGCATAAAATTAAGTATAGAAACGACAAAAAGCAGCATTAAAATAAAATAAAAATGAAAATATTGATGAATTTATGTAAAGAATAAATCATCTGAAGTATATGATCCGTTATAGCAGACTCGAAGCAGACGATATTTTTAATTCTTACTCAGACGACAAATCAGTTTTATATTTCATAGAGAAATACTTTCAAGCAATCAAAAGTTAATGCTTTATCCAAAACCAATTTTACAAGTTATATATTAAACAAATATTTAAAAGTTTAAAGAATGACATATATGACGGTTGCCTTCATCAAATTTGATTTCCTATGTGCTTTCTAAGCTCTGCATTATTTAATATTCTGACATTCTCTAATTAGATGGATGATTTTACGTTCTTTTCTAAGACATTTTTCCATTGTTGAACTTTTGAGTTTTCTAATTTTTTTTTCTTATTTATTATTAAATGCTCATAAGCACATATACTTTTTCAGTATGTGGTAGTCGATTTTTCCCTTTTACTGGAAAGATCTGTTCTGTCTGAAAAGTTAGAGATGTCTGGTGATGTCTCCCTTTAATTTTTTTTTTCATGATTTTTTGACAAATACCTCAAATCATATTACCATCTGTAGTGCTGATATATTTCTATTTTGTTTTTCAACCATGCCAGTGGAGCTCTCCTTAAATAAGAAGGAAAGCAACAATAGTCATGACGTCATAATCTTCATTCTAGTGGTAGTGGATATTTTTTCCACTGATATGGGAAAATTGTTTGCAGTATTTAAATTTATTCTTCAATAATATACAGGTTATTAAAAGTTTAAAACTTTCATGTGATTTTCAAATTATGGGAAATACCAATAAAATGCTGTAATCGAGTAGTAAATATTCCATTCTAAAAGTAATATTTTTATTGGTTTACTTTTTATAATAATCTTAATTTCTTATTTCAGTTAATTTATTTCATTAAAAATAACAATCTTAAAACAAAACCATAAATTCTGTCGTAAATATTTTAAGTAACTATGTGTGTGTATGTGTGTACGCGCAATATTTTCTACCAATGTAAACAATATTAAAATATTTTTATTTCTAATTGCGGAATATAAAAGCTTACACTACCCAAATTTTTATCTAAATGATGCCTTTTCAGCAAAATAATCTTAATTAATAAAATGCATACAGGGAACTGAACTGAATTGCTTTTGTAATGTTGTTGTTGTTTCTTATGACATTTGCTTAGACAAGCCAAATGAAAAAGTCAGCAATTTTAAGCCGAGATTTTTATTGTCTCTTGTTTCAGTAGCGCCATCTAGGGCTAAGAGTAGGACTAGCTACTAATGCATCACAACCCATTTTACGGGGTGAACTTCATTCATACATTTTATTCAATCGTCCACAGCTTGTAATTTAGACCTGAATCAGAGAACGATCACCTCTGAACCAGTACCGCCAATGGTATTGTTTAGACTAGGAGGACTTTGTGACCATGACAGATTTATACTTGTACCAGCCACCTTATACATGGAGGGTCTTCCAAGGTCTCATTACCGAAGGAATGAGAGTAAAACCGCCC
The DNA here is from genome assembly GCF_947563725.1 of Argiope bruennichi. Taxonomy (NCBI): domain Eukaryota; kingdom Metazoa; phylum Arthropoda; class Arachnida; order Araneae; family Araneidae; genus Argiope; species Argiope bruennichi. The sequence goes on along the minus strand of NC_079153.1, from coordinate 63,453,894 downwards.
TACCACCAAGGCTATCCCGGTCTTCAAAATAAGGAGAAAAGCTTTGGGAAAGGGCTTTTGTAAGGGAATATATATATACAGAAATGTCACTTTGAAATGGATCAATGACGTGACAATCACAGATAACATTTTTAGATTCAAAAATATGTAACACAACAACCATTAATTTTAGGATTCTATCAATTATTAAAGTGGCATAAGATCATGCATTTATGACTTACACAATCATAAGAATGAGGTTTTAAATGTAAAATATAAACATTTTATAGATTCTCCGCGAAAGATCAGTTATTGCAGGAATTTTATAGAATTTTTATATTAGCTATATTTTAAATTTTAATAATTCTTTTTATCTAAGTTTTTATTGTCGATATGGAATTGATATTCTATGGCTGAACCCGAGATGACTTACAGAAAAAAACTGATGAAATTCTATCAAAAGTATTTATTGGACTAAATGACTTTGCTTTCAATCAAGCATTAGAAAATGACAAGAGATTAGTTTTAGATCAATAACTACATATAAATTTTCCAAAAAAAATATAATGACACTACATCAAAACCAGTTTTTAATCTTAGTAATTTTGTTGTCGAGATTATAAATAATTTAAATATAATTTCATTTTTTATTTATAATAAATTGACTTGGATCCCCCATATTTTATCGTTATATATTCCAAAGCTTTTACTTATAAAAACAATTTTATTAAATAAATCAAAATGAATTAGAACATTAATAAATAAAATTGTCATCTTTTGATATTTAGTGGTAACTAAAAATCGTTACTCCATGACACCAGCAACTGGGATAGAATAACACTGCTGACTTCAAGCGAAGTAGCTTCAATCAATACAAGTAGTATTTTCGCTAAAATTCACAAAATGTTTTCGAATTATCTTGACTAATATTTTAAATGGCCTAAACGGAATTCCTCCTATACATTTAACTGTCAAATAAATTTGCATTGAATATCAAATTTGTGTTGCCCCCGCCTAAGAGTTGTGCTCCCGCTGGTGTGGTGTGGTGTGGAGAGGGGGTGCCAGCTCAGGTGTCGTCCTCGTCATCTTAACGCATTCACAATTACGAGGTCTGTCCCAAGATAGCCTTAGTGTAGCTTTATAACGGGACGTTAATATAACTAAACTAAACTAAACTCTCCGAAGAGTTTCAGAAAGTTTTGAAATTTCAAGAATTTAATACTTACAATAACATTTATGAAATAATAATTGATCCAGGATAGTTATATCTAAACCTCATATCCAAAAGCAATCAATTAAATGTCGACACAGATAGATACAGGATCAGTAGCGATATTGGATTTGCTGGGTATATTTTTAAAACATAATATCTCTTTTAAAAATTATTGTTTAAAATTAAATCAATTCTACTTTAGCCTGATTGAGTTGAACTTTGCTATGTAATGGGCCTTGGGAAATAATTTTTAAATTAATAGTTTTATCGAGAGTAAGACATTTATTGAGGCTTTGAAGAATTATAGACCAGATGAATTTTATTTTTAATATTAAGAACGCCATTTATTTGGCTGGGTGGCTTAATGCTTAAAGAATTAATTATGAACACCATTTATTACTGGCTTAATGCTTGGGTTAAAAGAATTAAGGAAAACAATATAATGAAGAATGATCTCAAGGGCTAAAGCAATAAAGTATCCTTAATTATAAAAAATACCTTAATTCGAATTCAAAATTTAAAAAAAGAATTTCTCAGAAGGTACGGGAAAATTTTATTTAAATAAATTAAGAATTTAGAAGATGAATTAAGGATTCATTTATTAAGTGGATGTAAAGTTTTTAATTCAAAATAAATGTTTAATATGCCACCTACTTCTGGTTTCCTTATTTTTTATTTTATTTATTTATTTATTTGATTTATTTATTTATTTGTCTGTTTGTTTGTTTTATGTATTTATTTATTTATTTATTGTGGTAACTTGTGTAGCAAAAAAAAAAAAAAAGCGCTTTCGATCATTATGTCTTTAACTGCATCCAAAAGGAAACTTTCCATATATATAAAATTTCAGATAATTTTTAAAAATTATTATTTGTCAATTTACTCGTTATTAAAAATTGTTTTAAAATCAGAGAGACATTTAAAATCAGACTGGCCTAGTAATCACCACACCTGGCTTTCATTTTTCATTTGTTATGAATAATCTGCAATTTTATTTTACATTTTTTTTCTCTTCATAAATTTTATTTTGCATGTATCTTTCTTTTTCATTTTTTTCCATCTTTTGATAACATGCATCGATTTCCCTCTTTCTCTAAATTAGTTTACAAATACTATTTTGCTTTACCTTACTGTTTTATATTAGTTATTTGTTACACCTGGTTTATTTATTATTATTACTTATGTGTGTCTATAATTTTTTTTATATTTTATAAATGTCTTTTTTTTTTTTTGGTAATTCTTCTAATGTTTTTACTCACAAACTGGAACCAGTTTTATATACTCTTGGGAAGGTGCTAAAAATAAAATAATAATAATAATAAATCATATCTCAAATAAGAAAAATGTTCCTTAATACTTGGAATAATTTTCTAAATTATAAATTGAACCAAATTCTATCTTGTCTATTTAATAATCACACCTATTTATTCCACAAGATGCTTAGCCAAACCCTTTTTAACATATTCCTCCAGCTGATAGTATGAAAAGGTACTATGAAACATTCATTCATGTCACTAGCTGTTGATATTTGGAAGAATTAACCACACAGCATCATTGGCAAAAATTAACAATATACATAACCGTAACCCCAAACTCGGCTTCTCCAACACTCCACTAAGGCATGCGACTTAAATCTGAATGACCAGAATGCCACGACAACATTGACTGAACTTAAATTGAGTCCTGAGGATCATCGCCGGGCACGGTACAACCGTTCCCGTAGGAAATACATTCAATCATCATAAGATGTAGCCTACCAACCGGATAGCGAGAACCAACTACCATGCCGGAAGTTTCTCGTCCTCATATCTAAGTTGTCCCTGGTTGGTAGTATACATATCGTCAATAGAATATATTTCGCTATTTGAAGTACAGTAAATTTAGCTAAGATGCTTAAGACTACTAGATATAACGTCATTCTGTGGCCCAAAAGTAGAAAGAATGAACTAGAGAAAATTATATGAATACGATGCAATGACACGACATTCCAATTCTTATTAGATTAGAAAGAATAAACTTCTTATAGCGATTTCACTCCGAGAATTTAATTCGAGGTATTGTGGAATAATTTTACAGTGAATTTTACAATAAATGCTTATTGAAAAGAAATAATCTGTACGATACTTTAATGTCCCTTGGAAATTTAGGAAAATTTACAATTTCTCCATGTTCCGCAGCCTTTCAATTTCAGTGACTTATGAATTTAATTAATTAAAAAAAATAATTATAGGAGTAATTGCATGAAATATTATACCTCTTGCTTCATGAGAGTGTATTAAGCATTAAAAAAATTCACTAGAAACTATCCACCGTCACAATTTTTGGAAAGAAAAATCAAATTTATGAAACGATTTTAGTAAAATTTTTTTCGCTAGAATGGCTCTACAAATATTTCCAAATAAAAACATTTTGATAAATCTAAGTATTTGTGGCTGTCAGTTCATCCATAATATAAAATAAATTATTATGATATGATAATACAGATAAAAAATGGGAATCTTATGTGGTTTCTTTTCGTGATAAATGAAAGGGATTATTTAACAATGAATCGTTTGAAAAATATCTCTCTCAGGGAAAATCCCATCATTTCTCTTTATATCCAAAGGAAAAGAATGCAGAGATTTTTTTTCGAATTTTTTTGACGCTATTGCAAAATTTTGTAAAAGAGGATAAAACAGCAACAGCTGAAATCCTTTAGATCAATTTCTAAGAATGATAAACGCTTGTCATTTTTTTCAACATTCTGAAATGTACACAGAATTGTACTTCAGATACATCTTTGTTTCAAAATTATCAGTTTTACTGCTTGAATAGCTAGGCACTGCAAAATTTCATATTCATCGGAATATCGCAGAAATAATAAAAGAGCTTTGTTATACTAAATGCAACCGATTTATCTTAAATTAACTTATTATGAATTAGTTAGCTTTGCAGTATTTGAAACAACTTTTAGTAAAGTATGATTGAGTAAAGACATAACGTTTAAGAAAATTTTAGTGCTCATTTAATGACATCCAAAGTTCAATGATTTTTTTGAGGCATAAAAGAAATCATTGTCTTTTATCGCTGTATCATTGTATCATTCATTACTGTTTTATGATTTATCATTGTAATCATTCATTACTGTTTTATGACTGTATCATTGTATCATTCATTACTGTTTTATGACTTATCATTGTAATCATTCATTACTGTTTTATGACTGTATCATTGTATCATTCATTACTGTTTTATGACTTATCATTTTATCATTCATTACTGTTTTATGACTGTATCATTGTATAATTCATTGCTGTTTTATGACTTATCATTTTTAATCATTCATTATAATCTTAGTTATGTCTCAAATAACATTATAATGATCGAATTTCATTTATCAGAAGGCAATGCAATGTTTTCTGCGTTTAATAAAGAATGGTGAAAGAAATCTCTTGTATCAATATTTTGAATATTACACTTTATTCAGAAACAAACTACATTTGCTTGAACGCATGATTTTTTTATATAATTGGAACCACTGAAATAAGGCATACTCATAAATCATTATTGTTTAGAATATGTAATTTTTCTTCCTTGTCCAATCCGTCTCTTAATAAAAAAGGGAATTTTACAGATATTTTAATGGTTACTGAATGGATGTCAGATCAATAACTCCTTGCGCGCCCATTTGATGACTTAGCGACAAAAATGAAGGTTATCAGAAATATAGGAATCAAAGCGATATCTTTATTAAGATCAGAGACCTGGAAATTATTCTAGTCAGTTCTTTGCTTTGTTGGAGAACTTGCAAAAACAAGTGAAGTCAATCGAGTGAATTTCTCCTTCAAAATGTTGAACAGAAAGCAAATTGTAATTTGAGCTATAATTAACAATTTGCGGTTTGCGTATGCATTGTTGCTTCCACAAGTGCTTCGGTTTTGTTCTGCTACTTGTTTCCTGTTTTTCTTGTGAAATAAAGCCTCATTATTTGTTATCGAGCTTAACGGTCTTCTCACCATGTCCTCACCTAATGAATTTGCCATAACAAATTGATATTTTGTTATTAATACTCACAATAGTTTTAAAACTACAGATATATCAATAATAAGATAATACAGCAGATCATACACTGTTTAGCAACACTTTCTCGAAAAGATTTTGTAGTTTCATTTCGATATTGAAGGAACAAAAGGCTAAACAACTATTGAGAGGTTTGAATGATGTATTTGGAATTAGTGACTGCATACAATAAGCTTGCAAGGTTATATTTACTATGAAAAATACAGATTACGAAAAATGAATGCAATACGTTTGCGCAGCATTCGAAATCAAATACGAAATTCAATGTAATGTCTAAAATCAGCTACAATTCACAGATAAAATGGTATTTTATGAATATATCAGATGCACAAATTCAAGTATTTAGTATCCATTTTATAAGAGTTCTAAAAATCTAGCACCAAATTAGTTTTCAGTATTGATCTACAGATGATAATGTGCTGCATTCAAAATTGATATTCTAGTTTCACGAAAATATATGTAATTTATTTCATGTCTCTTAAAGAAATGGAATATAAAAACACGAATGTGAAAAAGAAGCAAAAGATTTATTCCATATTAGAACTGTAGTACATCAGAAAGTGAATAAAAATTCGATTACAAAATTCATTCTTTAATTATGAAACAAGTCAAATTAAATAAAAATGTATGGAAAAAAATGATTTTTGTATGAAAAGTGTGCAAAAAAAATGAGGCAAGTTATTTAATTTTAAGAAAAATTCTACTGCGTTCAAGGTTTGAATTGTAAATAAAATAATGAATTATGATTTGAATTTTAAAAACATTGTATCAACATCATTTCCATAGCCTTTATAATAATTTCCATAAAGTAAAGCTCGACATTGAATTCTATTTGAAAAATACATATCTGTTATATAATTGAAAAAAAATTTCACATTTTAATAAAACCAAGATTTATTTATATGACTGTGATACATACAGAAATTCTATTCATTTCATTACAACAGAAAAAACTATTTTGGAAATTATTATAAATTGTAAAAGTCGATACCTTTTATTCATCGTGATATTTTTATTATAAACCTTTAAAAATGAAATACCAACTAAAATTGTTTATATATTTATCAAGCAGTAGAGTATCATCAATATGAATCAAGCAATCATACATCCAAATCCACTTATACTGAAACCTCTCCAAAAGAAAACGATACTTTGTACCAGTCAGATAATTAATAATATTTTTTTCTAAAAAAGGCAAGGTTAACTATGTTAAAAAGAATTCGTAAAATGATAAATTTTTCAATAGATCATCCTACACAACGAAAATTCATAATTAGCTCCAGAGCAAGACTCTCTGTTGAAGTATGTGGCTCAAAAAGCACAAGCATAAACCTGAAATAATTTCGTAAAAATTGATTAGTTTATTTGGTATTCTGTTTCTAAAAAATTCAGGGAATTCATTTCCCTAGTAATAATTCTTTTATTTTATTGTAATTAACCATGCTGACGCGAATCAACTTCTATTTTTCAAAAGTAGCGAGATCCTTATTTGGCAGAATGATAGCACATGGTTCTTGAACAATGTTTAGTTAATTAAAGATTCGTGATATTCGAAGTTCTTTTATTTATTTATTTTTTCAGAATGTCTCATTACCATTTCTGGAAAAGCTCCATAAGTTCCTCTTTTTTTTTCTGTCTCTCTTCGAATCAGAAATATCTTCTATCAGTCTGTCTTGATTTCGAAACCTTAATTAAGTACCCTGGGTTTAGAGAAAAGTCTTTTTTCAGAAACTCTAATAATGAATAATAAATACCCTGACACGAGAACATGTAATTTGGTATGAAGAGAGAAAGTTTTGTTCGAGGAGACAAATATTATAGTGATGTGTATAGCCTGGAAGCTATTTATTAATTTAATATCATGATATTATCTATATAGATTATTATCATTATTTATTTATTAATAACTATTTATTTATTAATATGTTCTTAGTTTTGCTGCTGAAAAGGCTCCCCATCGAACTTTTGAAAGGAGTACGATCCATAAAATATTTTTTCTATATCAAACATGGAAAACAGAATAAATGAAATAAATATTTCATTTACGCTGAACGTTAAGCATTAATTTAACTTGTTTGAATCCACACCAAATCTTCCAAAAATATGGCGGGTACCAATCGGCAATATTTTGACAAGAATTTTCAGTTTAAATATTTTTTATAAAATGCTTGGCATAGAATTGTATTTGAAAATTTCATATCTGATGGATGATAGTAGACATCGTCAAATGTTAATAAAACCTAGTTTTATTTTTGTGACTATGATATATATAAAAATTATATAATATAAAAGTTATATAATATAAAATATTAATAATGATTATAATTAATTTTAATTATTACTAAGTAATATTAATAATAATTACAAATTAAAATTAAAAATGTAATTTTTACGTTTAATATATTGTTATATGATGATAGGAATTGCTGACACTGCAAGATATTTAACATAAAGGAAGTATTAGTTATACAAATTGGTTTTATTTGGTTCTAATTTCATTTTTCCCTTGTTGCAATATTTAGTAGTTTTTATTGTTACCACTTTCTCATTATCAAAATACTTGTAAATTCATTTGTTATTTACAGATTTTATTCTTAATTCGAAATATTTATTATATAGAAATATGATGACAGAATTATATTTGTTGTATGAATTCTACTTTTGTAAATTTTAAAATTCATCTGACTATATTAAATATTAAACATTTCAAAATTCATTTTTTATTTTCTTCCCAGAAACTTTATATTTCCTTCAATATTCTAATTTTTATTATCTTCCTTCAATATCTTCATTTCATTCATGTCTGGGTTCCTTCTTGTTTGAGTGCTCTTCTCCGAGAAGGTCAATGAATTATTGAAAGTGAAATGGTTGCGCTGGCTCTAATAGTTGTCAAATCAATGATGAATATGACACAAACAAGATGCCAATTTAAAAGAACAATGGTAAACTTATTAACAAATTTATAATGATAGGTAAAATATACATAGATATTTCACAAGCATTAATATAATATTGTTCCATTTTGATAAAAACCGACCCGTTCCGTCGTGGCTTCGAGGATACGTGTTTGGCAGCGTATCATCAAGCCATTGGTTCAAGCTTGAGCTAAAACTTTTGGTTGTTTGTGTTATGTACGTTTAATTTCCAATATATGAAAATTAAATGTATGTAAATTTAATTACATTGTGCTTGCAAATTAACGTAATGTGAATATTTAATTCTTCAGTTATCTAAAGGAGCTGCTATAAGCTGATGCCAATTCAATCATCTAAATTCTTACTGAACATAGAGTAAATTAAGGTGTTTTTTTTCTTTTCCAATTTGAATGTGTATAATTTTACGTGATAGTAAGTATAATCAATGTCAAAATATTTATATCAATATTGATAACGTCATTCTGGATACATATTAAGATGCAAGCTACAAATGCTAATTAAAACTCAATTTAAATCAAATTAATGGTAGCTAGTCCCTAGTTTACAAATACATCTGATGAAGGAGATATCTTAAATTGCCTTTTATATTGATACTAAAATTCCAAACCATTTTTTTTTTCTTTTAGCTGAACATTGAGGTTTAAACAAAGATTTCAGAAGATATTATTTTTTGAAACATTTCTTACTCAAATCGTGTATAGTTTTTGAAATTAAAACTAATAAAACCGACAAAAAGAAGTATTTTAATTCCAATCAATCATAGACATTCTTAAAATTTGAGTAATCTTTCTAGGTAATTTAATTTGAAACTCTAAATTAAATAAATTTTTGGTTTAATGCTGATATGTATAGACTATCGAATTTTTCAAGACTTCAATTCAATATATGAATGAATAATTAAATTTTTTTTTAACATTTGTTCAGACGAAACTTCTAAAAATTCTCTATTTTTCTGAATTTTTACCTAAAACATTTTGTCTTAATGAATCCAACAAAAATTCAGAGAATTTTTTTAATTTTTTGGTAGTATATTCATTCTTTAATTAGATAGAGATTTAATCATAAAATGCAAATGCCCAGTTTGTTGATGAAACAATTTTTACAACTGTTCGAAAAAACAGTATGTTTTCCTCTTTATTAAAATTTCGAAACTAGTTAAGGTTTTAATTTAAGTTTCAGGAGTTTTGTTTCAATTTATAAAAAAAAGGAATTCTATAAAATCAAAGAAAAGGCTTAACTCATTAAGATTCAAGAAGTTTTTTAGAATAGATTAGATTTTTTTTACAATAAACACCTCTTGGTTTCTTCCCTCTTTTTTCAAATGGAGGCATTTTGTCTCGGTCGTTGTTTCACAACTCATTTTGTTTTTCTTCTCTTTCTTCCCCTGATAAAGTCTTCTTGCGTTTAAATAAAGTGAAAGAGAAATGTTAAAGGGCGGGTACAAGGTCCATTTGAATTTGAATTTCGAAAACTCCGACTGAAGAAATTATCTTAGATGAAGAAAGACTTCTGTAAATATCTGTACCTCGAATAATTTGTAAATGTTTAGATTGCCATTGAAGTCATCTAGTTTTATTCAATAATTTCTTGATAGATTGTCACTTTCAGTTCATAATGTCTTTAGAGAGCAGAACTACTTTAGGCAACTTATTTTCTTTTCAAATGGTGAAATAAAATTTCTGAAAAGTCGTTAAGATTCATTCAGTATAAAAAAAAGCGAAATTTCCAAAATATCCATTCTTGCAGAAAGTCATGACTTACTTCGTAACATTTTAGTTCATGAAATGTTTTTACGTGTATTCTTTCTGTAGCACGAACACTTTTTAACCTGGCTAACATTATTTGTTCCAAAAAGTACATATTAAATGTAGTACATTTTTTGGACAACACAATATAAAATCTATTTCTATCTATGAATCTGAATTTTAACATATTGATATAATTAGTGCATCCTATATGTATCAAAATAAAATACCATAATGAAATATGAATTGAATCTCGTCGACACCAAATGATAAAAATTTTAAAAAATAGTGAAAGGAAAATTTTATTAAACTCTCTCGTACCAGTATGTATTGTCTTTGAAGTTATTCTATAATTAAAGGTAAAAATAAAGAAATTATGCAGCAACAAGCTACTTATCAAATCGAACTTTAAAAATAAAATAAAATAGTAATAAAAACGAAAAAGGGAAAACAAGATATAGTTACTATTCTTTACTTTAAAATTTGCAAAAGCATGTGATTTCTCATTATTAACGTTCTTAATCAGTTTGATCGCAACATCTGATGAAAAGTATCACGATTAGGGATTGCAATACCGGTATACCGGGATACCGAATACCGGTATTTTGAGCCATTTGTACAATTTTGTAATACCGGTATTCACAAGTTTAAATACCGGTTTTTCGGTATTTACTAAAAATTTTTAAAATTGCCTCCACTATATGTTCAGGGATCGCGAACATAGCAAAATAGTAATACGTTTTTGTTTTTATATCTCTCTAACTGGCGAAATTAATTAGCTAATTAATGGCTTAATTAATTGCTTAAATCTAAATGAGCGAAGCATGGATTATCCGTGAAAGCAATTAATATTGTATCCATAACGACTGATGTAGCAACAATTATAAAAAAAGTTGGAAAGTTGATTGGTGCAAATCAGCAGTGTGAACATAGAATTCAATTAGGATTAATAGATGTATTATACCAAAAAAATAAAGAACAGAAGAATCCAAATACTGTGGATATAGAAACTTCGATTCCAATTTTGAAGAGAGTAAGAGAGAGAGATATATATTGACAATGAAGATACTGACAATGTAATTGTTGAAGAAGATATTGCTAATGAGGATGAAATATTAACCTATCAAGAATTGCTTCCTATAATTTATAAAGTTCGAAAAATTGTTAAGATATTTAAACGCTCTCCTATAAAAAAAGGATATATTACTAAAATATATAATATCTGAAAATAAAACAATATATGTTAATATTAGATTCTAAAACACGTTGGAACAGTTTACTCCTAATGATGGAACGATTTTTGAAACTGAAAAATCCAATCCAAAAAGCAATAATCGACTCAAACCTGTAAATTAATTTTTCAGATAGTGAATTCGACTTAATATCCAGAACTATATCAGCTCCTCTACTTCCAATAAAACTGACTATTGAGGCATTATGTCGGAGAGATTCTCATTTATTAACAGCTAATGCAATAATAAATTTCATGTTGCAGTCACTGAAAGAACAGCACACATCAATATCTGAAGAATTGTATATTACATTGAAAACTCGCACAGAAGAAAGGCATACCGAAATAGAAAGTGTCTTATGGTATTTATATAATTATAAGGATTTTAAAAATGAAAATGAAAAAAAGAAAATAACCGATTCAAATCTGATTAAGTTTCGAGTAAATTTTCTAAAAATTTTTTACCCACAAACCTATCCACATTCAGAAATCAATTTATTTGAATATGAGGGATTTAGAGGTAAATACTTGGAAAAAGTATATCGCGGATTGCTAACAGTACCAGCAATTAGCGTAGATGCCGAAAGAGCGTTTTCGACAGCTGGTAATTTTTACACAAAATTACTTTTCAGGCTTAATGACAGTGCAATTGATGCATTATGTTTTTTAAGATCACATTTCAAAAATTTGTAATAGTACCACAGACTGAATACTGATGTTTACACTTTTTTTGTGATTTAAATAAATAAGATGTTTCTTTACTTTTTTGTGATTATATACTGTTATAATTTATAAGTTACAAATTATTTTTGTGATATTTACACTCTCTAACAAAACTGGCAAATAAAACAAAGAAACACCTGTGTTTTCTTTCTTTTTCTAAAATTTCTAATACCGGTATTAAAACCGGTATCCCGGTATTAAGATTTAAAAAATACCGAATACCGGTATTGAAATTTTGGTCCGGTATTGCAATCCCTAATCACGACATTGTTTAAGTCTTTTTACTATTAGACATGCAAGAACAGTCTAAAATTTTATCCCCAATTTTAAAACTTTATTGCACAAAATCTATTATACCTAGACGTGTGTTTCGTTTTGCAAATTGTGTATCTTAATAAATTTAAAATTAAACTAATTAACGAAGATCTCAACAAGCATTTTCTTTGTAAATGTCAAAATGCTATTCTTATTCTCGCCATAAGTTGACCATGATTTGTATTTTACACAGGACGCAGCATCTCTTGTGGCTGGTTCATTTCGTGGGACCTTAAAAAGAGTGCCTTTTTCCTTCAATCAACTCTATTTCGTTTGAAAAAATGTCATTCACTTTTATATGTATAGATAATAAAAATTGAGCATTAAATTTTATAAGTCAGCATAACATGCTCATATTTTTAAAAAAAGAAGAGATTTTGAATTTAAGGTAAGCAGGAAAAATTTTGTATTTAAGGAAAGCAGGAATGATTTTGTATTTAAGAAAAACAGGAAACATTTTGTATTTATCATTTTGTATTATATTACACTGCTCCTTATACTACACTTAGTCTTTGAAAACCAAACACTTCATCAGTCTATTTCTCTTAAAGACAGCAACCATATGCTTTTTAGTGGGTTTTGTAAATCTACCAAATTCACAGGATTGTGAATGATTAAATTCAAAATAATTTTTAAAATATGACGAGATATCAACAATAGCATTAATGAACACTTAATTAAATAATTTAGAGTCATTATTTTTAAGAACTGTATGATCTCCTAAAGATTTATTCGACCATGAGCCCTTTTAGGCAGTGAAGCAAGATATAATCTTAGATATGATGGTGAATATAATCTTAGGAATAAGGGCATCACGAAGACAAAAAAAATTTTAATCCTATTTTATGTTTTAAGTACAAATATCGCAAAAGATCAAATTAAATACAACATTCTTGATTTTTTTTTGTCTTTTATATATATCCTCCATTTAGAATGAATCAATTTGTGAGAAATATAATATATTTGATCATTCAACAACTTCATAAATTATTACAGTTTGTATAAAAGTATAATTTTTTGAAATGCAATTTATATGAAACGAAGTAAAAATCTGTAAAAATTCAAAACTTCAATATTAACATGTTTTAAGGAATTTCTTTTTCGTTTAAGATACGACAAAATAGATTTTTTTTATATAGTTAATATCTCTTCTCATTTCCAACGCAATCATACATGAAATATTCTAATTAAAGTACTTATTTCTATAAGCTAGATTAAATTGTAAAAATTTAAATGATCTCAGATAAATAATTTGAATATTAGTTGTTATAGTGATGCATATTTTTTAGCAAATAGGGAAGATCGATTTTCCATGTCTTTTTTTTTTTTTCAATAACAGCAATATATTAATTTAATGTTACTGCATGCATTTAATAATCGATTCAACAAAAAAAATTCACTCTATGATTTTTTAATTAATTTAGAACAGTTGTCAGATATCTAAACATACATTTATAATAAAGGAAGACATTTAAGTATTTTGCTATTCGGCTGCTGTCATAAACTGGTTTTATTTTTGTTACAACATTGAAGAAAAGTTTCTTGTAAAAATTATTTAATAAACTCTTTAAGACTGAAGAAATTTCAGTTGTTAATTTTTTTGTCCAAATACTTATTATTGTTGCCATCATGAGTTAATAGTATCAAATAACGATATCAATTCTATCGTTCAACATAATAATCCATTATCTAAGAAATGTCAATCTAATAATGCCATAATCATAATAATGCCCATCTAAGAAGGTCAGAACAAACTAAGATCCATACATTATTATATATTTATAATAATTCATGATGTTTTTTTATTAAATGATAAAATTAAGGAGCTTAAATTATTTTCAGGGAAAAAAATTTTTGAATGTTGTTCAAGTTTTAATTTTGTAAATTTTATAATACCTTGTAAGTAAGTTATAATATCTCTATAAGTATTGTTGAAAAAAGACATTGATTTACTTCAACTTTTATTCAAATTTTTGTCATCAATAAACAGTGATTTCAGGGAATCGGGAGATAAGCTTTGTTAATGGGGAAATCATAAGAAGCCCTTTCAATCCGTTAATCAGTCATTCAATCATATTTGTTACGATGTATCTCAAATCTTTCTGCATATTGAAATTGTAAATTTCCGGCAAACAAACACAAAGTGGTAAAAGTTTAAATCTTTGTTTCAATTGTTTGAAATTAAGCATCGAATATTTCTTTAGAAATTCGCTGTTCTAAAAAAAATTACACACATGTTCTCAATATAATTAACATTATGTATAAAAATAAGAAAAATAACTTTTAAAAACCGAAGTAGATAACCAAAATTTAAAAAAAAATGATTTATTTAACATCAAAATAAATCTATACGGAAAACTGCCTGTTTATTAAGAAAAATAAAATCAGCGGAAAAGAAAAAAGGAAATATGTTGTGATGGAAAAATAATTATTTCATTATCGATTCACCGTATGACAGAATTGTTCTTTTTTACTTGACAGAAATAAACACGCAACATAGCAGCAACGATTTTTTTGATGCAAACAAAAACGTTATAATAATTTATCTAATTTTCTGATATTTCTTTTCAGAAATGCCAGAAGGACTATAAACTGCTTAGGAATGGATTCTTAGTAGTTGCGAGATTCCTAAAATTTAGGATTCAATGACCTCAGTTCAATTAAAAGAACATTCTTTTAATAAATGGAATTATATTCTTTTTTTTTCGCATTTGCTGGCATGGGATCTAAATCAAAAACCACTATTCTAGTGTATCATATACCCTATGCTGTTGTAGCAGTTTTTATTAATCTATGGTCGACAACAGAAGAGAAAAGAACAAGGAATTCAAATTACTTTTTAACTGTTGTTTTAATGAGCCATTACCATTCTTCTATGAATGTTATTTATGCTCATCAGACAATATTCTTGTTACGGAAAGTGAGATGAAAAGATGAGTACTCAATAATGAAAATTTTCATAATTAACAGCATATTATAGTTGGAATTTGATTAAAAAGCGGCTTTCGTTTGTTGCAATGAATAAGTAAAAGAAATATAACATCACAAAAATGTGTGTTACTTTCTTCAGCAGAATGTGTTATTAATATCAGAAGAAATAAGTTTTTAAGTGGATTTACATTTATCATTATTTTTAATTAATATGAGTTTTAGAAAAACTGCATTTTTTTTTAGTTTATTTTCTTTTCTCACTTTTGGTGCCCAGCTGGTGCACCAATGGATTAATTTTTAATGAAATGCCTTATGCATAGCTTAATGTTCACGATTCCCACATAATAAGCATTAAACTTGGGCAAACATCAAATAAATGCAGTTTTAATAGTCTTACATATTTTATGTTCTAGATAGATATGTTTTTATTGTTGTGACTTATGGCCCTTTACAAGCCTACTGATCTGTAAGCGATTTAAGTCGAGTGAGCGTCTCTTGTTTTGTCAGTAGCGCCAACTAGAGCCAAGAGTACGATTTAGCTACTGCATGCGTCACATTCGCTTGCACAACCCCTTTTTACACGGGGGAGGGCGCATTCACACATCTCAGAAAAAGAACAACCATGCCCGAACCAGGACTCGAACCCAAAATGCCCATATCACGGGGAAAATGCGCTACCCCTATGTCAGGACGACGGCTTGATAGGTGTGAATTATTTTAATGAAGTCAAATCTTAATCATTGTGTTATTAAAAATGTAATTGTACAGTTCATTTGTCTTCTAATTTCGAGGTATTTTAACTTCAATTTTTACCTGCCAACTTTGGCGACCAGCTGATACACCGGCAGTATTGGTTTTAATTATTTTTAATTATATCACTTATACTTAGTTTTAGATGCATGAATATGATAAATTGTTAGACTCTAAAGCCGTGTTTATTTAATTGTTTTACTTAAAATCTGTTTATTGTATAGATGATTTTTTTTAATTTAAATCTGTCCCATGGCATTCTACCGCTATCAAAACCATGAATGAGGGTTTATCCATCTTTCGAATTTTGCTGTATTGCAAATTCACGTTTTATTGATCTTATGTGCCATGAAGATAAAACATTCGAATATAATTAGAGCGCAGTCTATTCTAGTTCTTTAAACAAGCAGATTGCATTATAATTTCATTAAAGAATTTACGAAATAGAATTTTTTAATCGTTACTTTTATTTAGTTTTACTTATAAAGAATCATATATTCTTATTCAAATTATTTTTTAAACATAGAGTAACTCTAGTATTTAGAACAAATTACGACCAAATTATTTCTTTTTGCTATTTTTAGCTAGATTTCATAAAGAAAAATTATCTATTATAATGGTTCTTTTGATATGACTTTGGAAAAAGTTTCTCAGATCTTCACCGATCATAATCCCTAGAACACTAAACCATCCTTCCTTCAAATGTTTATACTTAAACACATGCATACATATTATATACACATACATACATACTTTGTCCATGGTATCTCGATAATAAGATAACTACAATAAATTTCTTTGGACTTTTACTAACATGGATTATTTAGTAAAAAATTTCAGATAAATCATAAAACGTCAGATGAGTTTGTAGATGAGCCATCTAGATCAAAGGGAATAGAAATGATGGGGAAGATTGAAATTTTCATTTCCCTATAACTTTCTTAATTAAAGATAGAAAAATAAATTAAATCAGTCAAATTAGCGTCTCATAAATAAGAAAATCTTTTATATTTAAAGTTTTTGTTTAGAAGTTAGGGGCTAAGTAATTTTTCAACCCTTAAATTTGACTACTTCTAATATCAACAATTTATATTGCCAATTTTGAAAAAATGAAATAAAACTTCTACCTTTATTTCCTTTTCCATACTTTAAAATTATTTAAATGCATTTGGAATGTAGATTAAAAACATGAATAAAACTAAATAAAAATAAAGGCGACAGATTTAATGGCAACATTATGTAAAATAATCAGATTCAATATTTCCAGAAGGTGAGAGGTTTTCTTAACCCTTTTGAATATATTTTTATTACCTTTTTCTTGGAAGCTAGAATGTGAATTTGCTCTTTTTATTTTTCCGTTAGAGCAGAAGATTTGTGTATCAGCTTTCCCACCAGGACAGAAAGATGTTTTAGCCAAATCAAACAAAAGTCACCAATTTAACTAATGTAATAAAAGAATCAAGAAAAAGGTTAAACACATTTAACTATTTATAATTTTTTAGAAACAACGTCACTATAAATTTGCGTGTCCCGATTCGCTGTATAGCCATTTCTCCCTTTAAAATAAAATAAATTATTTTTAATTGTAGTTTTTTTTTCATAAAAATATTCATAAAAGCGAAATATCACTGACGCAATCATTAAACAATAATTCTAGCCAAATTTCGCAAAAATCACTAAATTACTAATATAGCAAAAAAAAATGTTTTTAATTACCACATTTTGGAATATATTGTTTTTAAACAATTACCATTCTAAAGTTTTTAAAAAAAATTGATTTTCTCACAATTTAATAGGGTTAAAAAAATTGTAATAACAAAATTTCTTATATTGAAGCAATAAACAATTTTATTAAAAACATAACTTTTAAAAATTTTCCCAAAAACTATAGTAATATTAATAAGAGAAAATTTATCTTGTTTCTAACCTATATGCCACTATTTTTTATATTACATTCCAATATTTTCACCACTGAAGATATACTTTCTAGTTTATAAAGTTTTGAATAAAAATTAATTACTAATACACTTGTAATAATACACTAATAATAAACTAAATACACTTTGGTTTTTATTTCAACTTAATAGATGGCGCTGAGATCTTCATTTCATTTCATATGATGACGAGCGTTGTAGGCGTTTTCAGCTTTAAGAGCGGGAAAATTGAATTTAGATTAGTATTCTTGTCTGCAGTGATAAGTTTCTTGCTACTATGATGGTAGGTTATCAAAATTTTAGTGATTTTAAACGAGGTGTTGAAGTAGATAACACTAGGGATGATGCACAGCATGTTCGAGATAGTTATGAAATTCGAATTTTCGAGTACGGCAATTTCATAAATGTACTGTGTGAATATTGAATATCTAAAAACACATTAACTCTTCAACGTAAGTGCTGTCTGAAAAATACCTTGAAAGAACGGGTCCATCGACGAATAAAGAGAATACTTAAACGTGATAAACATTCAATAATTCTTCAAATTACCACGGATTTCAATGCTGGATCATCAGTAAGTGTCAACATGCGAACTATTCAAAGAATTAAAACTTCATCAAACTTTTTGGACTATATTTAGCTTCAACTGGTAAGTGCTTTTCTATCTTATTGGTGTTTTTGGTTTTATAGTTTGGTATTTGTTTTATAGTGATTTGGTTTGATTCAATTTTGCTATGATTTTTCTTGGATTAGAATTTTGCTTATTATTATTTTATTTTAATGTTATCGCTTTATTTATATAAATTCTTGTTTTCTAAAAATTCTTGAAATTTACCTCAATTTCTTGAGATTTTTGTATCAATACTTCGATGAAAGTCAGGCCCTTCACAGAAAAAATCCCTGTTTTGCCTGACTATGACGCTTGATAAAGTCTTCAGGTCGGCTTCATCATTTCCATCTTGATATTCCATTTAATTCATTTTTTGCAATCTAAACTTAATATTTATTTCTAATTTGATTAGTAATTAAATAATTCATTTTGATCTTGAAGTACCAAACAAAAGACTTAAATATGATCCTTTTATCTAGCAAAAGTACTTCATAAAAGGATACAAAGGCAATACACAAAATGATGTAAGGGTTAAACATTAAATCTCTCTTCAGACGTATAAAACTTTTCCTTAAACTGTATGAAACTTTGTACTTGATGGTTTGCGATTTTATTAGTTATTAAGGAGAAATGAAATTTATGATTTATCTATAAAAATCATACGAATCGTGCTTTTATACATTTTACCACACTCAAAGATTAAATATCTTAATAAATTTTGACTTTTCATCAAATATTAAAGCTCGTGATAGATTTTTTGAGAGATCAAACAAGAGACTTTAGAGAATAATTAATCTATTTTGTTAAATTTTCTATAACATCAATTAAGATATAATTTTTTTCATTATTCCCTGTAGTATTTCAAACCTGATAATAGATCAATAGAAATTTTATAGGAAGCAGCTCGGTCTTGTTTCAAAATTAATTTATTAATAATAACACACCCTCATCATAGTTGGCATCTTAATCGATATCTTCTATGAAGTTTTGCTGCTCACTTTTATTGTCGCTCTTTCTGATACTGAATATTTTGTTTTATTTTGTCTTACAGAATATTCTATGAGGCTTTTTGTTTTGCCAGAAAATATTGCTATAAATCCCATCAGGTCTATGCGTTGAGAAATATTAATATTTTTATTGAATTTCTCTACGCATCCTGAATAAAATAAAGATTTATTTTATTTTTTAAATAAAAGTAAAGGCTTCTTGAATTACTTTGCCGTTCCATTTAAAGAAGTTATCCACGAAGTGACTTTTATCTGTATGGTTTAAATTTAATTTCGGATTTATTTGTCCTCTAGGAAAGGTCTGTGAAAAACGAAATGCATTGAAATGGTAAATTATTCCATTTTCACGACAAAAACAAACAGCAAAATTTATATGGATCTGTTAAATCATCATAGCTTTGGCCTCATTTTTCTGTATGCTATGAATCGTTCCATTTTTCAAAAGTTTTATATTCCCAATTATAAACTCTTAACTATTTCCAATACATTAATCTTTTATAATGAGACACTGATATTCAGATTATTTCTTCATGAGACAGTTGCACATTTTTATAACAACTAGGCCTAAGCATATGATAGACATAAAAACATTTTAGATTTTAAATATGTGGTAGTGACTTCGTTATAATTTTAATTAATACAGTTAAATTTAATTAATGTTCTGAATTACATATTGCAAACTTCATTCAGTAACTTATTTTTGCTTTAAACTAGAGAAAATGCTTTGTAATTTTATATCTATTCCATTTTGAGAAAACACAAGTGTTATTTTAGGTCGAATCGCGCTATTTTGAACCATGACGAGCACAGCACATGTGCCAAAACAATAAAATTCTTTTGCAAACTTCTTTTTATAGGTTTTATTGTTACACTGAATAATCAAAAATACCGATTTAGGCGTGGATTTGCAAATACGATGCATGCACCCAATCTACGTAACATGATATGGTCATCAACACCTATATAAGACAACAGGTATCTGACAAAACTTTTCAATTGGTTCTTGTTACTATAATGGCAGGTTATCAAGATGTTAGTGATTTTGAACGAGGCATTGAAGTCGATACACTAGAAATGCATAGCATTTTCGAGATTGTGATGAAATTTGAATTTTCGAGTGCCACATATTCATAGGTGTACCAAGAATATGGAATATCCGATTAATTATTAAATCTTCAAAATCGCAGCGGTCAGAAAAATGCCTTGAAAGAACGGAATCATAGAAGACTAAAGAGAAACCTTAATGTCATAAGCATAGAGCACATCCTCTAATTTCCACCAATGTCTATGCTGGAGTATCAATGTGATCATACGAGCTATTCAACGTATCATTATTCCTGTGGGCTTTTGAAGTCTAAATCTCATTCTTGCAGCATTTTGACTGAACAGCACAAAACTTTATGCCTTGCCTGGAACCATATACTCTGCTTTTCAACTATTAATGATTCAAAATATGTTACCTTGTCTGACAAATGTCCGTTTCCTGCTGTATTGACCTGATGGACGCGTATGGCTATAGATACAACCTCATGAATCCATAGGCTTTACATGTCAAATGGTCACAATTCAATCTGCTAGAACCACCGTTGTCTAAACCTTGATATGTCAAGAGATGAATCTGCTAGGTGAGAGATATGTAACGATCCTGTCCATTCATCTACACCTATTCATCTGTGTTGGTGTATTCCGTTGGATTTCGAAAATTCCTGCAGGATAATGCGACACCCGATACGTCCAGAATTGCCATTGAATGGCTCCAGGAAAACGCTTTTGAGGTGAGATTCTTCCATCAGTCACCTAAATCCCCAGATAAAACATTACTGAACATGTATGCGATGTTTTATATCATTCTATTCAGAAGGGATCTGCACCATATCGTACTCCTATAGGTTTGTGGTTTGCCCTACGGAATTATTGCCCTGTTAATTGCCTGAAATATATTTTTAGACGTTAGTCGATTCTATGTCATGTCGTTTTGCGTTACTTCTGACTATTCTTGGGAGCTCTATATGATATTAGATAAGGGCACCAGTTTTTCTAGCTCCTTAGTGTAAAATTGTTCAGATATTACTATAAGAATTGCATAATTCTGAATTAGTCTTCAATGCTAAAAAATATCGCCTTAAGAATCAACTTTATTCTTTCTATCACCTTAAGAATTCAATTTTATTCGTTTAAAATTCCGAGGTTTTATATTCGTTTTTATTAGTAGAAAAAATAATGAGGAAATAAACAAATACAAAATGCAATTTAAAAATGAAGTGAATTTTAAAAATTAAGACAAAGCTCATACAACGTCAACTAATATGTATATACATATTGAAATACATGAAATAAAGCTCCATCATTTCATCAATTTTTTTTAAGTTACATAAGTGCCTTTTAAACCTAAAAATTCAGATAAATTTTCTAAAATAACTGACCAGAGAAAAAATATATAAATTATTTGAGAAATTATTGAAGAGTTTATTTATATTTTATTCTAATATATAAATCGATTCAACTAATTATTCTTTAAGTAGATATTAAATATACCTAGGAATATTTCAAACAAAAAAAAGCTTTGGTGCTTTTGAATAGATTTAAATGAAGGGCAATTTACCTTAGAAGAATATTTCACTGCTTGCAAAAGTAATGTGATATTTCAAATTCGACTATCATAAAGGTAAAGTCCTTGAACTTTATCACTATTATAACAATAGGCTACTAAATCACTCTAAAATTTCATCAACTGTTACAAGGGTGAACGACTTTTCAAACTGCAATAATTAATCTTTATGGTTACGATTAACAATTAACTAAGTGCTTCATGTTCCTATTTTAATTTTTGCTTAATTTTCAGATTGTGTATGATAAAACGCTTTGGCTTCTGTTAATTAGATTTGAGTGGCTCGTATATTCGGAATATTTCCAATGTAGTGAGGTCATTGACTTCTTAGTTATAGAGTAAAATAGGACAATATTCATAATTTCCTGATATTCATAATTTAATTAAGTAATGTTTGTATTTTAATTTATCATGACTTGGTCTGATTTATTTCCTTGGATAATTATCGAAATGTTCTAAAATTAAATAAAGAGGCTAAAAGTGATTATTTTGAATGTACCACAAGTCTGTAATCTAAGTGGGCCTTTAATGTATTTTCTTTAATGAAAGATGGTTTTAAAGATTGTAATAAATAGATCATGATGTCAAATTTTCTCTATTTAGAATGAAGGAAAATACAAATATCCAGAAAATAATTCAAAGGAATCGAATCTTCTTTAAACGCATTTTATTTATGTCTGTAATTTATTCAAGAGATTAAATTTAATGGAAATTTCGCATTCAATTAAACTTATTTGTTTCAATCGTATTTACTTTAAGAGAGTAAACAACGATTGCAATTTCAAACTGCAATCATTTTATAATCAATGAGTTGAGTCTATTTATTTCAATCCAATTTATTTCAAGAGAAAGAAAACAATGGGAATTTAAAGCTGCTTTCTCTTCTTGAAATAATCAAATTTCGAATAATTATAAAACAATAAGATTAACAAAAATTTGAAATTCTGAATTCAGATGTCGCTTTATTCTTATTTAGATTATTGTTTCAGCTGTTTATTTTTTTTGTGTTCGATTTAATTGACATTTTGCAGCTTAAAATCATTGGTGATATTTTTGTTTGCAAGTAATATACCAAGAAGTTTTTTTTTTCATGAATATGTGACATTCAATCTTAATTCAGTTTTTAATTAAAACAACAATTGGAAAAATCTTATCAACAACAAAGATTGGAATTGTGAAGTTAAGTACTATTTCCAAAACAACATGTTTACGCTTTCTTCATTTGAATACTACTCCATATGGAACCTAACAAGATGAGAAAAATTAAAGAAATATAAGACCTTCTGTGTTATATCTGATATATAACTTAAATTTATATTCAGAAAAGTTAAATTAATAAGTTAAGGAATTACAGCTTCTTAATAATAAAAAAATAAAGAAAATATCACTCTTAATAATTGCACTAAAGGAAATCATTTAACTGAAAAACAGTGTCACAGATATTAATAATATAAATGAAAAGCCAGTATCGCAATATTTTTCTCTGATACGCTAAAAATTAACTCTTAAAAATTTAACTGGTCTAATTTCATTAATTAATGTCATAATTGTCAATCAAAATAAAATTGATTCTTTCTTGTTTGAAAGAAATTTTCAAAAGATGATTGTTACAATAATGGAAAAATGGGAATTTAAAATCTTAAGAGTAAATATATTATAAATCATGAAAACATTATAAATTTCGTTATCTAATGTAAAAAAAACTCGCAAATTGCTATTCTGATATGCCTCCGAAGAGAGTATGGGAATTAGTTATGGTTTCCCTAAACAAACTAGGATACCCCCCTATAAAGGTCGCCTCCAACACATCAAATTATAGACACTGGATAAAGCAAGAATGTGAATATGTATTTTGAACTCCTTTTTTTTTTCAAACAATTCTAGCCAAGAATTGATGCAGTCTGTAGTTATATTCACAAGATAACATATCGAATTTCATGGACTGAAATCGTCCCAGTTTTTGAATTATTTAGTTTTCATGCGAACAAAGGTATAAAATGACAGAATGTCAACCTTTTGACAGACTCGATTCAAAATTTGATAAAAATCTACATTTCAGATGCTTAATTGTTGTGCCAAATTTTATCCTTCTAACTCATTAGATGTTAAGGTCACCATATTCACTTGTACTTGAACAGACAGGCAGGCAGACAGAATTCCTGGCAATGGATTACGTTCAATGTTCCTGGTAATGAATTACAAATTTAGTCCTAAGTCCATATGCCAAACTTTATCCTTTTAGCTCAGAGCGATTTTTAGATATCTGATTTACAAACGGACAGACGAACGAACAGACAGAGAGGACATATACTGACAAAAATGTGTTTTTCGAAGTCAGGGAAATCTGAAATGTGAAGATTCGTCCAAACCTCGAGTGTGACTTTTTTTGACAATTACAATATTTTTTATACTTTATATATGAAAAAGTTAAAACGGGTATTTAAATTTATTCTCTACGTAAAATCTAGCCCCTTCCACTTTTGAGATTAAAAATAATATACTAGATGAAGAAAGCAACAATACTTTATGTTATTCAAATTAACAAAAATAGAATAATATAGTCGAATGAATAACAAAATACAAACACGAGCATAGCTATAGCTTAAGATGTTAGTCTTTTAAACACATATTTTAAATATTTTAAGGATTTGTTGTTGAAATTTTATCTTACTTGCCAATGCATTCTTCAAATTTTCTATTAACCCAGTGGTGTTATTGTGCTATTGTCAGAGTGTGTTTAATTAAATTGGAGTTGTGCATTTTATCGAAAATACTTTATTGCTTAACTACTTTACTCAATAAAAAAAATATCAGCTAAACATTTTGTTCATCCATTTCTCTGTTGTAAAAATAGCATTTTTCTAAAGGCATTACCCACAAAATCTGTAATTAACCTTTTTGGCTATCCTGTATTCAACATAATATCCCTATACGGAATATAGAAATATTCTTTTTGAAACACCTTGATAGAAAATTTTATAGGAAAAGAATTTATCTGTTAAAAAATGGAAAAACGAACATGAAACTTCGATGCATCAAAATGACTTTTAAAAAAATTATCTCAATAGAGAAATAGAAAATTTATGAAATAATCTTTAGGAATGCTCGTAAAAACTTAACTTTGAAAGATCATCATATTTACGCTTGCGTTCTTTATTGAGTTTGTATATTCTTCAAATTTTTTAAGAATGTATTATCTTGTAAGTTATTTAATTTTATGTAAAAATATGAATCACTAGTTAAATTTTGTTTCATTCTTTTACAATTAAATCCTAAATTAATATAATGCTTATAAAATGGATTTAGCAAAAGTAATGCATTCCTAGCTGAAAGGATCTCAATTATGTATAAACCTTTATCACCTTTGGTACAAGAATTTGGTGCAGACGATTAGATTTTTAAAAATAAAAATAAGCCATTGGTTTGAAGTAAAATTGAAAAAACACTTTAAAATATTTATTAAAGCACTTGCCGTTTTTCGTTTTTAAATAGATGGGATCGAATCTTCCTTTCCCAGTTTACTGTTTATAAAACAGTGTTAACTATGATGAGCGCAATTAATATAAAGTTTCTCGTTTAAGCCTAAAAGGAGGAAACTTAAATAAAATATTTGGAGTGGACAAGAAAAATTTCCTGCTTTTCTTTTGAATCGGTTTACAAAATACTCTTTGGATAATTTAAGGCGCTTCATATTTGTTATTTTATGATATCTTTATTATATATTTGTAAAGTATTTAGATAAAATCAAAAAATGAAATTAATAATCATACTGATTTTTTTAACTCTTATATGATATTCACTATAATAAATCACGTTTCCTTTCCAAACGAAAGTCTTCTGGCAACTGATGCATTCTTTTTCTTTGCTTTCATCTTAGTAAGACTTAAATATTTCATTCAATTTATCTCAAAATGATTATTTTCAGCTGTTGTTTTACATAAACTAACTTTTTTAATGCATTGAGTTATGGGCATTCCAAAGATGTTATTTAGTTGTTATAATAATTTTCCCTTTGCATACTTTTCAAGAAACATACAAACTTGAAAAATGTATAACTTTTAACTACAATCAATCATTCCTTGTTTAAAAAACAGATATAGTTATAGATAATTAAACATAAAAGTTTCGAACTAAACAGAGTTTCCGTCCGCCATAAATTACAGGTAGAGAAATAGCGAAACAGAAAATATGAGAAGCTCGTACATCTTATATTCTGCTTTGTGATGTGAAAAATATTCAGGAAATTGTACTGGAAAATTATTTTCTGTTATTATAATTGATGGATGTCGTACAACTGTAGAGAATCGATAGTTCTTGCTGAAAACTTGTTTTTGTGCATTTTTTTATTCACTTTTAGTAGGCGATGCACTTATGCACTTTAATCCTGCTTGATATGTTTGCATTTTAATTTTATAAATGCACTTCGTCAGACTTATGAAAATGAAATAAAATGTTAATTTCTCTCAATGAATTATATAGAATTGTTAATATTTAAAATAATACTTCAGTTTTTTAGATTTTTTTCAATATTTATGAGAAATTAGTAAATATATAACATTATCTAACCCTTTAAAGATGGATTGTGTGGTTTAAGATGGCTAATCAATTAAGAGTAAGAAATGCTGTTTCGTTATTGAAATTTTAAACGCAGTACAAAACAAAGGAAGTTACGCATCTGAATAAATACCAAAACTGAAAGAAAAAAAAATAGAGCATCATATATCATTCAGAGATAAGTTACAGTAAAAAGCATAAAAACAGAAAAAAATCTTATATAGATACTTTTTTTTAAAATTAAATCCTCAAAACGGTTTTATCTGCTTTGCTTTATGGTTATATGTCAAAAACTGCTAAACTTATTGTGTAAAATGCATGCAAAAGTGTTTTGTGTCAGTGTACCTGAGTAACAATGTTATAAGTAAGTAACCATAACAATGTTATAAGTAATTTGATTTAAATTTTAAATCAGATATTTTTCTTAAACACCTTTTATTTAAAAAAAAAGTAAATATTTAATTTATGCCTTTAATAGATCTATAACAATTGATAATTAGTTAATATATAAAATTTTAATCATTTTAATAAATGTCGCAAAAGGAAGACCTGCACATAGTCAGTGCGGCTCTGCAGTAAAGTACGCGCTTGGAAAGCATAAGGTCGAGGGTTCGAATCCCAGCCAAATCGTATTAATTTAAAGGTTATTGAGATATAATTTGAATTTCTCATTATTCATTTGTTAATGTTCTAGAAGCTTCTAGAACTTTCTATAACCTTTATAATTCTAGTTTATTCTGTAAAGATATAAATTCTGAGTTCCACAAGTAGTGGAACCAATTCTTCGCCTGCATGTTACGAGTTGCTTAACCCTTTAAAGGGCCATTTTTGTCTAGTCATATTATGTTAAAATATTTTTAGGTTTGAAATTAGAATAAGAAAGATTCATTTAGCTTATTAGATAAATTTAATTTGATTAATTAATTTAGTTAATAATTAAGTAACAAATCAAGACACATCATTTTGTGTGAGATAAAGAATTGAAGCATCTAAGTTTCTGTCTTTCTAAAATAATTTGTCAGAACTTACGCCAACCTACATAATTTCATACAAATATTGATAAATTTGGCGGGAAGCATACTTCCCACGGCCCTAGAAAAGGGTTAAAGCTAAAAAACTTGATGTAGTGTTACTTGGTGACTTGTTATTCTTTGCATCTTCTTGACAATAAAATGACATTGTATAGTATTTTTTTAGTAATTTTGAAAATAATTTTAATAACAGTAAATATTTTATTTACAAAGCATCGTACTTTAAACGCAATGATTGTAAACAAATTTGAAATTAAATAGTGCAATTCACATTTAATTTCTTCAAATCTTTCAGAAGAATACTAATATTTTGATACTTTTATACCATAATATAATTAAGAATCTTCAAAATCATTCATACGTGATAACTGCGAATATAAAGGGCGGAAATATTCAAATAATAAAATCAAAACGAAAAATATTTACAACTTTGTGTTGTTTAAAATAAATACAAATTGAAAATAATATTTCAAGATTTTCTTGATTAAAAATTCAACGAACTGGAGGGGAAAAAAAATCAAATCACCCAGGAATTCGAAACAAGAATGTTTAAATTATTAAATGATCTATAGTATACATAAAATTTTTAGGAAACCTTTTGAAAACAAATAAGTTCTAGGAAACTGAGCTTACATTCACAAAGTGTGTTTAAAGCATTTCATCTTCGCTGATTTAAGACAATTCATGCCAGTTTTCCAAAGTAAACTTCGAGCACTTAGGTTTCTTTCTTTATGCTTTATTCGATTTCGTTAAAGAGCACCAGCCAAGAATGTAACAAATTTTGTATGTTTCAAAAGATACAAAAAACTCTGATCTGAATAGAGCTTACTATCGTGTTTGATCATTTTTTCTGAAAGAAACATCTTTAAACTTACAGTTGGAAAATTCGAAATCAGAAGGAAGAGAAATTTAAGATTTTCCGTACGACGTTTTAGTAATCAAAGGTTATTTCAGAAAACTGGCTTGAATTGCCTTAAATCAACGAAGACGAAATGCTTTAAACAAACTTTGTGAATGTAAACTCAGTTTTCCAAGAATTTCTTTGTTTTCAAAAGGCTTCTCAAAAAATTTTATGTATACTACAGATCATTTAATAATTTAAACATTGTTTCGAATTCCTGCGTAATTCGATTTTTTTTTTTTCTGTAGGTCGTTGAATAAAGTTTTGGTGAACCAAAAGTTTATTCTGAAATACATGATTCCCAATGGTACAATTCTAATATAGATCCTTCAAAACCTAAAGGAGATACATTCGAGTATTCTGTCTATTTTAGAGTTCCATTGTATCGCCATTTTTTACTGATACTAGTGGAAATTGTTGGCTCATAAATATATTTTCACTGTCTAAGTTAAACTTTAGCCTCAAATAATTCTCTATGTTAAAGAGATCTAAAGAAAATCTATGTGCATTTTCAAGAATTAAATCTTATTTTGTAAACTGGTTTGCTTACTAGCACAAATAAAATGTTTTATATGAAGAATTGGCCGTATGATTTCGCTAAAAATAACTAAGGCATATCATTTATGCCTCATTCTTATCATTCTAATAATGGATATAAGTTAATCTGAAAATTGGTAGCTTAAACCAATTCACAGTCACCATTCCCACATTAATTGCTCACTAATAACTATGAATATAAAATGAGCTATTGAAATGACCTATTCCAAGTACTAATAAGTACCGAAGAATTTATTTATGGCAACGCGTTAATGAATGTTCTCACTTGCCAAAAGTAGAAAATGTAGAATTCGGAACCATTGGGCAAAAGGCTGAGCAAGACATTCATTATAAATTCAAAGAATTTGTATTTGGAACAGATTCCTTTTCAGTGATATATACATAGTTGATGTATTTGGAAAAGGAATTTTAAGCAAGATAGCTAAGTGGAGGAATCAAATCACAATTTTTGTTTAAAAGAGAAATAAAGTTGAACAATGAGTAAAAATAAAGCGAGGTTAATTTGTTGCTTTTTTATTTTTCTGTTAAGAAGAAAGTATTGCATTCTTCAAAAAACATAGAATTCGAACCATTGACGAATCACTATATTTCAGATCTAAGTCCGAAAAATACATTTTTGAATTACATCTGTTCCAAAAATGTGCGAGTAGAAAAACGCGTCTAAATTCTATTTTTCCACAGGAAAGAAAGGCACATACAAAATTACAGGCTTTTTTTTCCTTTCGATTTTACTAAGAGTTTCTAATAGGGATTTCTTTGATACGTGTTGATTTACTAAAGGAAATCTTAGGGATCTGTGGAAAGAATGCGTAGATATTAGGGAATTTTATTCCTTCGCTAGGAGCGTGAAAAACTGTATCGGTCAGAATTTTTTAGAAATAATTAAATAAAAAATTGGAATTTGTATCAGAAAATGAGAGGAAATTTTAGAATAATGTAACATGGACTAATGTAAGATAAAAAAAAGTAAGTATTGAATTAGGATTTAAATTAAGTGATATCATTACATATACACACTCTTATTAATTTTCTTGATTTTATGTCTTCAATATACATTGTATTAATTTTCCTGAGCAACATTTGAACCTCTCTGAGTCTAAATTCGGGCGATTCCATGAAAATAAATTTATATTGGAAGGAAATAAGACGGTTCTGAGAAGACAAAAAAAATATTGACATTCTGAGAAAATTCATCTTATTTGATACATTCTTTTTTTCAGAAACATCGAGAGCAACAACCACGCAAATCCAAAATATCACTCTATTGCGTAATAAATGAAATGTTGGACACCAAAGAAACTTCTTTCAGAAGTACGTATTCTCAGTTGCCATTCAGTTCATGGTGGACTTTTCTGTCCCTCAGAGAGATGCTTTCGAGTTCAATGAACATTCCATTCTCGTTTATCGCTATTTTGTAGCGTAACATTGAACGGTTTCGAAATCATCTACCATTTTGATCTTTATTCCTCAGGGCATAGCTGAATTTGTGGATTTTACTAGCTCAATTTCAGCTCTTTCTCAGATAGTTATTCGATGGAAGAAAAATGTTCGATCGTGAATTAAAGATTATTTCTTTAGTTGCATTTACAAATAGGTACTAGTGACAGAATTAGATATTTTTCGTCCTTAAGTAATACACAGTTTAAGGTACAGGGTGTCCCACAAGATATGCAACCTTTAATGTTTACAGATTCATATAGAGCATGTAAAGAACTGTATTTTGATGCATAACATGTGGGGTCCCCACGAATATAGGGTCAAAGTCTAATTACCCCCATGTTATACTTCAAAATACTCGCTTTAACGTGTTCTATCCGAATCTATAAATATTGGACACCACATACCTTTTGGGCCACCCTATGCCTCTTTTAATAAATTGTTCAATGTAACGTCACGTTTCAGTGCATTTTATTTTGTTTTTATCAAATTTGAGAAAATGCATTTATTTTTATTTATCTACTAGCCGCCTTTGGCGACCAGCTGGTTCGCCAATCTTAATGCACGTTAAAATTTTAATAATTAAATGTTTTATGGAACTCCCATTTTAATTGGTTCTTCATTAAAATATCTTAAAACTTCCAATTTTAATAGTCATATAATTCACTCATAATATTATAAAGGCCTTCAGCCATAACATAATATGTATCTCTTCTCTCTAATTTTCTGTTAGATCCCGTAGAATTTGTGCTTTAAATTAAAGTGGAAATGATTAAACTGCAATGAATATAATAGTATTTTTTTTTTTTACTGAAACGAAGCATTTTTTTTAAATACGAGTACTGAAAACAGAGTCGCTGAGTATTTAAACCTTATGGGCACTAAAGAATATTATTCTTAATTTATATAATATCTCAAGAAGTTTTCAACAAAATTTTCTCAGATTCATCATGAACAGATCGATTAATTAACAATGTTGAGTTTTAAATGCATCAAACACACAAAAATTAAACAGAATCCTTTGAAATAATCTGTAGAAAACATATTAAACCTTCAAAACCAAGTCCGTATCCGTTGAAAATAGTTGTCAACAATCAGAACACAATGCGCATGCGTGAATTTTCAACGCCAATTATGGTAACGCAAATGCGTGAATTTTCTACTCCAGTTGGGGTAATGCTATGCAGATTAGAAATTTTTAATTTCCTTTATTCTGTGTTATTTTAATTCAAAAGTACTTCAGAATGAATATGAAAGATCGATTCATTAACAATGTTTAGTTTTAAATGCATCAAACATTAAGAAAATAAACAGAATCTTTGAAAAATCTGTCGAAAATTTCTTAAGCCTATCTTTTTTAGCATGGGAAAAAAATCTGAAGCCTTACTCATTTGATGGTGGGGGGAAAGTGGAAGATTTTTTTGGCGGGAAAGTTAGTTTTTAATTAATAATTGAAATTCTAATAAAAAAAATCAAAAAAGGGACCCCAGGTGCACATTCCCGACCTCCAAGGTATGCATGTACCAAATTTGGTAGATGTAGGTCGAACGGTCTGGCCTGTAGAGCCCCAACACACACACACACATTGAGCTTTATATAAGTATAGATTAGGACTTTAGACTACCGGGCGATTATATTTGTGCTCAATAATGTGAAACAATTATTAGGTCTTTATAAATATTATATAGACATAATAACATTTGGACATAATCTTAATAATAGACATAATAATCTCATAATAGACATAATCTTATATAGACATAACTGTTTCAATACTATTGAACTAATAAGTAAACATGAGAAGGTGAATATTACGCGAGTTTAGTAAAAAAAAATGTAAGAACTTGACCAATTTTATATAATAAAGTGTTAATATTATGCTAGCATTTTATAATTCATAGAATTTGTACATTTCACAAACTTAATTATTTGGCTACCACAAAATTAAGTTTATTTACTTGATTTGCTTGTAACCTATATAGATAACTGCCTAGTCAGAAATCGCTACTGATAGGTGCAAATGGCATAACTTCATGATACTATTGGTTAAGCGATTTGTATTAGTGATCAGAGTTAGAAGTGTAACTCTTGATTAAATTGATATAAATCAATGTTTTGCTTTTTCAGTTCAATTCTTGAGATTTCTTTTTATTACTAGACTTAATGTTCAAAACATTAAAATTAGAACTCGACTATATATGTTTACATTGAGGTTTGTAACAAAAAACGCAGCTTATAGATGATACTTTTAACTGGGAATAAATTATTATATAAGATAAAACAATAAATTATATGCGATAAAGCAATCCATTATCAATCGCCGCATATTCTTATATTTCACAAAATAAACACAAAAAAATATATTTGTAGGTTACTATATCTAAGAAAGATTTCTGTTGTTTGAAAATGTTTACTAGGTTCCAGTGAAATTTTAAATGGGTTAACTATTAATTCGTTTAATATTTCATATATAATAAATAAAATAGGGTAAATGCTATAATAAAATAGTATATGTTATGCAAATTTATAAAGATATGCGTGTATGTTGACGTTTTATAGACCAGACTGTTTGATCTATAATTAGAAAATTTGGCACACATATACCTCATACGGTGGAAATGAGCACCTAGGAGAGTCTTTTATAAATTAGTTAGAATTTTGACTGATTACAAATTAAGCTGAAATTTGACGATTTTTTGCTGCACATTATTATTGTATTAAACATTACTGCATAAAAATAAATGTAACACTGTTGCAAATTTTTTGAGAAATTGAATTTAATGTATATTTTCAATGAATTTAGTCAATTTTTCAAATACTTTTTGTCTAATTACCAAAAATAGATTGCATTATTGTCATTACATCTAAGTGTTTTTCATGGTTTCATCTAATATTTAATGACGTAATTTTCATTCCATTGTTAAAAGCTCCGGAAGAAAGACTTTGGTTAATATCAGTGCAGTTTTTATAAAAAAATAAAATAGTAACACCGCGAAATTTAAAGGATAAGTTATCTTGAAAATATTTCTTTATTTAAATTACTTTTTTATTTTACTCATATTAAAATGTACTAATAAAATAAAGCAAAAAAGTAATCATAAATTTAAGTAAAATGTCTTGTTGAAGCAAATTACTTTAAATAAATATGATTTATTTTTAATTGTCTGTAATTATCAAACAATTTTGTGAGATATTGTCACAAATTGAGGGAAAGAATTCTCAAAAATTAAATTGTAATTTCATTTTAATTTGCATGTTTTTAGAAAAAAACTTTGTTTAAATGAATCAGAGAAAATGTTTTTCAAGATAATAATAAAATGAAAAATTCTTTTAAGATATCTAACAAACTTTTTGTGTGATTTTAAGAAAATTCAGCTTAGATGAATAATTCCTATGAAGCAGAATCTAATAAAAAAAAACAAGGATATAAAATTTTGAATACTCTATTTCAGTTGCCATGCTTTTTAATTTCCGTGTGTGTGTGTGTGTCCAATATATTATGGATTATTATTTATTTTACTGAATCACACACACTTTAGTTTCTTCGATTTTTTTTATTTATATTTCTACATTTATTAACTCTTTTTTTAATGTATTGATTACTTGCAGAATGAAGTTTTTGAAAAATATTACCAGATATATTATTTTTGAATTTTTGTATAAAATAGATTTTTTTTAAATGCCTAAGAAGCAAAAATGTTAGTTGAAGATCTGAAGTTAGACCTGATCTGAAAATTAAAAAAAAAAAAGTTGTTTGTTTATTGTTTTTTAATAAAGAGGCTACTACATTACAAAAGAGATTTTTCTCCTATAAATCAAAAACTTTCTAGTTCATAAACTTTACTTTCTAGTTCATTTATTTAAGATTTAATTTATGAAATATGTTACCTAATTTCTAGTTAAGAACTAAATTCTCTTTCTATTCGGATTTTAAATTCTGGAATCCGACTGATGATTATCATGAAATTTTCCCATTATTGGCCTTATAAGGTATTGAAACAACTGTAAGATACTTTTTGATTACTAGATTACAGATTATGTAGCTCAGAAACTGAGGAATCGATTGATCAATTTAAAAAAACATATGAGTTAAATTTTAATTTATTGAACTTTCTGTAAGCGGATATCTCTAAAATTAAGAATATTTCTAAAAATATGTTTTAAAAAAATATTAAATGCAAAATGCAAAAATGTGCCTTACATGGCATTGGCGATAAATATTTACCGATATTAATCTCTTGAATTTAGCATTCTTACTGAATCTATTGTGTGATCTTTGGCAATTTTTGGAAAATGGGTTCCCAAAAATAGAATTTCTATTTTAGGCCCATTGTTTCCTACCTAGTTGAAATCAAAATTTGGCATAGCACTACGATTTTTTGTCACAAAATCATATGCTAGTTTTTACATATTTAAATCATTGCTCTTTTAAGTTTACGTGCTTATATACCAGCAGAAAGGTTTTTTTATGTGCTTTCTTCCAAATTTGATAGGTAAATATGTTTTAGATCTTAAATCTGTGTAGTACCAAATTATATCCATTTTGATTTTTTTTTTGTAGTTATCGTCTTAAATTACATTCTAATAACTGAACAGACGGACTTATTTTGAATGGATGTCACTCAAAATTTGACAGAATTCTAAAAGCTGCTCAGTAAAGACTATATACAAAATTTCATGAATCTAGTTTAAAGCGTTTTTTGAGTTATCTTTATCACAGACAGACATAATTCCAAAAATATGTTTTTCGTAACCAATTATGTCTAAAAAGTGGAAATTCGTCAATATCTCTAATAGGAATCAAAAGGTATTAAGAATATTGAATAAAAAATATTTGATATTTTCACCAAAAGTTTCCTTTTTAATATAGCCACTTACTTCAAATTAAGAAAAGTTGTTAATCTCTGGATTGTAACACAGCTTTTCTTTATTTACTTAGAAAATACGTCCTAGTGTTACTAAAAATATTTCTTTGTACTATTCCTTATTTATTACTTAAATTTTATCTAATCAAATCTGCCCTAAATTTTATTGTTATTACTTCTAACTTCCAACATAACGTTGAAAGAGGAAAAAAGATGAAAATTTTCTTTAAGGACTTCAAAACAAAGCCTATCAAAGATAAGAAGCTGTAATATTTTTTTTAAACAAAGCTATTCGCTGAAAAACAAATTTACTATTTGAGGAAACAATAATTTTTCATTAAATAAAGTCGGAATTTTATAAATTAAAAAACAAAGAATCAAGCATGGAGGGTAAAGATTTGTGTGAGGGTGATATTTTTCATCACAGTAAACAATAGATATCTTATATCAACACCACATATCTATCAATAAATCGTGGCTGTAATCTTTTAAGTAATACTATAAGAAAGAGCATTTGCTGTATTTAATCGCAATACTTCCTATACTTTCATTCTGAGAAGAAAAGACTTTACTCCAAGTGAGAAAAATTGGCAGAAGCTTTAAACAAAACTTCAACAAAAAGGGGCAAACTGTTTTCTTGATTTATTACGATGTGACTACAGTTTCCACATTTTCTCAGACGCTTGAATGATCTAAAATAACCCAGCTAAACCACTAAAAAAGCATATAATATGTTTGATTTTCTTTTTTCATTTTCGTTGTAACGCGACAGAATCAATAGTTTTCTAATGATATTTAGTTATCGTCTGCTTCAAATTGTAATTTCGTATCAAATCCAAAAAACTATATCTTTCAGAAGAAGAAATATAACATTAGAAGATTTTGACCATAGGACTCTCGAAGTGATAAAACTGAAACATTTTCTCTTATTGTTGAATAAATATTTCTAGAACATTCGTTCTTTCAAGTTACGATGTGATTACAGTTTTTGATCTTTCGCAGACACTTAAATGATTTTAAATTCTTCACTAAATACCAGACAAGATAGATGTGGCCTGTATTTGGGGGAGGGGTGCGGGAAAAAGCGACAGAAGCATTACTTTTTGCCTTTTTTTGTATTGTAATATTGAATAAAATACAAAAATGTAATTTTCTGAAAAAGAAATAAAATCAAAACATTAGAAGATTTGGAGTTTTAAACGCTTGAAAGATACGATTCTCAAAAATTTTCTCTTATTTTTGAAAACGATTATGAGCAACTTCCTTCTTTCAGTTCAAATTTTGTAGTAAAAAAACATAATTTATAAATCTAATGAACTTCTTTCGTCATTCGAGTGTATCTTTGCATGTATATTTATGTTTCTAGTTAATTAAATTTTAAAGCAATAATAATCTAATTAATGAAAATCTGAGTACTTTTTATCTTCCACTATGCGAAGTAGAGATCATTGCAAACGTTAAAAACTTCCAACACGAAATTTATTCAAATCTCCGAGTTTCAGACCCCACGGAGTCCGAAAAACAGCTTTTTAGCCTTTTGTCTGTCTATCTGTCCGTTTCTAAATCAGTCTATATGTGAACACGATAACTCAAATATGCTTTGATCTAGAAAAATTATTTGTTGAAGGAATTTTTTGCTGTATGAAATAACGACCAAATTTGTAGATTTTTATCAAATTTTGAACGAAATCTATTCAAAAGAAGTGTCTGTCTGATTGTTCAATTAAAAGTAAACTCGATAATTAACTAATCAAAGATTTAGTTATATATAATTAAGTGCACAGGTTAAACATTTAATATATCTATACTGATCAAATTTTAAACCATATTCGTCGAATAGTTGACCGTCTGTCCATCTGTACTTTTGCATGCATCTAAATGCAATAACTTATAAACACGATGATTGAAATGAATGAAACTCGGTATGTTATCTTGTAACAACAATCGTAGTTTCATGACAAATTTTAATTTCATTGGGCCTTCAAAAAAGCGTTCAGAATACATGTTTTCAGATAGTTTGAGTAAAAATAGATTCTCACTCAAAATTAAATTTCGTTATTAAGTTCACTAATTTCATGCAAGGTATTTGTACCTTTACCCAAGGATCTCAATTTTATGTGGTTGAAGGAGGAAATGAGACTTATTATAGAGACCAGACAGCTAAAGAATTTTGTGTAGAGCACTCTTGCTGTTTTTAATGAAAATGAGGAAAGATAACATGAATTTTCTTTAAAAAGTTGCAGGAAAACTGATTAAAATCTTTCAAATTCTTTGAATTTTTTTTTTTTTTTCTTTTTGCAATATCAGCATTTCTAATATTTTTTATTCTAAGCATTTTCTAATATTACATAAAAATTGGATCATGATTTATCACTGGACAAAATTTTTATAAATTTGGAAAATGGCTTCCCTGCACTTTCACTTTCATAGTAAAAAAGTTTTACAAATAATTTTAAACCGATGCCTGATCAATGATCGCTGGACTTCCGTGATAGGCTTGACGACAGTGTCAAAAATGAAGATCGCCTGAATTTGACAATATCTCTATCAGGATCAAAGCTATGATATTTTTCTTAAAGCTTCATTGTTGTTTTCCTGGAAACTTGAAAAGACCTAGAAATCAGTTAAGTTGAGCTCGAGCAAATAGTTGAGCGAGTTCTCTCTGAGCGCTTTGTGTTGTTGTGGTTGTTTAATAGTAATTTGCAACTTGAATCTGCTGTTTACTGCAAATGCTGTTTTATGTTTGCCTCTTGGGTGTTTTAATTCAATGAATTTATACTTTCGTGTAGAAAGAAACGTGCTCATATCTTTTTGAACCTACTAAACTTCACACCGTGCAACCCAAGAGCTAATTTTAGGATATTTTTCATACAAATAATTTTCCATAGCATACATTTCAAGTTGCTATTATAGATATATACCAATAGGAATTCGATAAAATAAATTTCTTTCTTTGGTGAAAACTTCATTCTCTGAAGCTAACATTTGTTAGTAAAGGCTGATAGCTAAGTTGGTTTAGGCGAGTTCTCGGATGCGAAATTGCCTTGACTTGATTTTCTACACATAATTTCGAGCTATAGATGCCATCCAATGAATGCCTTCCCCTTTTTAGATAATTTTTTATTCAATCAAAATTAGCGTTTCATCTATAAATACAAGCTCAAACCCGCCTCTAAATTTTGAATATAGGAGTATGGTATTCTATTCCTCCACTACACTTGTGACGATTAAGGTTATAATTTTTATTTTATACAAATGTGCACCATTATCAATTTGCATTAAAACTGATTTCATCATTATTTTCAGAAGCTCAATAAAAATTGACTTTCATTACTATTATTAGCCATCTTTGCTAACAGGTGTTCCGCTGGAAAAATTCATTGTTTTTATTTCAATACATGAATACCTAGATGTCCTTGTTTGTCTCAACAAATTCTGATAATGTTATTTTAATAGTCTAATACCTTTTCTCATAACGTTTAATGAAAAGTAAAATTTTACACCTACATTGTAACTTTCTAATGTAGTCGAGTCTTGTGACATCATATTGCCATTAAAAACAAAAATGTCTATGCAACCTAATACAATTGTCTTTCACATACAATCGCTTACTAATTTATTTTTGGCTTGTCTGATTGGCTTCCAACAATAGAAGAAAAATCACAAAACTATATATTTGATGAAACAATGATGTCGATTGAATTTCGATGCAACAATAATACGTATTCCTGTAAAATTTAATCATTGGATTCTTTTCATTAATCGAGTCAATCTAACAAATCCATTTCTTGGTCAGTACTTTAGCATACAAATAAATACAATGAGATGAATTCTGGCATGCCATTTTGTAATTTTTGACTGATTTTGTAATTCTCTGTTAAATTAAGGTTTCCATCATCATTTTAGCAAAAAGATATTTGAAATTTATTCGACTTTTTTGGTACTTGTGTATTAACCGCGTGCCAGCGATTAATCACCAAAAAATGATTCAATAAAGCATGTCCTACTTTCAGTTGAAAAGCTAGATTCACACTGAGGAACTCATGATCAATATTTCGTAACTATTACCTGGCAATGCCAAACGAATAATCCAAAATTACTTGCTTTCTAACTCTTATCTATGGGACTTAAAATAAAAATTTGAGCACTCATAGTACTAACGTTTTTGTCCAATGTCCGTAATTTTATACAGTGAGAAGAAGTATCATCTTTATTAATGTAGACGAGGAAGTTTTGGTTAGACTATTCTCGTTGATTTTTATCCGGTCTTCTGTTCTGTCCAAATTCCTAAAGAGAACCCAAGAACACTTCTTTCTACCTTTCTTCGTTTGCAGGCAATCTTTAGAACATTTATTTTTTAAAAAAATTTCCTCATTCTTTTTAATTAGATGATGACAAACTAATTCACAATGATAACAAACTTCTTTTATTTAAAAGTTTTAATTTAAAATTATTAAGGTGCAAGCATTTTTCTAAAAGTTTTACTTAGCGGTTTCCTCTTTTAAAAAATAAAACATGCGCAATCTTTCCCCTTACATTTTTTTTTCAAAGCTTGCATTTCCCTAATATTTAGATAAAGCTTGCCTAAAGATAACAGAAAAAAAGGAATTGTTTTTTTCCACTGCTATAAAAAATTCCTTATTTCTATTCATTATTAATGTAATATCAAGATAACATAATATCTTCACAAACATGCCTCGGAAAACAACTTTCTTCCAACTTTCGTTAATTATATCTCTCCTGACGTGCATAAGATGCAGTTTTTGCTTCCAAAATTTTTTCTCTATTTTTTTAGAACTGTCCCTTCAATGCATATGCACATTTATTAACTGATTAAAACTGGCGCGAATTTTTAGAATAGAAAAAATTGTTTACGAAATATTTTTTTCATAATTTTTTTTCCAAATTTTATTTATTTTATCACTTTATATCTATGCTCTTATCCCATTAAAGGCTTTGAAAAGACTTCAGTATAAAATTCTTTATAAACCATTGTGTAATAGTATATCTTTGAGGAAATAAAAACGAAATGCAATTCTAAATAAAATTCAAAAATATATATATAAGTTGGGTCCACACAAACTATAGCTCAGTAAGTAATAGATTGCTAAACAGTTAGAAAAAGATATATATTTCCATTCAGAAAAGCGCTGAAAATGGCATAAAAAATTATATTTTATACTATTTTAGTCAATAAATCGTCTTTGCGAAAAAATTCGAGGGACAATATAAAAAATGTACAATATAAAATTTTTATATTGTTCCTCTCTATATCAACCACATTTTGTAAGTTATTCATAGCACATTAACATTTTAATTTTTAAAAAAAGCTCTGCTTTTATGCAACCAAAATTGACAGAGCTGCAAAACGTGGAGCAATATCATTTTAAATTATGCAACTGCTGTCTCAAACAAGATCCTTTCATTAATCCTTTCTAGGGCAGTGGAAAGTATGCTTCCTACCAAATTTATCAATCTTTGTATGAAATTATGTAGGTTGCCATAAGTTCTGACAAATTTTTTTAGAAAGACAGAAACTTAGATGCTTCAGTTCTTAATCTCAGATAAAATGATGTGTCTTGATTTTTTACTTAATTATTAATTAATCAAATTAAATTTATCTAATAAGCTAAATGAATCCTTTTTCTTATTCTAATTTCAAGCCTAAAAGTATTTTAACAAAATATGACTAGAAAAAAATGGCCCTTTAAAGGGTTAATAGGCCAATCTTCCTTTAAGGTGACCATTCTAATAATTTAAAATAATAGCCTTATAAGCTCATAGCTTGATAATATTTAGTGACTGAGAAGTGGTTAATTATTAATAATGACTAAATGTATGCAATAGAACCGGGGTACCATATACTTAATTACTTTTTAACACCACATTTATTAATTCAAACATTTTAATAGTTTTTGCATCATTTAAAGCATTTTTTCAGTTGGACGCATATACCTATCGCTAATGGCTTGGAAATCAGGTGGAGTCTCAATTCGAGCAGGCATCCTGTATAATTTTACAAAAAAAGTTGAAAATCAAGAAGTAAAATATCTAAAATTTGAGATAACAATGTTAAGCTCATGTTTAAAATGAAAGTGTGAATGAAGTATCCTTAAATCAATTTGACTTAAATATAAGTGGAATTTTAAAACAATAAATTAAATTTGAGTACGCAGCAATATACTCAGACGGAGAATAACTAAGACAAATATTTTAAATACTCCATTTTATAGATGTTGAAAAATATAGTGAATATTTTTGCAAAATTCCCTTTCCTATTTTAATCCGTATAGAAAAAAAACTAAGTATTAGAATGCTTATGAAAAAATTGTAGCTGGATTGGAAATATCCGAAACTACAGAAACAAATGTCGTTTCTTTAAAAAATAAGAAAGGATATATTTTCTTTAATAATTTGAACAAAATTTCAAGAAAATTTTTAACGTAGAAAAATATCAGCATATTTTTCGTAAAACTTCGCGAAGTGCATTTTTAACTTATCGTGGATCCTTTAAAAAAAGTGTAAACTTATTCTGTAATCTTATTTACTCAGAGATAATTGACTAAAAAAGCTAAAAACCAATAACCCTAACCAATTCAATACTTATCCTATCCACATTTCCATTATCCCTTATATCAGAGCTTTGCGAAAGAGATCTCAAATTGTTTCTCTTGAGAATAACGACCGCAGATGACATTGTGTTGTGGTCACAATAAAACATTTTACTGTAGCTACGCCGGCATCCTGGCATAGGGGTAGCCAGTCTTCCCCGCGATCTGGGCGTCCTGGGTTCGAGTCCCGGTTCGGGCATGGTTGTTCCTCAACTGTTCTATCTATGAGAAGTGTGAATGTGCCCCCCTCCCCCCGTAAAAAGGAGTTGTGCAAGCGAATGTGATGCGTGAATAGCTAAAACGTACTCTTGGCCCTAGTTGGCGCTACTAAAACAAGAGACGCTCTCTTGACTTAAAATCGCTGACTTCGTCTGCGAGCTTGTCCATGGCAAGTGCCATTATAAACAACAACTGGAGCTAGCGATTTTTCTTAAATAAACAAGATATTATTTCTAGATTTTTAGAAAATGATACCAGTTATTCTTATGCCTCAATAATAAAAAATTTAAGCTACATCAATGCATATTGAAATTTCTATATATAGAAGAACAAAAGGAAAATCTTCAGTTTAAATATGTATAGTTCAACTATATTAAAAAACTGGCCAAAATTGCCAAAGAGAACCTTACATGCCATTGGCGTAAAATAGTTACGAAATATTAACTTTTGGCATGAATTTAGCATTTTTACTGAATCTACCGTGCCATCCTTGACTAATTACTTCACGATTAATCTCAGGCATACTTTACTAGTATCCAAAAATTGAATTTGTATATTAGACAAACTCTTCACGACCGATTGAAACAAAAAATTCATATAAAGCAGCACTTAGTCACAAAATCCCATACGAAATTCGATATGTTTAAACCATTGCATTTTTTGAAATATAGCTTTAACATGTTATACATTTGGCTATCTAGCTCTCTTCTCTTTGTAATTACAATGTGGACTTGTATTTGAATAGCCGGACAGACGTCTTCCGCTGAATAAATCTTGCTCAACATTTGATAGAAATCTACAAATTTGGTGTAAAGACTGTATACCAAATTTCATCCGTCTACCTCAAAGCGTTTTAAATTATCTTGTCCCAGACAGACAGAAATGTTCCAAACATTTGATAAAATCCCGAGTTTGAATT
The DNA here is from genome assembly GCF_947563725.1 of Argiope bruennichi. Taxonomy (NCBI): domain Eukaryota; kingdom Metazoa; phylum Arthropoda; class Arachnida; order Araneae; family Araneidae; genus Argiope; species Argiope bruennichi. The sequence continues at coordinate 63,410,758 of NC_079153.1, read as the reverse complement.
TTTTGGCGATAATTATACCTTTTCATACTACGTATACGAGAAAGTTAAAAGTAACATCTCGAATCAGCCATATTTGATTTCTCAACAAATAAATATATTTCGATCTATTATGTTGAAGTTACCATAATGAATTACCATTATTCATCGATCTGATGGGTAACAAGAGTTAACAACGGTCAGTTGAATGCGACATGTTTGAGAAGCACCAATTTGGCTAAATCAAAATAATTTGTTTCGATAGTAAATTATATTTTATGATTGCAGAAAGCTAGCTTAAATTTATACTACTTGATCCTATCGCTGAGCAGATTTTTTTCAGACAGCTTCCATGCCTGGGAAAAATGAGTTGAATTAGCGATTGAACGTTCTATTTGAAATGACAGATATATTTTCCACTACTGAATTCAACTGTATTGATCCTTATTAGTTTTAAAATAAGTATTCCTTCTCATCTCGTAAAATATTCATTTATTTCTGTTTTTATAAATTTTCTTTTGCAGAATATTTCCCGGCATGTTTTAGATATAATGATTATAAATTACTTCAAACTGAAGACATGAAACAGTTATGACAGATTATATGCGATGTTTCTTTAAATAGAATACATTTTTATTGAAAAAGAATACAAAAGTAATAATTGGAGATTGTTGGGAATGGGTAGTAAAATAACAGCAGTTTCTTATTATTTCAAGTATTTTAAATCAGTTAATTTCTGTGATCACAAATAAAAATGGGTGTTACTAATTAACCCACAGGTATATCCCATCGAGAGACACCTCAGGATGAGAAGCATCCGGCATGGTAGTTGGTTCTCGCCATCCGGGTGGGTACAGAAGTGGTGGGAGGTTGACTACCCACTACCAATGACGGGATGTGTTTTCCCTGGGAAGGATTATACTGCGGCCGGTCACGGCCCTTAGGACTCAACCTTAGTTCCCGCCAATGCTGTTTCTGGTTCAGTCCTTCAGGTTTACCCGGGGGGGGGGGGACTCAGAGCTGGTCGGAGTAGTCAATGTACGATTATCCCATAGGGATTCTCCCCGGTTGGCAGCTCAGGAATCGGAATCTGTATCTCCCGAAATGGTGGTTGGTTCGCACTATCTGAGAGGGAATAGAAATGGAGTGGGAATGGCTACTTCCTACCGAAAATGGAGTACATGCTTCTACAGTAGGGGTTGTATCATGACATGCCCTTAGGACTTAATCATAATTCCCGCCAATGATGTCTCGGTGTTCGATATTTTCCCGTATGCCTTCGAGGCCAGTGGAGTTTATCCTTATAAGGAAAATTGGGAACTAATCGCAGTAATTATAAACGTCACTAACTGAGACTGGTTAATTAATAAAATAATTCTAAAATCAAACATTGTTTACTTAGTCCTCTGGAGCATGAACTGTAATTTCTTCCTTCGATTAAAAATAATTTCAATCAAAGAAAATGAAAAATTCTACAAAATTGTCTTCAGTCACTTTAATTTATTAAGGAAAATTTTGTCGAAATTTTCCAAAAGCTCTCAGGCAGTATTTTCATCTTTAGCAATTTTATGACGAATGAATTTGCAAATCATTGAAAATTACTTCCTTCCTTCCGAAATTGCTTCCTTTCATTGTATTGATAATCACAATCAATCCATCAATATTGAATTCTTCGTTCAGCAGAAGGACGATGGGAATGCTGTTTTAGAAAGGTACAAAAAAAAATACAAGTAATATGTTTTGAGAAAAGGCATTAAACGAGAGGTGGAAAACGGTTGAGGTGTTTTTTAAAAGAAATGGACCAATTAAAAAAGTTAGTTTTTTCTTCTTGAATTGATAAAGGGATTAAGATACCAAGGAAGATAAAGGGATGGATTCTTTTATGAAGATAAAGGAATTAAGGTTCTCCATTATGTGAATCAGTTTAATTATAAGTGCTCTGTTATTAGATACCATGAACTTATCAAGAAGCCGATCTCGCCTGATTTAACAAATAAGCAAAAAATTTGAATGTTTGAAGAGATATTTTATCGAGAATAAGGATACATTTATACATAGCTATTTTACTTCTTCCCTATAATGTGTCTGATATTAAACTAAAGTTGTAAAGAACTCAAAAAAGAGACAAAAATGTTTGACTATATTATCTTCTTCTGGTAATGGCGAAGTTTCGAATCGATATCCTAATCTTAAATGTCAACCACGAATCTTACCCATTTTTATTCTCATTTCTTTTTCGCTGAAAGAATGGACGTAGATATTTTTACAAGATATTTGTATTCTTGCAAATAATTTTTTACGAATAGATAATACAAAATTTAAAGAGTTTAATCAGTCCTTATGTAAATATTTTCTTAAGTAAAAAATATTTCGAAAACATACTACTAGATAAGTGTTATTTTAATTTCAAATACTTATTTTTCTTAGTTCCAATTATTACAATAAGTCACAGTACAATTATATTAATAACAATTATATAAAATCAGTACAATTATAATACAGCTGTAGCAAAAGAACCAAAGAGTTAATTATATTTCTATTGATTGACTAATAGCCTATTTAATCCCTGTTTATACACTTAGTTCTAAACTCATGAACAATAAAAAAAAAGTGTAATGCATTAACTATTGAAATAGTTTTTAAAAATAAGTTTATGTAAGTGAAAAAATTTTATTATAAAATTTTATTTAAAAATTCAGTTTTTATTTATTATTTCTTTAACTCAAAGAAAGCTGTTCTTTACTGAACATTATCGAACCATTTACAAAATTGCAGCTTTCATTTTAACTACATAAAAAGCATACTGCATACATCTTCAGAATTATTTTTTACATTCCCTCGTTATAAAAAAAATTAAAATATTAATTACACTTTTATAGGAAACTGTTTTTTTTAATACTGACAATAAAAGCAACATTTTAAAGCAAATTCTTGTACGCAAGGGATATAGAATTTGTTTCTGAGAACATAATTTAATTATTAAAATTTAAACTTGGAAATAATTTACTTCCAAGTTTCTGATAAAAGATATACTTTCCAATTCTTCTTTGAAAGAAGTTTTTTAAAAACCTCAAAAGTATACTTCACTCAAGAAAATAATTTTTATCATTAATACTATTTCAAACTAAATCACATTAAGTTAAACAAATTAAAAAAACATTCAATCAATATAAATCTTCACTTTTTCATCACCGGATACATTTAATGGTTGGTTCTTATCTTTAATGAATTTTTTCATAGATTTCTTCATAGATTTTATTCCCGTAGCTATCGTGCATATTATATTCCTCATTTAAGCATGATATTCTGTTCAAGAGCATTGGGTATATAACTATGATTTCGTTCTTTTTTAAGCTAAAAAAAGATGTTTATCATCAAAATTAAAGATATATTTATTCAAAATATTTCCCCTCAGAAACTCCAATATTTGTTCATCTTTAGAGCAACATATGAATTCCGCGATGAAAATATTCTCTTTGTTTTGATACAATCAATCCAATTTTAGATATCTCCGTGGCTGTTGAATATCTGTCTAGAAAGGGCATTTTATATGGAACGAAATAACTAGTCATCTACAGGAACAACTACTGGTGATTACGGTGGGGGAACAGCACATTCCAATGAAATGATTCTAAAATTTATTTCACATGGCAACATGTGAACGAGCATCGTCGTATCCTTGCGAAGTGATTCTAAAATTTCTTTCCCTGGTCTTGCAATATGCGAGTTAACATTATCGTGTTGGAAAATAACTTTTTCACATCTTTTGCCATAGTTCTTAAGTTTATTGTTCAAGGCTTCGTTCAAATTGGTCCACTATCCCTTTATTTTCATTGTCTAATTTACCGTGTCCTTTGTCATGAGTATTGAAATGATCATTTTTAAATATCCGAAGCTACTCTCTGCAAACTGTATGTAATGAGGCATGTTCGTTATAAAAGTCCAAAAGCAATCCGTGTGCAGTTTTTTCTCCACTAAAGTAATATCACTTAACTTCCTGCAAATACTATTTTTTGGCCCTAAACTAGACATTCTTCTTCAACTAGAAATGGAGCTACTTTCTTAAAGTATCTGCAAGGAAGCAGAACTATTAATGCCATTTATTAAAATGGACAAAATCATATTTATATACTCAAACTAAGATATGCTATTTGAACTAGATAAACTATCTCTACATCATATGCCTATTTTGTGTATTCCCAGAAGGTCAACAGAGAATCTAATTCTAGATTTCATGGAAAACAAGATACAGGAACATATTTCTCGATCCTGAAATCAGTTTTCATTTTACTTTATTGAAATTTATAACTTAAAATTTTTTTAGAATGTAAAGGTCTACACTCACTGTCTAAAAATATAAATTTAAAATAATGTACCTGTTAAATAAAATGAATATAGCTTATCTATAAAGCTATATTCATGATTATAGCTATATATATCAGTTATATTCAGTATAATGATTACAGCTGATTCGGCTATATTCATTATAATGTTATAGATGATATATATATAGCTATAAAACTGTGACCTTATAAATAAAGTAATCAGAAAATATATAGAAAATGAGGGATTATTTGAGTTACAGGAAACCAATAAGTTTAATATTTTCATGCTCAAATCAAGAACGCTTGTAAAAATTAAATGATTTAATTAATGGTTGAACAGGTGTAATTGTATTAAATCAGAGCGGTGAAGTTATCTTCACTTCCATCCTTCCCTCCACCATGTTGTTCCAACACCGGTTATTCAGATTTTCTCTGATGCTAAGACGGGACGGCGATAACTCCGATGCACTTGTAAAACAATTTGAGTAATCCATTCTGGCCAACAATTAAACAATCAAGGTGGCATATGATTCTAAAGTATGAAGTCTTCTGCGTTATAATTCGCGTCGCGAAATTCGCACATTGAATGTACTATAAATTTAATAACTAAACTATAACTAGTAAATAAGAGAACTCAATAAGTAAAAAAAATCTTTACAATAATTATAGCAAAAGCACGATTATGGTTGGCATGCCAGCTCAAAAGGCGTGTTTCAAAGGGAATATCCTCTCTGCATACTTGCTTCAGTTCGATAGGGTATGGAATTTTTTAGAAGAATCTCGAAATCTCTGTTTCTATAGAAATACCCCCTCCCCTCCCTAATTCTTATATTTTCCAGAACTTCCATTTTCTTCACCAAATTTGTACCCCAAATCAGGTATTATGATCTAGTAATCATCAGCATCCATTATAATCAAGAATATCTTCAATTCTCTCTTTTCAAAACCAACATTTCCAAGTACAATTGTGTTCAGAAAAAATACATAAAACATCTTAAAGTAAATTCTTTTTCGATAATATGTTAAGATTTTAAATCCTTCAATTCAATAGAATACATCGGAATGTTTTAAATTTTAGAAAATTTTATTTCACTTTTTTGAGTGAAACGCAAATTTGTCGTTGAGTTTTTTGTATTTCACAGAATTATCTAAAGTGCGCGTGACAGTCTGCGAAAATATTATCGAAGAACTCTGAAGCCTTCGAAAGCAATTTAAACATACCACTTTCCTTTCAAACTCCGATAGTCTCGCTCATATAAAATTAGTCCTTTCTTAGAAACATTCAGACAAAGGTCTGCTTCAAATGAAAGAAGGCTTTAACCTTTTTATACTATATTTTTTGTCATGCTCTTTAAACAAGGGCAAATTTTTTCATGGTTAGAAAAGAAAATAGATTTTAGAACGAAGAACAAAACAACTCACTTTTACTGAAAAGTTTGGATGAAGGTTGGTGTCAAACCATAAAGGCTTCAAACTAACAAAAGCATAATATAAAATCATTTTCTTCCATTTATCGAATAGTTTATTTTGAATGAACAAAATTTCATTCAGGAAAATAAAATCACTTAAAGAATTTGAAATGGCAAGAATGAAATATTTATTCAACTAGTCCTACAAATTATTTCAGGAAATTTATTGTATATTTTCAAATCACTGTTAAATTTGTGTTACTGTGAAATTTAAAAGTGAACTGTACTCAAGAAATGATCCAGGGAAGTCAAGAAATGATACTGCATTTTCGGAATATATTTGTTACCTTAGATAAATGTAAACGAAACTATTAATCTTTTTTTTTAAAAAAAAAGTCTTTAATTCAATACAAAAAAGAAAACTTTGACTATTGTTATCATGTGAGAACATGATGCTGTTTTTACTTAGGCCTTTTGAAGCCACAAAACACAAGCGCTTAAATTGGAGACTTATCGCTTTCAAGGCATCCATTTTTCACTTTTAGAGCTATTAAAAAATGATAACGCTATTACATTTTGGACTTATAGTGAACAAAAATGTCCATGTACCCGATTCTCCTATCTGGCCAATAAAAGGCGGGGTCGTAAGAAGTTCTCGCTCAAAGAAGTGTGTGTGTGTTTTCTTAATTTTCAATTTTTTTTAATTGGCAAAAAACACATGCTCTTTAAAGAGGAAAATCAATGTAAACTTTTCAAAAAGTTTATTGAAATTTCATTTCATGTAAGAGAAATTAAAACGTAAGAAAGATTTTTGTACTGTTCCACGCAATAATCCAAAAATAGTGAATCTAAAAAAATAGTTTTTACAGCACTCGAAAGTAAAAAAAATTAGCTATTCAATGGTACCAATTTATTTGAGTCACGAATTTTTTTACTAACACAAAACGTCTTTTAAAATATTTTTTAACTTTTAAAATATTATTTCTAATTCTCAAAAATTTTATTGAAATCTAACCAAACTATAATAAATCTCATTATATAAAGATACCACCTCAAGAAAACAGTTTTCTGGCGGTAACTACTAATTTGGAAGACCGCCATGTTCAGCGGATGGCTGTGGCTCTGGCTCATTGTACTGTGCCTGCAGTAGAAAACTCAAATACAGTAACTCAACAAACTGTTATAAATCTATTATTTCAAGAACAGCTCCGAGCCAGACGATCTATACTTGCATTCCACGGATACTAAATCTACTGCCGTTTGCGAGTGGTGTACAAACTAGAGCTCATTGCAGGATGGAATGGAGATCTGTTGAGTTTTCTAATGAAAAGATGTTCTGCCTTGGTTCCAGTGATGAATGTTGATTAAATGAAGGCCATATGAGCGCCTGCAACTAACCTGTCTGCGGCCCAGACACACTGGATCTACACCTACAGTTATGGTCTGGGGAATTTCGGGCAATTCGTCTGGTAACAGGATCACTTTACTGGTTATCCCAGACACCCTGAATGCAAATATGTACATCTGTCTGGTGATACAACCTGTTGTATTGCCATTCATGAACAGCATTTAAAGAGGTATTTTCCAACAGGATAACGCTCTCTCTCTCATACCACTTTTGTAACCCAACACGCTCTACAAAGTGTTTATTTGCCTACAAAGTTTGCTACACGCTCTACAAGTTGTCTACAATGCCTCTATTAAGTACTGCCTCTACTGGAGAAAGATCGCCTAATCTTTTATGCAATCGAGCAAGTATGAGACATCATTGGACAGCAGCCCCTGCGTCATTTTCAACCAGCATTAACTGTCCGTATATTGACAGACTAAGTGCAATCGACATGGACCCATGCCACAACTTACATCCGGCACCTTTACGATAAAATATATGCACATTTGCATTCAAAAATCTGACGATTACATCGGTTATTAATGTACCATCATTTCACATTTGAAATGGCTCTTCTAACACTAGCATTAATCTCTGATCTGCATCTCATTAATCTGGGATCTTTTTTGCTGGGATTCTTTTCCCCTTCAGTGTATTATAATTTAGTTTTTTTTTCTTCTTTTATCCACTCTGATTGATAAGAAAAAGGAAAAAGTTTTATTCATCATGAAACGGGCATTTGGAAAATTCTGATAGCTTGTTTAAAAAAAACAATTTCAATAGACGTAAAGCAAGATAAGATAATATTGCATTTTATCAAGCATTAGTCAATTAGCACTACAGTTAGAATTGTTAGATCGAGCAGTTATTCTTACTTTTCATGTTTTATTTCAAAAGAAAGTGTAAAACAATTAATTTCCGCAAAAATTTCAGTTTTAATTAAATTTATATTTTTTAGTCAGGCACAAAATCGACTAAGAAAGCAATTTTACGGGCAAACCAGCTAGTAGTCAAAAGCGGGTAATAGTAACATAAATAGATGTTTTCTTTATATCCGGAACAATACAAAAATATTCCACAAATCTTATTATTCTTTTAATATGGAAAGTATACTATGTTTCACTTTAACAACAAACTTATTTCGATTATATTCTATTTTAAACACTATGCCTTCCATATACCATTCCATTCTGCTTTTTATACCAGAACATATAGATCAATATTGCTTGCTTTCTTCATGCATTATGCATTTTTATGTATTTTGTTGCTACGTTTAAAACCACCGTGCAAACATTTCTTCTTTATTATCAATATCGGTTGTTTCCTTTTCGCTTCCAAATCCTTCATCGGTGAAAAACATAAACATATTTATCGATATTTTCGTCTCGGAAATTCCAAAAAACTTACAGCAAATAGCTTTAGTCCCCCTAACTTAGGGGTTGAATTCCCCACTTTACAACTGGAGAAGGTTGTATCTCTTTCCTTCTGTGTTAACTTAGAATAGCATGAGCACGACCTCCATACTTCTGATCGATATTGGAAAACCAGGCTTATCATTATTCAATTTTTACTAAGGAGAAATGATTCTGGCCTTTCTTTAAAGGGTCAAGTGAATGTGTTCTATTGATCAATTCAATCCTATAAAAATGCAGAAAGGAAAATTCTCAATATAAAAAGATTATAAAAAGAATTCTTATGGGATTTACAAACCTTTTCTGCACTTCTAGAATAAAGTGAATATTTATATATTTCAGTATTTATCATGAGAAGTTTTGAGACGATAATCTAGGTAACGTAAGTGGATTCTCGAGTTATGATTAATGGCTATAAATTTTGTAACGTTCAAAATTTCTTTTCGAAACGAAATATTTTTTTTAATTATATTATATTTTTAAAATGCTATATCTGGATAATTCTATCTCCTTATATTACAATAATTTATATATGTATATTAATAAAAAACGTGAAAAAACATTTTGACGTTTATTTATATGCTTTTATTTTTTACTTTCTCGTATACGAAGTATGGAGAAGATATTATCATCAAAAAAAAAAAAACTGAAAGATTTTGACGACTCAGATCTCATTGAGTACGAAAATCGCATTTTGGCATTCTATTTATTCTGTGAGAACAATAACTCAAAAACACTTTAAGTTAAACGGATTAAATTTAGTATATTGTTACAAAGCTGCAATTTTGCTTCCCAGTACGACTAGTGTCATCGTAAGAAAGACAGGATATACGATCTGTCCTGTGCGTGCTGATCGTCAATGAATTCAGAGCTTGGCCACTAACTTGGCGACTTGGCGATGACTTTGGTGACAAAATGGATCATACTGGAAAGTTCGAGAAGTATCACGATCCATCCAGTAGGAACCGAGATACACAGAGACGTCCTGATTGGTCTGGAAGATTCTAGACCCGCTCCCCGCAACTATAAAAGACAGGCACTCTCAAGCTGCGAGAAGTAGTGAAGTGTCATTCTCGTGTTAGCTTCCGTCATGAACGGTAGCGTTTGCGAGGAAGGTGGAAAGTGCAGATGCGTGGAGACGAATGAAGAAATGATCATTGATGGCGATCATAGTGATCTGCCTCAAACTAAAGAGAAATACACTTGCATCCATTGCAAGGAAAGATTGATGATCCGTGATGCTGTAAAAATCCTAAGACTAGAAATTGAAGGTATCAACCAAGCCACAAGACATGCCAAGAGGGAGCAGATTGATTATGCTCACCCGCATCTTGCAGCTATGGAGTCTAGACGAAAGCAAGCGATTCAGGAGATGGAGACCCTTCTGGGTAAGATGAACCTTGTTAGTTCTTGTCAGGACTCGAAATGTGAACACTCTAAGGAACCCTCCCTGAACCTGAGTAATGATAATTTCGTCTCTCCAACAAAGAGGAAACTTGCCAGAAATAAACCGGAATCCCCTAAAAATGTAATCAACATAAGCAACAAATTTCAAGTCCTCAATAATATTCCAGTTGAAAATGAAACTACCAACACTGCAGAACATAAAATACCACCAATAATGTTGAAATACGCAGATAACTTTAATGAAATTTTATCCCAAATTTGCCAAAACCTGCGGCAAAACTGTCAACAAACTGAATAAAGGGTTCATAAAAATATTCCCAGAATCGGCTGATCAACACAAAGCCATTCAAAATTTCTGCAGGCAGCAGGGTTATGATTATTATATCATAACCCCCAAAAACAAAAGACCATTAAAAGCAGTCATCAAAGGGCTCCCCCATGAATACGACACAAAAATAATAGCTCAAAACCTAGTTGATTGTGGTTTCCCAGTGACTAGGGTTGTTCAACTTACCCAGCTAAGAACTAAGAGACCTCTTCCATTTTATATGGTTAAACTTAATAAAACTGAAAAAGCCGAAGAAATCTTTAAAATAGAACATCTGGATTACCTTAGTATCACAGTTGAGCCCTACAGAGGTCGCAACCTAGTCTCGCAATGTTATCGTTGCAACTTTTTTCACCACGCAGCGAATAACTGCAACATAAAGCCCAGATGTCTGAAAGCCCCGAAACTAATGCTTGCGCGATAAAGGAAAAAATTGAAACGCCAACTTGCATCAATTGCGGCAAACAAGGGCACATAGCATCTTACCGCGGCTGCGAGACCTTCCCAAAAATTCAGTCTGCGAGAAAAAATAGGGACAACTATTTTCACAAAAACCAAGCTTTGATCAGGCCAAATGTCAGTTTTGCAGGTCTTTTTAAAAACACAAGCCATCATGTGATGGCGCCTCCATTACACTCTTACCGCACAAGCCCACCAGAGCTGGTGACCTATGGTCACAAACAAGCCAACAACACCGTTTTAGAAGGCAATGATTTCGCTGACATTATAGAAGCAATGAAAGAACTGAAAAAGCTAACGACCGAGTACCCTTTACTCTTCTCACAGCTTAAAAAACTAATAACCGCAAACACTGTTATGGAAAAACTGGATATACTCATAAAGGCATTCGATAACCCAAGTCAACCTGTCATTAACTAGTTTTCTCCTGCAATAGCCTTCGCATAGTCTACTGGAACGCAAATGGCATTAACAATAAAATAATGGATCTTCGTAATTTTGTAAATAAGTATAACCCCGATGTAATCCTACTGCAAGAAACCCACCTTAGACCACAAAGAAAAATTTTCCTGGCAAACTATTTCTCATATTACAGTTACAGAGCTAATCAGGCTGGCGGCGGTACTGCAATTTTAATTAAAAAGGGTTTACCTCACAGTGAGGTCCCTCCACCTTTACTACAACATGTAGAAGCTAGCGTGGTAAAATTAAATTTTAAAAATCAAGATCCAATAACCTTAATCTCTATTTATATCTCCCCTAGTGCAGATAATTCCAATTTTATTTTCGACATCGAAAACCTGATGCAAACAGGACCTAATCAAATAATTTGCGGAGACTTTAACGCTCACCACGTTAGCTGGGATTGCAAGCGTAACTGCCCAAAAGGTAATTCCCTAAAATCATTCGCCCTTCAGGCCGAATTAGACATTATAGCCCCGTCCACCCCCACTAGATTTGGGCCTCAATCAGCCAATACAACAGACCTCACCTTAATTAAAGACTTCCTGTACCCATATGAAATTCACTCCTTACCTGAACTTAGCTCTGACCATAATCCCATCTTATTAAATTTTTTCTTTAAATATTCCCTGCCCAATAATCTTAATAAATATAAAACAAACTGGAATAATTTTAAATTAACCCTCAGTCAATCAGAAACCCCAAACATTGATGAATTTACAAACCCAGATAAACTTGACCATTTTGTAAACATCTTCGAATCGCAAATTATTAATGCAAAAAATCTAGCCTCCACCCCCATTATAAATAGTCAAAATTTTATTGACCCTAAAATTTGAGACCTAATCAGGAACAGGAACTTTGCCAAGAAAAATATTCAAAAAACCAGAGACCCAGTTTTCAAGAGACTAATGAACCAAATTAATAAGGAAATTGAAAAACTTAACAATAAAATCCAAAGCAATGAATTTATACACAAATTAATTAGTGTTAACACAGAAGACGGTTCAATCTGGAAACTTGTCAAAACTTTTAAAAGTAAAAAACAAAAAATTCCGGCCCTTAAAGGCCCTGCTAGTATTGCAATAACTGATAAAGAAAAAGCAAACTGCCTGGCGGCTAGCCTTGAGAAACAATTTCAACTTAATGAATTGAGCAATTTCACCACAGAACATAATGTAAATAATACAGTCAAAAGCTTTCTCGACTCATTGCCACAAAAATTTATTGATATTCCCCCTCCCTCAACTGATGAATTAAAGGATTATATTAAAAAACTTAATATCAAAAAAGCTCCTGGCCTTGACAGTATTAACAACAAAATGTTAAAAACACTTCCGGACAATTACCTAAAATTTTTAATTAATATAATTCATAGCATTCTCAAATTAGGACATTTTCCCATGTTATGGAAAACAGCTGCAGTTATCCCCATATTAAAACCAGGAAGACCCAACTGATCCCTGCAGTTATAGACCCATATCCCTACTCTCCTCTGTCAGCAAAATTGCTGAACAGATAATTCTCAATAGATTAAATAATTACCTAGAAGAACATAATATACTAACACCTGAACAATTTGGTTTTCGCCGTAACCTATCTACAACCCACCAATTAATTAGAGCAGTAGAATTCATTGAGGAAGGTTTTGAAAATAAACAAAAAACTGCAGCGGTTTTCCTTGACATTCAGAAAGCTTTTGACAGAGTTTGGCAAGATGGTCTTATATACAAGCTAATTAATTACAACATACCCCCACACCTTATCAAAATTATAATTTCTTACCTCAGTTACAGATCCTTTAAAATCAAGATAAACAATGAATTTTCTGAAGTAAAACCTATTCTTGCAGGTGTACCTCAAGGATCTAAACTAGGGCCAATTTTATTTTCCTTGTTTATTAATGATATCCCCAAGCAATTTAACACTATGTTGTGCATGTACGCTGATGACACTGCAATACTAGCTAGAAACAAAAATCAAAATTTCATTACCATAGCTTTAAACCGACATATTAAATCTCTTGAAGACTGGTTCGTCGAATGGAAAATTGAAATAAATGCTAGTAAAACTGAAGCTATAGTTTTTAATAAAAATAACTGTAAAAAGAATTTCTCCCCAGTTAAAATTAAAAATCAAACTGCCCCGTGGTCTAAGGAATGCAAATATTTAGGTGTTATTCTAGACAGTAAATTAACTTGGAAACCTCACTTTATTTACACAGCTAAAAAGTTTCGAGACCTAACTCGTAAATTTTATCCCTTAATTTCTCGAAACTCCAAAATGAGTAGACAAAATAAAATGCTTATTTACTCTGCCTACTTGCGTCCAGTATTAACTTATGCCTGCCCTGTGTGGGGATATGCTGCCAAGACTAATCTTAGACTTATTGAACGCCAGCAAAATAACTTAATTAGAAATTTCTGCAATATGAAATACTACATGCCCAATACAAATATGTACTTATGTCTAGACTATTCCCCCTTTAAAAAAATTCATTAAAAATGTAGCCACTAACTTCTTTAAAAACATGGATAAGAATGAAAATGAAGCAATAGCTAAAATCCCTAAATATAAACCATCTACAAACTCTAGAAGACCCCGTAATATACTACTTTAATTTATCTCAGCCCTTTAGTTTTTCTTCCTAACTTTTATTTTTTCAAACTCAAATTAAACAGTATCTCAATAGCCAATTCTAGCTCACAAGCAGTAAAAACTTACTAAGCCCAACGGCAGCGTAACCCCTCCCCCCACCCTCACCCTAATATCGGACAATCACAATGAGTCCTGACACTCGTCATCTCCAAATTTCGTCGAAGACGGCCACGGCAAAAGTATAGACAGCAAAGCACTGGGAAGTCTCTCCTTACCGAGGATAAGCCCCTGCCGGGGCTAGGCGCCCCGTCAACCCAACCATCAAGCTGCGAGAAGTAGTGTAAGTGAAGTCGTGTGAGAAGTAGCGAGTCGGCAGTTAAAGCGAGAAGTTCAGCCGTTGGAGAGACGGTAGAGCGAAGCTCCCAGGAACCCCTCTCCTGCTGGATTCTGTCTATCCGCTTCGTGTGCTGCTGTCTACTGAAGTGTGCTACTGTCGTCTACTGTGTTCGTATCTGCTGTACATAGTTGTCGTCTGTGTACTCGTCGTCTTTGTGATGTGCTGTCTTCGAGTAAATCAACGTCATTTTTTTTTCTACTGCCGCCTGTTGATTGAGCGTTCTTCACACCATATAACTTCCACTATCCAAACGAACCCGGAAATTTCGTAACAATATGCACATTAAACCCCATTTTTAGATTTCTATCATATTAAATGACATCCATTCAGAAATCTATTTTCTGGTTTAAGTAGAAATAAACTCGATAACAACACAATGTTAAGATCTAACGATAAAATTTGATAATCAACTTCAGCATCTAATATATAGATTCTAATTAAATTTTGAATCAAATCTGTCAAAGTTTTACTGTCTGAGGTCAGTAATTTTGCATACATATGACTGCATTGACTTAAATCAATGAAATTTAATATGTTTCCTTGCGACTGCAACTGTAATTGTGTATCAAGGTTTGGTTTCGATCGATCGGCAAAAACGCATCCAAATACATATTCGCATGGAAGAGATTTAAAAACAATTCTAGATTCACGCCAAAGATCTATATTTTCGTACCAGTTGTTCGCCAATACCATGCAAATATTCGTCGCCTTACCTACAACCCATAATTTTATGCAAAAGAAGAATAGGATTTTTATTGATCAGTTTGCGAGAAAGTATCGTGAAGACCAGTCTTGCGGATTTATATTTACTAACCGTCTTTGACGACCATCAGTTCGCTTTATATAATTAATTGAATCATGTAATTCACTAAAATTAATTAACATCTTATCACAACAAAAGAAAGTTTCATTTCAAATTATACTTGTGCAAAGAATATAGAGAATTCTGCTGTATTATTTTCGTTTGTAAATTGACAAATAAAATTATTGAAATCACTCTAATTGTTGGCTTTCTGCCAAAATTTTATTTTCAATATCTTTTGTAACTGGAGTGTGAAAGAATTGGCGACCATTTTGTTGACAGATCTAGGACTCGGGTTTATATGAAAGATTTCACATGAAACAGAATTTGAAAATAGGCCCAATGATTGTGACTGAGAGATTCTGTTTAGGTTTTCCCCATAGAGAATATATATCAAAATAGTGTTTTTGAGATTTATTTCGAAAAAGGGGGTAGAGGACAGGCGACTATTAATGACTTGTCTAGGAGATATGAGATTTCACATAAAAAAAATCTAGTGAATATGAAAGATAATCACTGAAAGGCTCGTTCTTTAATGAGCAGTCAGAGGAAAAGCATTTTATTCTGAAAATTGTCACTATTAGTCAATTGTTCATTGGATGTTCTCAAAAAAAACTTCAAAAATTTATGACAATTTTCAGATTGAACAACATTCTAAACACGTTAAAAGTGTGTTAATTTCGAATTCAATCAGTCAGTTTTCAAGTCATTCAATCAATTTGACTTAAATCAGTTTTCAATGAATTATTTTAATTCGTCTAATATTTAATAAATTTTGCCAATAGCTATAACGGAAAAACTAGCACCTTCTTTTGTATTTTTGAGGAGAAAAAACACCGTTCATAGAATTATTTGTTTTGGAATAATAATTTTTATCAATCCTCTTAAAGTAAAAATAAATAATTTTATGTAGTATATAAATGTATGTAGAATTTTCATATGCAAATTTCTTTAGGTATATATATAATTAATGACCTGGGGCACTATTTTAGCATATTTCATTTGATGGTAACCATAAAATACATGATTCATTCCCAAAATTTAATATTTAATATAATAGAAACCAAAAATATAAAATGCCATTTGGGATCTATTTTTTTACCGAGCCTTTCTTCTTTTTCTACTGATTTTCAATTATTGGAAGTATTGCTTCAAAAATAGAATGCTGTCCTGAAAATTTTCTGTTATAAACTTTTTCCATTATCTTGTAAATTTTGATAACCATTTCAAATCGCCAACAATTCGGCTATTGAGAATTTGTAACTTATTGATCGCATTTATCCATGATTCTAGGTTCTGCGGCAAAATGTATCATGAAACATGATCATTGCATGCAAATTTAAAATCATTAGTTATTTATAGATTATAAAAGAAATTTTATTAATTTTGAGCAGCGATCAAAACCTTTTACTTACGAGAAATAAATTTAAGTTTCACTGGAATTATTATTAAGGATTTATTCATTATTCGTTAATAAATTATTTTTTTATTTCTGTTAACTATATCCATGACAAAATTTAATAAGCTCATGTGTATAAAAGAAGGCATGCCGGATGTCTGTCTGTCAATCCTTGAACAAGACAACACTAATGATGTCTAAAAAATGTAAAGTATTAGATCCAACATATAGGTTTCTTAATCATCATTTTTTTTCAAATCATCCGTGGCAATCCATTCATCCATCACCAACTTCCTCTCGTTCCAGCAATATTTTTGTCACTTGCGCCATGTTTTCATGATTTTCCGCGTCGTCGGTTTTGGCGGAAACAACTCAAGAAGAACATTCGCCTGATAGCTAACCAAATTCCAAGACACTTTCGCTTTCACGATCTTCCCAAATTATACCGTATATGTCATTCTGTTATATTTTATTGTGCGTGCGTGTATGGATTTGCTATTTTAGAGGCATTTTGGATAATTCAAATTTTAGTTGATCCTAGTTTGGTTTATCGGGGTTTAGCTGTGCATTTGTTTCCTGAAAAATTATGAAATATGGTGGGCACTTAATTTTTATTTATCAAAGACAGAAAATCATTGAAGACAGTGGCGGATTTATACCCACCTGACCCGATACACGAAGGGGGAAGGTGGCGTACACACGTCAATTTAAAAATGGTTTTAGCTTAGTTATTTCTTAAATAAATTTGTAAAAATACAAATTTTATGAATCATAAAATATTATTATTATATTAGGTGTTGACACTGGATAATTTAAATCATTATTAAATAAACATAAATAATTACTTTTTAAAAATATATTGAAATATTAATTTATTTGTTTATTTTTCTCTTGACAGGTCTTGTAAAATAACAATTTTTCATGAATTATTTGATTGAAATTTATTCTTTGCTTATAATTTTTCATATTATTTAATTGCTAATATCTGGTAGTAAAGAATCATTAACTTAAAAAATTGAATTAATTTTCAAGAAATTTTTTACATTATTTTTTTTAAAAATTAAAATAAGTTAAAAAATATGTATTTTTTGTTACCAAAATAAAAATAATTAATTAAAATAAATCGTTAAAACGTTGATTAACTTAAAAATTTGCTAAAATGTGAAACTAAACTAACCATTTAGTAAAAGAGGGGTCTCTTATTGTGTATTTCCTAAGACCTCAAAATGCGGTTGATTAGGAATTTAACAACAAAAGCAATATCCTTTATTATAACAAAATTGTATTATACAGGATATTGTTTTCAAAATTGTATTATCAATAATCTTTGTTTACTTTATAACAATAATGTAATATTTGCAATATCCTTTAAAGAGAATACTACAAAATGTTATATTCTGATTGTGAGTAGCTAAATGAAAATAGATACATAGGGATATCCGGAAAAATTGAAACTGACTTTGAGAAATATGGAGTCCTGTGAAAAACTAGCAGGACATAAAACTCCAAGGCCACTGGACGTGATAAATAGTGTCGGATATCGAACCCGCGACTCTCCAGTCTCAAAACTTGGTGTTTGCCACCAAATCATTGAATATAGTTTTGAATATAGTACATGAAATTCTAATTATTCTTAAAACTTATCAAAGTTGCCATTTTAAGAGTTTGAAGGTGAAAGAGCAATTATCTCCTGAGAGTTCTTTAGCACATTCACCGCTTTGTATCCAACATCTGAATCAACGAACATTGAGGTGAAACAAAGTAAAATAAATGGAATAAGGTAAACAAATCCGTTGTAGACGCCTTTCTGTCTAGACAGCTGGACCTAAATGATACTGAGTAAGTGGTTTTGGTGATTTACTGCTTTAATATCAAATCAATCGTGAAATAAAATATTCGGTTTAGTATGTTTTATTTATTGAATTATTCTGCGGAAGTATTGTGCTACTTCTGAGTGAGAAGGAATTGCTTACGGTGCAGTAAGAATTCATTCCAATAGGAATAAGGTTTAAGTTGATTTGGGGATTCAAAACTCTCACCGTTAAACATTTTATTTTTGTTTGACGCAATTAATTCAGATCGAATTTTACAAACAAATTACTTATCTAAAACCTAATGGATAGGTCTTAACGAAAATTTGTCACATATTCTCTAACAAAAGTGTTAACAACTTTCCTCTAGCATAAAATTTAGGGACATTAATAAAAGTCATCAGCTTCATGAATGATCAGATTTTGGACCAGGATAGCCTGGTGGGTAGGGAGTTGGATTCGCGTCCCTTGAGTTGCGAAGTCGAACCCCGCCGGCCGAAGACTCTTCGTGTGTGTACTGGCTGGTGCACGTATAAATGTGTCGAGACTCCATGTCGAGACTAATACCACAGAGGGTATTGGATCAGGGGTGATCTCTCTCTAATTCAGGTCTAAATTACGATCTGTAGATGAATGAATGAAATGCATGAATGAAGTCCACCCCGTAAAAAGAGTTGTGATGTGTGTGAAGCTAACTGAAAAAACAAGAGACGCATCCTTGGTTTAAAATCACTGACTTCTAAAGTCAGTGGGCTTGTCTATGACAAGTGCCATTAGAAACAACAACAACATGATCAGATTTTCTCACACATGACTGTTTTAGGCTTCTTAATATAATAAGGGAAACAGTATATTCGCTTTTGACGCCTTTTTTCTGCCGATTAAAATCAAATATGAAACAAAACTACAATTTTAGAAAAAGATCACAAACCAAATTTTAATTATCTAAGGTTTACGATTTTGAATCATCGTATTTACATATATGTGAAGGCACAGACCAAATGATCATTGATTCAATATTTGACACGAATTACGCTTGATAGCTGTGTACTTTTATTAATTGTTTTTGAAGTTATCGCTCTTTATTGTACTAGAAAAAAACAGGCAAATTATTTTTCAAAATTTGATTTTTAAAAAACTACAATTTAATATAAAGATCGCATACCAGATTTCACTCCATCCAGCTCAAGGCTTTTTTGAATTATCGACAAATATGATTCCTAAAACATGTTTTTGAGACCAGGGAAGTCTAATTCAAACGTGAAGATTCACCTAATTCTCTGTTTCTTTTATGATTACAATACTTTCTCTTTACATACTTTGTATGCGAGCAGATGAAAAATAATAACTTCGTAGATTATCTACAGTGGATAATTGTTGAAAGATTAAAGTAACAGTTGAAATTTTAAAAATCGGTTGTAATTTCTTAAAGTTCAGTTGCGCTTTTAATATTATTACATTGATAAAGCATTTGAAATGTCCGAAACAATTTTGGTTTTAAAATGTAAATGTGTATGTGGCATTTTGTTAGTTTTCCTTTAAAGAAATAATTTCATTATAATTTTGAAACACAATCTGTAGGCTTGTTTCTATTTTACCTTTATAATTGTTTTCGAGGAACATTATCTACAGAAGATATTAGACAGATAGATATTAGTTTTATAAAATTCATTTCAGTAGAATTAAGAATATCAGGTTTCAAATTTAACTAAAGACAATCATTTAAAAAATTCACCATAAATTTCAACTGATGATACACCCTTTGAAAAAGGCATAATAAGGCTTTTTCCCAACTGTACAAGTGTCCCCAGGAACAACATGTCATATATTTTGACCCAAAACAAAAAATAAACTCTATTAACGACTAAATTCAGTAGTTGTTATTATTATTAGTAGTAGTTTTGTCATTTTTTACAGTGTATAGAATATATTAGATTTTTTCTTTCCTGAATAAAATCATGATAGAAATTGTCAAAAAACTATACATCAAAGCCTGGAGTAACAGTTGTATTTCAAAGAAAGTACGATTTTCATGCAAGTTCTGTTGCATGTAATTGATATCCAAAAATACTGTATGTTATTTGTTCCAAAATGCAACAATGTGACCTCATAGCAAAATAAAAGGTGAAACACTGCTATTAATTAAATATTAGAATTTATAGTATTTTTAACATAAATCATATTTCAAAAAAAGAATACATATTTCAAATAGTGAGCAAAAAGTTTGAAAAAATTCTTTAACTTATTATAAACAAACATATCAATATATTTAGTAACCTATTGATATATTTTAGAAATATTTTTGAAGACATAGAACTCTTTCTGCAAGATTGTAATCTTAACTTCATAAGAAATTCCATTTCTGTCACCAATTGTCACTAAGATCAAAGAAATAATTAACACAAAAGACCGAACCAACAAAGCACACAAATTTTTAAAAGCTTGAAATAATTTCAACACTGAAAACATCCCTCCTTATTACATTTATAAGAAACCATGCCGAAACTATTTCAGTATACACTACACATTATTTTCTGCTTCTACAATATTTTCACCGTCTATGAAAGAAAATTCACACAATGCGTGTCATAGAACCGGTAATAAATCTTCTCTAAGGGAAATTTATTTTATAAAATGGATGAATCGTGGCCACTATGCGATGTACCGATGCTTCCCCTTTTGCAGAGAAAGATTCAATACCATGTATCCTATTGCTTCCTGTTCGAGTTGATAGAATAGTAGCGTTTCTGTGATTTTTCCTCCCGTGTTTCTTTTTTTTAAATCCATCAATAAATGTTCGATTCATAAAATAAGAATTCCATGTTTCTCTCTCCCCCAGTGTGTGTGTGTGTGTGTGTGTGTGTGTGTGTGTGTGTGTGTGTGTGTGTGTGTGTGTGTGTGTGTGTGTGTGTGTGTGTGTGTGTGTGTACACATTTTAGCAGTTGCGTGGCCGAATAGAAGAAAATTTGAAACTTTTGCATCAATTTATTCCATCCCGGAAAGAGTAATCTGCACAAAAAAACGAAGAATCATAAACAAAGCGTTAGTTTAGATCGTAACACAAGAGCAAAAGAGACAGAAATTTTTCCCTTCAATGATTTTATTATGAGATTTGGTTAGGGATTTCCTTTTTACTTGTTGACATAGGAAAGGGAATCTTAAGTATCTTTAAAAGAATGTTGTAAGCATTAGGGATTTTTATCCCTTCACTTGGAGCGTGAGAAAATGCTGAGATTTGCAGTTTTATAGAGAGCATGTAGAATTAATTAAATGAAACAAAATTGGAATTGGATCAAGAAATAAGAGAACATTTTAGGATGAGGTTAAAATGAGCTAAATGAAGATAGAAATGAAGGAAATAATTAGATTTTAAGTTAAATTAAGAGATATTATAACATATATAATCCCGATCAAAAAATATATGATTTCCTTCAAAAACAATTGTGCTTACCGAATTTAATATGGAATAATTCTGAAATTATTTACATTAATCTTCTATTATCCATGAAATAAGTTGTAGAATTCTTTTTTTCTTCATAAATTCATTTTTTTACAAACTGAAACAAAAGAAAGATTACATTATGCAAATCAAAAAAATGTTTTTTAATTAATTACTATGAAGTAAGAAGCACCATTTTAATGAGATTAAGTTATTATTGAATTATCACTGCCATAATTATATTAAATGAAAAAGATTATTCATTATCATGATTGTTCTAAATAATTACTATTATTTGATATAAAATTATATCAAATGAATATTTTTTTTTATTTCCATAATCGTATTAAACGAATCCTGCTATTATTTTCTATCTAATAACGATAATACTGCATTTTTCTGCGTTTGAATGTTGTGTTTAACATGAAATAGTTTCATAGCTATTTGCATCAATCTGCTTAGATTCGTGAAATCAATCGTAAATCTTACTTTTTTCTCATTTCTTTACAAAAATACTAAAAAAAGGAAACAGAGGATAAATTAATTTGGCATTTTTTGCATACTTTAATTGACAGTCATTCGTAAAGACTTGGTAGTTATAAAGACGTCTATTGGTAGTAGACTAAATTATGTTTCCATCAAACACTGAATGTTTGGAAATGCAGGAATTTCAAAGAAATCTCTTCGAATTTAAAGCAAAATTAAAATAAAAATATATGAGAAATGAAGAAATGAATACAGGAATAAACTCAAACATACGATCATTTTCAAATCAACTAGATTTGTTGAACTGAACTACTTTGTCTTAAGTATTAAAAATTTTCAATATTTGAAGAATTGATTTTACGATTTTATAATTATACGATAAAATACGATAAAAATTATACCATTTTGGATTTTCAAATAAAATATTTCCAAACAGTTTTGAAATGACTCATCTTTAAATCAGATTTTTCTTGTAATTTTCTGTCTAAAAAGCCATTCGAAAAATTTATTGTATTTCGATATTAAGTTAAGATTATAGTTTAAAAAAACTTTTTTAGTTCTTTCTTGCTAAACTTGTTCTCGTTGTATTTTTAGTGTATCTGTTTTTGTAATCAATTTGAGGCGGGTAAAATTTAGAGAATTTTTTAAATATTAATAATTTTAAAAACATCTTTATTTTACCAAAATATTTTCAGGATAATTATTTTCAATTTCTCCAAAAATTCATTTTTTATTACTTTTTTTTATCTACCTGAATTTTATCCAAAAACCTGATATCTTCTTTTAATTCAAAAAAAAATCGTTAAAATCGTTAAAATAGTTTAAACAAGAGAATTTAATCAAATATTTATTATTATTCAACCTTTAATCAAATATTTTTATATTTTTATTCTAATCTTACTTTATCATTCAAACAATAATACACTCGCGTTAATTAAAGGCTCTTTTTAGAGTTATATTAAGTTTTCGTAACAAAGAAAGATTGTGGAAAAGGTTCATTGTACGCCTTAACTAAACACATGCATATGAATTGAGAAAAGAAATAGAAAAGCCGTATAAATTGAGAGAAAACTGCCTTACGGTCATTTAATCTTGAGTAGCAAATATTGCATTTTTTATTCCTTTCATTTGATCTGCCAGATACGTTAATAACAAAGCATAAAAGATAAATTAAAAATAAAAAATGTAGGAAGTAACTTTACTTACTTTAATTTAGACTTTTGATTTGATTTTAGAAATTAATGTCTTTTTTAATGTATATACCACATAATTCACACCAAAGTACTTTTATTCTTAAGGAATAACAAATAAATAATAGTTTAAAGGAAATAACATCGATATATTTTGTAATATTTCTAAAGAAAATAAAAACTTCTCATGTACTTAATATCGATTATAAGCCATATTTATTTCGTGTTTGTATTTTTCGCTGAAACTTGCATGCCTAAATTTCACCAGCTATTTTTCCCATAGAATCAAAACACTGAATGTGCAAATTCCGTACAAATCTAGATAAGTTCAAAATACATTATTTACACCGCTTTATTTACATCTTGGTTTCTTTCGGAATAGATTTAAATTTATTCTTTTCTGATTTATATTTAATTTTATTTACCATATTGTTTTAATTCCAATGGATGAATTATAATCGCCGAGTCTCAATTTTTGCATTTATATCAATAAAAGTTAATATAAAAATTGTCTGCAGTTCAGTAATGTTTTTCTTTAGACGGCATCACTAAACGATGGTTGCAAATAATGTTGCTGATTATTAATTTGATGATATGATCCTGGTTGAATTTCGTTGACATTAATTGCATATCCCTATACGCCATGTGAGAACATAAGTTAATGCTATAAGGTATCATATGAAACGTGCATCGCCAATTTTTCGTTGATTCTTTCTACATTTTCTTAAAACAATGCCAAATTATTAAAATTTATTTCCCTTGATGATAATGGTTACTACATTTAAAATCGGTCAAAGAAATGTTACTAGCCTTCCTGTGATTTCTTATCTGCCGTAATAACATTCTGCATGTCTTCGGTTGGGTTATTTTCAGTAGCCACTCTGAATATATGAATATAAAGATTATTTCCATGCAACATCTTTTACAAGAATTTGAAATTCGATTGAAATTTTAGAGATTTCATAGATCGCAGAACAACGAAATTTCACCTCAGCTTCTTCGTTATCAGTGAAGATTCCTCATTGGGAAACGACATTAAAAACCCAACCTTCTGGTGATGTCGATTTGATGCTGACGAGATGCGTAAATCCTTTAAAGTCCTACATGGGCCATGAAATTCTGAAGGATTTTGGTAATTATCCAATTTTTCTTTGACTTCAGCAACTGAGAATGTTTTGGTAAAGGAATAATATCATTGGAGAAATGCAATAATTCCCGATACTAGAGTACACCAAAATGTGCACTTTGACAACATACATCCAATGACTGTTTTAAAATTTGGAATAAATGAAATTAGAATTAAAATGAAAAGCTTCGTTCTTCAAATAAAACCAGTTATTCCCCTTCAAATTGCTTCATCTCACTCTTTCTAACTAGAGTGTATTGTGTTGAGTATCAAATCAAATGTTCCAACAATATTTGATCCTCGTTTGCAAGTGGAATGAAATCTCCTGCTCTCACTGATTCTTGCTTTCCTAAGCTTTCGAGTTTCAAGCTTGTAAATTGTCTGACACTCGATACTTATTTCCTTCTTCCAGACTATATATCAAAAGTAACTCAAACCCGAAAAGCATACAGAAAAGAAAATACAAATATTAATAAATGCAAAGTACTGAACAGCACATTAATGCATTAAATGTATATGAAGTAAATATAATTCTTCAATATAGCTATGAAAATCATATACCCC
This sequence comes from Argiope bruennichi, assembly GCF_947563725.1. Taxonomy (NCBI): domain Eukaryota; kingdom Metazoa; phylum Arthropoda; class Arachnida; order Araneae; family Araneidae; genus Argiope; species Argiope bruennichi. The sequence continues at coordinate 63,385,778 of NC_079153.1, read as the reverse complement.
TAATTTCACATCCTTTATAAATTTATTTGAAATTCAGTTAAATGTTTATTTCAAATGCGTAGACTATCAATAAGTCATAACATAATGAAATATATTAATATAAGTATCAATTCAATACAACAAAATATTTACTGTAATTTTATATGCTAACAATAAGTCATTACATAATCAATTAAACATAAGATTGCGATCACAAAATTTAGGAGCTATTAGAATAACTTCCTCGTCAAAGAATTAATCTACTAATGAAATTTATAATAATTCTTACCCATAATAATTTGTCCCTCTCTGACAATGATATGTCTAACAACATGCATATCCCCAAAGGTACTGTAATTTATTGGAAGATATTTAATTCTTATATCTTTGATAATGCTAAATCCATTATCAAGTCCACAACGACAATCATCATCTTTTTGGGGGGGGAAAACCTTCTTTTATGGACAGAAAAGCTCCTATTTTCATTTGAGTAGTTGATCTAAGTAAAGATTTTTATAATTCTCTTTAAATTCACTTTGAGCAGCAGATCAACAATATGTTGCTTCCAGGATGGTATCCCAGCTAACTTGTTATATTTTTAAAAGAAATTCTTTAAATCTAAATATTATCAAGAATTTTAATGTTCCAATTTAAAAGTTTCCAGTTAGTCAAAGAATCATCTCTTCCATTTTCAGCGATACCTAAATGGGTTTTAGTGCAATGTAGTCTATAATTTCAATATATTTCAATACCGTACTACGGTGATTCAAGTGCTTATTTCAATTCATTTGTTTCTAGCTTCGCATTTCTAATTGCCAAGGAAGGGTTTTATAAAAAAAAGCGAAGTTTCATTATGAATCTCCAAAAAAAATCCATTTGAATAGATTAACCCAAATAAATCATTACACTGCGTTCACAATATTATCCCATTTAGAACCATCAGTACATACATTAAAACGTCAATATTAATACAATTTTTAAAATTCCTACTCTGCTACTTTTCCAAGAGTGACCAGAGCAGATAATTTATTTATTTTATTTGCTTCAATTAAACATCAGTTCAGTATGTGCGGATTTACGGATTCGAAACGTAGTTATTATCCAACTGTTATCCATCCACCAGCAGTCAAATTAGCGTTTTCATGCCCATATATTAGCTATAACAGTATGTCTAAATATCGTAACTGTAACTTTTATACGTAACTGTGCATATATAAAAACTAATATTGCCAGTATTCTTTCAACACCAATTCCTCATATCAACAAAAATAAAAGCCTTTGTTTTGTTTTTAAAGTGATGTTCGCCTTATCAATTATCTTATCCCACCACAAGTTGATTAAGTTGCAATAGATCAAATTAAATAACCTAGGGTTGTTGTTGTTTTTTGCAATGATGTCGATACGAGGACAGCTTTCTAAAATCGTGTAGCAATCACAAATCAGTCCAATGCAGCTACTATTGCAAAGTAAAGCTTATATTTGTATTAATCGTTTCATATATCCAATATCTTTATACCAAATCTCATTTCCAAAAAAAGAATCAGTATTTCGGCCGCTCCGAAGTACGTTTCTTTTTCAAATATGCGTCTTACTCCCCAAATTGTTCTTCTAAAGTATCGTTATTTCCTCTTGCAGTTGTTCAAAATCGGTCTTCAGAATGTAATTGTTCAAATTTCTCCCGCAGTTTTATTATTTCATCTTGCAATTTCCCGTAATCGGTCGTCAAAACATGGCCGCTTAATTTTCTTCTGTAGTTTCATTTGTTCATCTTCTAGCTCGTTCAATTGTATGCAGTTCGCATGGAGGTTCTATTTTTACAATTTTACGCTTAAAAATAAATAATTTTAGAAAAAAAAAATATTATTTGGTGGGGAATTTCCTGTGAACTAAATAAAACAGTTTTTCTTAACTATACTTTATCATTGTTCGGTAGCAATGGAACTCAATAAACTTAAATGACCATACATTCTAATTAGGATCCTCGAAAAATTTGTGAAATTACTCGGAAAACATCACTAAGGTCATTGGATTACTTTGTATGCACAATAAAACAAGCATGCTACGTAATAAAAAGTAGATATAAAAATTCTGCCTCTGATTTTATCTCCAAAGAATATAGTAATTTCTTAACATGATTTTAAAACTGACAAAAAAGGAATATTTGATGAAACAATTACTTGATTTGAATTTAATTGTTACAAATTCAGTTTTTAAAAAAAATTTCAATCGTTTATTAAAATTAGAGAAAAAAATTGTATTTCAATAAAATTAGAATAAAAAATATTCATTTATTTCTTTTTTAAATTATCATAAAAAATGTGCGTGAAATATTTCTGACCAAAAAAAAAAGCTAAAATTATCTTAATTTTCAGTATTTAATAAAATATCTTAAGAATTAAATTTTCAAATTGAAAATATCATAGTTAAGACTCTAGAGTGTCATATTCAAATTTCAGGTTGCTATCTTAGACCTCGAGACACACTTATTCATTATCTGCTTTATAATTTTAACTATACCTTGTATCGTTCGAGAGAAAATTACTTAATTGTTTAATTTTTTAATTAAGGATCATATTTGTAAAAAAATTAAATATGCAATTCTTTTATCGTCTGAAATGAGTTTTAATTAATATGAGAAAATCAATAGAATTAAAAGATTTTTAAAAAACCCCACTAGCTAAATTCCCGAATAAGTATTTAATGTTTGTTACAGAAGCATTTCAATTTTGTTTACAATTATTAAAATGTAAAAGTTTTTACCAAATTTTTTCAATTATTTTGATTATAAATTTTTTTATTTATAAAAAAAAACTTTTTAAGGGTATAAATCATTTTATTATTTCTAATATTAATTTTTAATCCTCATCTTTTAATGTTCTTGGAGAATTCGTTATATAATATGTTCTTTAGATTTTTTTGTTCTCCAAGAATAAGTATTATTAGATTTGGTTTTTCCTTTTAAAAAAATATACTTGATAGCACTTTTAAAACTTCTTGAAAATATAATCTTCGATAACTTAAGATAAATCATCTGAAGTAAACACATATCTAAAAATGCTTATAAATAAATAATAAAAACTACTGTTACATGTTGTTTATAAAATGTATTTTGAAAAAAATTATTAAAATAAGAAGAACAAATTGTAAGGAAAAGAAATTTATATATCTGAAAAGATAGTTTTTTGAATTTTAATATGATGTAAGAATAGTTGTAATGAAATAATATTTTTGGAAGATATATCGGAAAAATGTAAATTTCTTGCTTAATTTTTATTAACAAATTTTTAAAATATAAGAGATATTAAATGTAATCATTTAATTGTAATTAAATGAACGCTGGAATTCATTTAAAATCAATAAAAAATGTTTTAAAAATAAAGATGAGTAATTCAGTCTCCCCATTGCCTACCAATAAAATATCCGTAAATTTTCTATTTTTTGAAACAATACAATGGCTCGAATTTTTTTTTGTTACAACTTGCTTTTCAAATTTATTTAAAAAGCTACTGATGAATAGAGAAAATTTTGTATCATAATAAAAATTTGCGTCGTTCAAAAGAAAATTGCTCTTTTAGATGAAGAAAAATATTTTTTTTTCCGCAAGAAATATTGCAGAAGTTTTTGACAAAAGCCGGTGAAAGTTATTTAATTCTTCTTATTTTATCAAAAAAATTTATACATTTTGTTAGTTGGAAGTAACCCAGATATCATGCATTAATCTCACGTTGCTAGCAATCACCGTTTAGAAGTTCTTTATGAACGATAAACACACTCAATTATTTGTACTTTATATTATAGATGAATTTTCGATTTTTTTTTATATAAAAATCTATCATGCTTGTCCAGTTTTCATGAAATTAGGCGCAGTAGTTGGGTAATTTTTAAGCTATTATTTCAAATAACCTAAAAATTGATAGGAAGTGTTATGTATCACATAGAATGTCATGAAGAGTAAGAAAATGTTGCTTCACTTTCAGTTTTCTATAAAATATAAAGATTTGTATTTTATTTGTTTTAAATACATTTGATGTCGATTTGTGTACGATTTTTTTTTCATCAAAATAGCTAATTAAGGTATTTTTCTTCAAATATATAGTTTCTATTGACCCTACTTACAAATTATAAAATTTGCCGAATTTGGGATTTTAAAAATTACGAGATTTTTTTCCTAGGGGGAGAGCCACAGAGAGGACAAAAAAATTAATAAAAATGTAGTACAGTGCAGCGCATAGATTTGCCTGGGCCTTGAAGTCACTTGGATACGGCCCTATTTGCTTAAAACATATCAAAAGTTTTCATACTTATTATTTAATAAATAATCAAATTCCAATTAAATTTCATAAATCATCCGTCATGTTATGATCAAACGGATTTGAGACATCTAAAGTCCAATTGAAATATAGAGGGTAATGCAAAAAAAGGTAGCCCATCTAATACCCATTTGTTTTGACTGCTTTTATACTTCCCGCAATGTCATTAATATTAATAAATAAAACTGTTTCCATATCAAATTGTACAAAGGTGTCATATAAAGTATTAAAACTTAATTCAGATTTTTTTGATTAACTTAATTGATTTCTTGCTTCTGTTGCTGATTCTACAAGATTAATAATTTCTCATCATATGATTTATCGTTTTGATTCTAAAAAGCATGCTCAAATGGCAACAAAACCGTAAGAATATACCGAGATATCGAATGTTTTCATAAAATAAAAAAAATTAGCTTCTATGTTTATACAAATCTGAATGTTTAAACAAGTTTTCATAACAACGCTCCAGATTCCCAGAAAATGTTAAAATTTCACAAAAGCAAAAACTTTTGGACATATTTACAAGAAATATTTAAAGAAACGTGTTAAAAAATTCAAGCAGAATTTTTAGTTCAAAATATGATAACATGAAAATGTGCTTTAGAAATGATTCGTCTATATTAACTTAATTGTTAAAATTAGCTTTAATTATGTGAACGATAATGGGAACCATATAAGGTAAAATCTCTTTAGTAGCAGCTAATCTATTTAACAAGACTTAAATCATATAATAGAAGTTCCATCGTCTCAAAGATAATATTACTCTTAAACGAGTACAAAACAAGTAAAACAGAAAAAAAATGTTTCAAAAGTTGAGCAATAACACTAAAATCTTCAAACATTTTCATCATGAGAATACTCTTATTAACTCAAATAATACAGAAAATTCCAAAAGATAGAATAAATCCTTATTTCCATACACATTGTACCTAGAAATAGGCTTCCAGTTACAAAATTTCATTAAATCAGCTGGCCGATGAATGAAACCATTTAGATTCTGTGAAAGTTGATTAAAAATTTTAAAATTAATAATAAAATTTTTTTAATTAAATGGAAGCAATTTTTAAGACCTCTGAATAAATAAACAATATGAATACATTGTATCATCATGGGTAATGGCCTGCATTTGTTAAAAAATATCTTGATATTTATTCTCTAGAGATATAATACACGCTTAAACAGTTGGTTTTAACCAGGCATATAAGAATGGTTACTAGATAAAGGATGGATGATTGATTCGCCAGCAAGAAATATAGCAAACAAACTGTCCTAAACAGTTCAAGATTGATTTCATTTGATGTCATTTTATCAGAAAGTAGGAAATAACGAAAAAGAACAGAAACAAACTCATTGTTAATGCACAACATTGGAACATATGTATAACAATTTCTTCTTGTATCATTCGTACAAAAGCATTAATTGTTCACATAATCCAAAAAAAAAATGTTAAAATGCACAAAAGCAAAATTTTTTGGACGTTTTTACAAAAAAGTTTTAAAGAAATGTGTTTAAAAAGTTAAAGAAGGTTAAAATTTTTAACATAATTTTCGAAACATAATAACATGAAAATGTATTTTAGGATAGAAGCGTCTGTTTTTAAATAAATGTTAAAATTCACTCTTAATTATGAGAACGATAATGTGCACACAATAAAATATCTTTAATAATATTATATATCTTATACCCTTAAACGAGCAATTCTTGTATATTTATATATATTTATTTTGTGTATTTCGGAAACGGCTCTGGAATAAATTTTATTTTAAATAAAGTTTTGCTTTTTATCTAAATCGGTGTCTTTACTGAAAAAACGCGATTTTACACACACACACACACACACACACACACACACACACACAAAAAAAAAAAAAAAAAAAAAAACACTTCTATAACTCACTGTTAGAATCCAAGAGATGGCGCCACCGGTTAAAGAAGAGACTAAGCAAACCGAGGTAAACATCTGAGTTTCAGTAAAAATCTTATTACTTTAAACAAGTTATTTTTGTATATATATATATATATAATATATAATATTTCGTTTATCTCTGAACGGGTTTAACATTTTTGTAACTAACTATTAGAGCCTTTTTTCATCTGCTCTCACACTGACAATGCCATATAGCGCCATCCCGGACCCGATTTCACCAAAGTAAAACTGAGGTTGAGTTCAAAAACATAAGTAATGATAGATAACCTGTAAAATGAATATTGTAATATAGCATATTGTTTCGAATAACATATTAAACTAAGTGTATTCATGATTTTTTTTATTTCAATAACCAGTTCATATACAGGTAAGATTGAAAAATATTCATATGTAATCAGTATGTAAATTCGTATCTAAATATTTTCTCCGAAAAAACACGATTTTTCAAAAAAAAAGAAAAGAAAGAAAGAAAGAAACTGCCGTGCTAAGCTCTGTCTTCATGGTACTAATATAATTACTAAAAGAATGATAAGTTTTATTGTAAAATAAATGTACATAGATTTTGAAAAACTTGTCGAAATTGAAGAAGAACTAAAATGAAATTAATATTATTGAAAAGCTAAGTTTGTTTAAGTGGCATAAACATTGTTTTTGAGCATTAAAAGAATGGAGTTTTAAAAAATTTAAATTTTAATTTTTAATTAAAACTTAATTTTTTTTCAAAATCCTTTGTGAGCAAGAACCTATCAACCAAGAAAAAACTACTTGCCCAACTTGTTTACCTCTTGGTTCAATATCTGCTCTATAAAGTATATCGAACGAATTTTTAATTGCACATATAATATCCCTTAAATCGCATTTCGCAATTTCCAGATGCGAGTAGTATGCCAGGTCATTAACATTTTCATGTTTATGGAAAAGAAAAATTAGAAATTTAGTTGCTTAGCAAGAATATCATTAAAAAAAGGGAATACTGGTTAATGTGTTTTCAAATTTGTATAAACAAATATCTCTATTTCAGGTCAGGAATTTCAGAAACATAAACTTTTTTTGTATTTTTCTTCAATCTTTTGTTTCTTCTGCCTATCGTGAAATAATAGGAACACAGGTTAAGTCCTGTAATTTCCTTTGCACTGGCATAAACATGTTTGTTCTGCCTCGCTATGTTATGTAATTGACCGTCAAATTGTCTTTTAATTCTATATCGATAGTCCCCGAAAATGAGAGTCTCCGCATTCTATGTAATCTGGATTTCTCTAAGTGGCTCCTCGAGATGTTACGTAATTTAATTTCATTTTTATTTATAGCATATTTTAAGCCTAGCTGGTGCGAACTGGTAAACAAGTTTCCACAAGCTCCATTAGATGTTGCGCACTTCGTGTTCTTGCTTGTATAAACATGACTGTTTGCGATAACAGCCGAATACTTAAAGCAGTTTGTTCTGTTTCTAAATTTCAAAGTCCTTGAGCAACCTTTTGCCACCTGAGGCCTAGACCAGAATACTAAATATTGATTGCTCCAACGGTTTGATACTGGTTCTTCTATTATACAAGAAATTAAATGAGAAAAAGATATTCTTACATTATGCATTAACAGTAAAAGATGAACATCCAGTTCATCTTTTACTGTTAATTTTAGCACTAAGCACTTTAATAAAGCACTGTTAATTTTAGTTTTGTTTGCTATTCCTTATTTGGGAAAAGCTGAATTTCTCAAAGTATATAAAATTAATATGGATAAGGAAAAGAGAATAGTTGAGCCTTGTTTAATCCAATGATTTGAGATAATCCACAGTGCCAACAGACACTTCTATATTATTAATTACTCCAATGTTATGGGCAAAGTTTGCAACTTGACGTTCTAAAGAATATCTAGATATTTTTGGACAAAGTACGAAATGAATGTTTCGCCATTTTGAAGTTATTTTATACCATACCAAATAACACACCAGCTTATTATGGAATACTTAACTGATTACGTGTTATTAGAAATAAAAATAAATATAAAATAAAATTGTTTCTGTTTTTGATACAGCAAGTAGATTCAAATATTATTTTTTTTTGTACATGAAAAACATAAGCTTTATTTTATATGGATTTCATTTTCATACATGTTATAAATAATATAATTTTAATGGCTTGTTTTCATTATTTCTTCTAAATAACATTTGTATTTCTGCAGACTGCACTTGTCAAGATCATCTTTTTGTAATTTTCCAAAGTAGAATAACAAATTCTATACAAAACATAAATATTACATACAATGCCTAGAATAAAATATGCAATATTTTCAAATAATTCACATATTTCATATTCTGTTCAAAGATTCCTAAGATTTATAGAATGCCTATGTGGTGATTCATCTGAACGCCAACAGATGGCGCAATGAAAATCCAGAACTTTGAACTCTTGTTTATGTTCAGGGATTAGGCATTCTTAGGGGATGCTTGGAGGAAACGGATGCCAAGTGAACGCGCCCGAAAATGTGTAGTTTGAATAGTTTGAATCTGTATACAAAAAATCTATTCGCTGTAATAAATATCGAGACGTGGATGAGGTGAGTCATTCCTTTATTTATTACCATAATCCTTAATTAAATCAACACTATGTTATATAAAAAAATTATGTTAGTGTGTTAATTTTATTTCTAATAACAATTTTTAAATTTATTTTTACTTGATTTACTCAAAAGCTTCTGATTTCTGCACAAATTGAAATTTTACATAAGGCGCCTAAAACATTTGAACTCAGCAAGGAAATATAAAATTGAAAAAAAATGTGGAAACTGTTAAACTTCGCTATTCAAGAAACTATATTCCAATTTCAATATTCACATTGACTAGTTTACCCTAAGGTGTTAAGCAACTAAAAGGATATTCAAAAAGAAGTAACAGATTTAGAATGATTGCTTTTAATTGAAACAATAATAATGCATACGATTCATCGCTGGAAACAGGAAAGTTCAAAATTATCCCAGTAAAAGCAGCACAGTTATTTCTTTACGATAAACTGGCGAGTAGTGAAAGATGTCGCCATTTTGTGTGTTACTTTTAAATGTAGCCTTAGGAAATCCACAAATAGAGGAAGCAAAAAAGTTGAGAATTCCACCACAAAACGTCTGACGTGTGTTTAAAAGAACGCATGCATGTAAAGCCATATAAGATACCGTTAATAGAAACATCCTGTTAATAAGGGAGTGATAGAACTTTGAATTATAATTTTGAAAGAAATGCAATGCATTTTTTCCTATGAATCAGCATTTTATATCTCTAGTAAAGTGAATTCCTACAATGTCAGAATTTAGAGGCACTGAAATTCTTGGCGCATTCATCTTCTGATATATAAAAATAAATGTTTGTTCGTATTTTATGCGGTGCCGTACCGTTCATCCAATTACGATAACACTTCAGCAACTTATTACTTGCATTTATGCGAAGGCTATAGGCATAGTACAATAATTAGCATTTATTTTGAACACAATAAAAATACAATAAGTACATCATTCGACTTGCATTCTCGATAACCATCAACTAGGCGCAAAGTTAATCCCTTCAAGTGTGCGGGTTGAAACTAGAAAATCCTTGTTTTTCACATACCAGTTGTATATTAGATGCCCACGAATCGAATAGCCAAAAAATTTGTTTTGGAAAAACAAAAACAAATTGTCTACCTTACAGCACTTGCATAATAAAGAAAAAAAATTGAATAAATATTATTAATGCTTCTCTCTTATATATCATTCAATTTAACCCTTTTAAAGGCCTTTTTTTTCTAGTTATATTATGTTAAAATATTTTTAGGCTTGAAATTAGAATAAGAAAAGGGATTCATTTAACTTATTAAATAAATTTAATTTGATTAATTAATTAATTTGGTTAATTAATAATTAGGTAACAAATCAAGACGCATCATTTTGTCTGAGAAAAATAACCGAAGCATTTAAGTTTCTGACTTACTAAAAAAAGTCAGAACTTATGCCAACCTACATAATTTCATACAAAGATTGATAAATTTGGTGGGAAGCATACTTCCCACGGCCCTAGAAAGAGTTAAATGAATGTATTCATTGTCAACAAGAAATATATATCATTCTTTCCGTCATTACTAATCCGCGATGGCCTGGTACTATGGCCTGGGTTTGGGTTTCTGGTTCGAGACCCGAATTCCCCGAAGAACCATCGTGTTAAGGGGTCTGGTGCACGTTAAATCCATTTGGGCCAAATATCCTCCCGCTGTTGTGGTGTGGAAGTTTGGAGATCGAGTGCCTGCCCAAACGTCATCTAACCAAAGTTCAAAATTACGAGGTCCGTCCCAAAATGGCCCTCATGTTGCTTTAAAATGGGATGTTAATATATCTAAAACTAAAAAAACATTTTTTAAAAAAACCTAATTAAACAAGATAGTTATCACAAATTTCAAATGTTATTTCCAAAAATTATTTCTTCTGCGGCGACAATACTCCGGGTACCAAATAGTCAAATATGAAAGATATTCCTCAAATCTGAATGTGTTTTGCCCTACTACTGACAACAAAGTTTATGACACTTTCTCTTTCTATTCTTCAAGATCTGCGAAATTGATTTGTAACAACAGTTAGTTCACTATCCAAATATTAATACTTCAAGTATAACAAGAAATGAGCTTCAAATTCGAAGATTTTTGCTTGGCAAATGGAATTCATGTTGAATATATATATATAATATATATATATATATATATATATATATATATATCATAATAAACTTTCCCGTATCATAGTATGTTTTCCGATTTATTTTTCGTTGCAAATAAATATTTTTAATTTATTCCTCATTTTTGAAAAGTCTCCTATAATATGATGGAGTTTCATTTATTATTAAGTCAGCAAAATGTTAAAATAATAAAAATTCTATAGGTTGTTTTATATTATTTTTATATAATAAAAATTATTATAAATTAATGTAATCTAAACATAATTACTATAATAATTAATATAAATTACTATATTATATACTATAAAAATTCTGCAAGATGCAACAAATTTAACATAAATAATTCAGTGGATATTTTCCTTAATTGGAAATTTATTCTTTCTTAGGTACATACAAATATCAGACTATAAGAAAAAAAACAGGATGATAAGTAAAATACAGAAAATTATATGATTAATAAATAAAATTGCAGCAAGAATAAAATGTGATTAGAAACAAGTTCTTTCACCTTCATAGTTAAAAGTTGGCGATTCATGGTTTTAATATTTGAAAGGGTCGTCTCTTGAGGAAAAATTTAAAATTAAGTTTTAATTTGTCCTCTTAACTTTTCTAGTGTTCACTTTCCAGGAAAATGCGATTAGTGTCGCCGTTTTTTATTCCATTAATAACATTTTTTTATTCTTCTAAAAGAATTGCTTTTGGTGTTATATCAGACACATACGATATACACACACACGCACAAAGGGTGTTCAAATATAAAGGTACAAAATGTCGTAAGAACGTAACCGTTAATATATTTCTCTATGGCGCTATGGGAGAACATAGCGAGACATCTAGGGATACGATTGGAGTCTCCGGCGTAGATCGGAGCATGCGCGGGCACCCGCATGCGCAGGAGAGAGCAGAGGCTCTTATAAAAAGCGCCATCCAATTGACTTGGCAGTACAACCATGATAATGGCAGAAGAACCATTAGCTCCGATGTGTACTGTGAGACACTCCGAAGACTATACAGGTGCATCAAGAACAAAAAACTAGGGCTACTCACGGAGGGTGTGGTTCTGCTCCATGATAACACGCGCCCACACGTTTCCAGGGTCACACACGTGGAACTGGCCAGGTTCAAGTGGAAGCAGCTCGACTATCCGTCCTACAATTCAGACATGTCGCCCTGCGATTTTCATGTGTTTGGTCCCCTGAAAAAACATCTGAATAGGAAGAGCTTCACCTCGGACGGCGAACTCAAGGACGCTGTGATGGACTGGGTCTCGTCACGGCCACAGGAATTCTGGGAACAAGGAATCCTTCTGTTCATTAATCAATGGGATCGCTGTGCTCAGGTCTATGTTGCATACTTTGAATAAAGTGTTCATTTATACCCACAGTGTCGTTTCATCCTTTTTATTTGAACACCCCTTGTATATGATATCCTGACATATGTATCCTACATTTTGTGTTGGAAAATGGTATTTGTATTATTCCGTAAAAAAGCAATAATAAACGGCAACAGTTCTATAATAGAACAATCTGCCTACGTCAATCATTACATCTATGTTATGAAATAAAATAAAATCCCTGATTCACTTAGTATTTTCATTTGAAATTAATTTTTTTCAAAATTCTTTTATTTCCCAGATTATTTTCAAAAAAATATAATACAAAAAAAGCAAATAAAATACATTGAAAAAATTCTAATATTAGTTAGCAATGTTTAATATGATACAAAACAAATAACGAAACCATTAATTGCATCATTAAGATTTTTTCATATGCATGTAATATAAATGTGTGAAAAACTTAAAAGAAACTTAGATTTTCTTTTTAAGTTCAAAGACTATTTTATTTTAAATAAATTCAAGATAAAAGATTTGAAATATCGAATTATAGACAAATGAAAAACTTATCCTTAACAAAACAATAAATCTTAATAATTAAGTGATAAATATCTTTAAAAATGGAAGAAGGCTTTTGTCTTAAAACTAAACAAGAATCAAAGGCTTACTTATCATTACGAAATGATATTCTTACCAATTAGAGATAATATTTATTTATCTTTACAGTATGTTATTTTTTCCCTTTAAAGTTTTATATCTGCATAACTATTGTTTATTCTCGAACTCGAAACCCCTCCGCTCATTTAAGCATGCATCAGGAAGCGCTTATATCGTCGTAAAAGGGTGAGAGGAGGGATGGATGAAGTAAATGTTTACATTTAGCAATTAAAGAACTCGAAATTCGCTTAGTTAGATGTAATAACCACCCATTTTTCTGTACGCCAACACTTTGCGAAGTATAATCAGCGGAAAGTGCTAGCTCTGGGATACTAAAATAAATAATAAATTCCAACTACACGTTTTTTTAGATATGATATTAGATATATATTGTTGTGTAATTTCCCCCTCTAAGTCCGTTAAGTCAACGGGTTCACTTATAGATATTGTATGGTGTAAAACAAGTTATACTTCAAGCAAGCCTTAGTATCAAATGACAACGTTTATTTACATGGTGACACGAAAACAAAGATGACAAAAGACATCCGTGTTGTACACAAGCAACACACAGAAGCCCACAATTAGTAATCAGTAATAAACAAAAACCACAGCACATAAGGCGGACAGACAGAATTCAGTAGGAGGAGGGAATTTACGTAACTATTCACTGAGGTCATTACAAACGTCTGCTATTCACCACTGCTTCCTCACTTTAGCTATACCCATCTGCCGACTCACTACAATACGATTGGCTACTCCACGCACGACTCGATGCTGCTTCAATAATAAATTCCGAGATTCGGCCCACATCTCAATTCCCCAATCGCTTGAGCTCCACTCCACGTGTGCACTTTGCTGGACTGATACAACTAATTCGCCGTTAACTCGTTATGCGTTTCTATACTACTACTCGACTATTTTCGGCTTAGACTGCCGGCCTTTCATAGTTTACAGGAGCAGGATATAGAAGGTTCTCGAACAATCATGCGCATCTCGGCTCCTATTGGTTCTATCGCCAAAATTCTTGAAGATTCTAGTATCATCCAGTTCGTCGAAACGGCCGGGGGTCACTGATCCGGTATCTGATCAGCATCCAACAACTCTAATCGTAAAACGGTCTTTCCTATAATCTAACTAACTATGCTGGGAAGCAAAATTATAGATTCGTAATAATATTAAGCTCATGGAATTAATCGACAATAAATTATTAATACTACCCGCTGTTATTATTAACACCAATTTAAAAGTTCGTTTCTTGTTATTATTTATTTGTTTAGTGTCATTCATATAGTTATTATTAATAATAAACGATTAATCCCATTTATCATAACATGTATACTTTGTAGTCGCAATTGAAAATACTGTATATCACACTTGTGAATATTATAGGATAAAAACCAAATATTTCCCAATTCATAAACTTTTACACTACTCTTTTAAATCAGTTCTAAAGATGTATTCTCCGTGAAATTCCCATCTTTTCTCAAATCCCGGCTATAAACTTTTAAAATTAGACCCAAGCTGAGTGGACGGTGACGAAATGTACTTTTAATGATGCGGAAGAGAGCAGTTTCCCGTCCGGATACCTGTTTCTATTAGTCGCTCGGCTAAGTACCCACTCCTTTAATCCGAAAATAGGAGACAAGGAACAGCATTTTCATTAAGTTGGTCAAAGGCTGAAATTTTGGAGCTGGGTCCCATCCTATGAAGAGTACCGTTTAATGAACTTAATTGTGCCAGACCAAAGACCCGGAATTTTCAGTCATTTGTCCGGAAGAAGGGTGGCCTTCATCACTGCAATAATTCTTCTCTTATATCGTGCTGCTACGTCATTTGGGAGAATTTTCGCTACGGGTGGTTTTCTGAATTCAGACGATAATTCAGGCTCTTGATATCGTATCAAAACTCCTGGCTTCTTGAATAACAGCAAAATTTCAAATGATGTTTAAAAAATAATTTATTTAATGGGGAATTATGGTGTGTGCCGAAGAAAAGATAAATTTGTGTAACTGCTGGTATTTTGTTTGCGATGAAAGAATTTTTAATTCCCTTTATATTTTTGACATACTGCCGTATGTAATCCACATATAAGATTAAAATTTCTTTAACAATTTTTGATTTAAATTACATTTTTATATATTGAAGCAATAAGCTTGCGAAATTAATTATGCAAGAGGTTTATAAACTTATTGCGTCCAATAAGTTTAATTATAATTTATCTTCGTTATAATTAGCTCAAATTATTTATAGATGGTGAAATTTATCTCCGTTTGTAAAGCTGTGATACAGTTAGTTAATATATTCAAACTATATTTGACTGCAATTATTGTTGTTAGCTATAATTGTATCTCTGCTTCTTCTGGTTCTGGAGGCTTTATCTACTGTTTAAAAAGAGATGCAGATTTCTACATGTATATGCAAGTTTCTATAGATTCTAAATGCATATGGAATTTTCTATAGAGTCTATATGCATATGCAATTTTTTATAGATTTTATATGTACATGCAATCTTAAGCTTAATGATCTTTGTTTTCATTCTAGTTTAGCTTACAAGTTTCTCTAGATAGCTTTAACTATGCTATAATATCATTATAAACAGCTTTTATTGTCAGATATTTATCCTTTTTAATGCTAAATTAAATTAAAAAATGAAACTTCAAATAAAACCTTTTATAATATTGAAAATACTAGAATCAATTTTTTCTATATTTATTGATGAAATGGACATTTTAATTTCATTATTTTAAAGGTGTGGTAATGTTTAGCTATTAAAGCAGTAGCGATTTAAAGGTTGCAAGGAAACACTAAAAAATATGGCTTCGTAAATTGTTTATTTCACGCTGCAATGACTTGTACAGGAACTCGTAGAAATCAACGCGTTTAAATAAGAGTTCAAACTTTAATAAACATTATAAAAGCTTAAAAACAGAGCAAAAAAAAAACACAGGACTAGACAATTCGAATAACGGATCTCGTTGGTTTACCCTTAACTAGGGTGGTGAAATTTTAAGACTTAACTGGGGAAGTGCGGTCTACGAGACCGCATTTTATTTACACTCAAATTAAATCTTCTAATGAATGTATTAATATAAAAAACTTCCAATATACTTTGCAGATATTTTTTTTTATATATAGATATATTTTAGAAATTTTTCAAAATATATTATCATTGAAAAAAGTAAATGCGTTGGTTCATACGCTTTCTTCTCAAATTACATGTTACAAAAAATAATGTTCTTGAAAAAACATTTTACTTTTTAAATCATATTTATTTTTACTGTATATGAAAGTATATAGAAGACAATATAATGTAAAATTCAACAATTATATGAAAAATAAAAAAATTGACAATGGGTAAAATTGACCCTTTTTTTATCGGCCTGTGTTACTTTCATAGCACGGTTTTCTATGGCATTTTAAACATACAAGTTAAGAACTGGTATAAAAATCAACCTATAAATTCTGTATATATATATATATATATATAATAATCTTGGTATATTAATATATTTTATAAATGTTTCAAAATACATTATCACTAGAAAAATTAATTATGTTTGAACATACATATCAGAATCGGCTGAATGCAAACTTTCATCGAAAAACTCTTCTGAACAATTATTCTAATCACTAAAATCACTTTCTGTTTGATTTAAAAGTGTCTGGATCACTGCTTCATAATAGGATCAGTAAACTGGATGATATTTCGGGGCCCAAGTTTTAGCGCCATCTGCTAAGCCTTGTTTATCACTGGGACACTAACAAGAGGTGCGGTCTTAGAGACCGCTCTCAAAGAAATAACTGAATTATTTTTAAAAACCACCGCTGAAATCGGTTAAAAAAGTGAACGTGTATTGAAGGTCACAAAACAGGAAGCTACAGGGTCAATCCATTCAATTGAGCTAAAAATAGAATAGGGGTGACCGAAAAATCCATCGCTAGATCGCTAGATCTCGCAGACCGTATGTCCCCAGTTAAGGGTTAACAGCTGGATGCAGATTATATATATTTTTATGCTCATTAACTGTGCATAGCCAAGGTCCAAAGTGCACAAATGCGGACAAAGCTTTGTTTTCACAAATAAATTCTTTGTCAAGAATATAGACCCCTGCGAATGAATGATGCATTTCAAAACATTTATTTAGTATTTTAACATTGTTTATTACTAACCTAAAATTAGAAGTTTTTTTTTCTTATAATACTTTTATTAGAAATTATTATTATTCAGCAAAACAAAGGTTCAAAATTCTAAAAAAGATAATCATTATAAGATTATCTGTCAAAATATATATCTCTCTCTTCAAATGGAATAAGAATTTTTTAACTTGAATTCAGTTTATTTATCCTTACCGTTTTAAATCTGTTAAATGTCAAAAATATATAATGGTCTTTTTCGTTTTATCAACAACTCGATAATTTAAAAGTAAAACTGTTGTTCCACCAAGTATTTACTTGAATTTTTAAAACATTTCACGCATTTCATTCTGAAATAGCAAGAAAATCAGACTCAAAACTTGTCGGATGTTTAAACCATTTTATAAGAAAAAATATCTAAAAGAGATTTTCCTTCTGTTTCGCCGATTTCTGCCTTTTTCATTTTATTCCAGAAACAAGGATAAGAGTTGTGCAGTCTTTTGCCTTTGTTCTCTGTATTGTATTTTTCTTCTGAAGAACATTAAATTCGAAAAAGGGAAGAATTTCGGGACACATCAAAGACTGTCTGCCAAAAGCTTTCCAATTTTTAGATGGTGAATATTTTTTCTCTTTTATTTGTTCTAAGTGTTGAAAATACTTTTCTTTCAATGATAAAGCAAGACTTTAGTTTATATATACAGGGTAACAATTCTTAATGTGGCTGATTAGCTAATTTCAAACTCCTTAGAAATAAGCATAGAGTTCTAGTTGGGAAAATGTTTTAAATGAAGTAAAAAAATTATATTTTATGTTGTTTATAGTCGATAATGAATTTTTTAATAACTACTTCTAACTTTTATACAGTCCATTTGCTTTATTGAAAATGTTTAGTAAAACATTTCGTCATTATAAGATTTTAAATTTTAAAAAATTCATTCTTCTGTGATCGATTCATGAAACTTTGAAACTCAAATTTTAGACAACTTTTACTGATTAATTCAGAACCTCGTGAAAGACTCTAAAAATTCATTTGCAAATTGAAATTATACACTATTGTGTTACTTCTTCAAATTATTCCCTAAAATAAGTTTCTATATGACCACTATATAAGTTAAATAGTTATGTCTAGATCAATTTTCATCATAAAACTATGAAATTCTTTTATCGTATCTTGTAGAGTGACCACAACCTTTTAATAAATATGTTTAAAAATATCGGGAGATCAGTGTACAAAAGTTAGAATTTATAACTTTTTTTAAAAAGCATTTATTGACTCGGACAACATAAAATATAATTATTTCCATTATGTAAAGCATTTTTCCCTGTCTATCTCTAGCAATTTAGATATTCACTATTGTCCGACAATAAAAGTGGTGTGTGTGTGTGTGTGTGTGTGTGTGTGTGTGTGTGTGTGTGTGTGTGTGTGTGTGTGTGTGTGTGTGTGTGTGTGTGTGTGTGTGTGTGTGTGTGTGTGTGTGTGTGTGTGTGTGTGTGTGTGTGTGTGTGTGTGTGTGTGTGTGTGTGTGTGTGTGTGTGTGTGTGTGTGTGTGTGTGTGTGTGTGTGTGTGTGTGTGTGTGTGTGTGTGTGTGTGTGTGTGTGTGTGTGTGTGTGTGTGTGTGTGTGTGTGTGTGTGTGTGTGTGTGTGGTGTGCGTGTGCAAACAAAGATCTTTCTCCCAGCAGTTACCAAAATTTGGCATATACTTACTTTGAAGGGTGAGAAGTGAATTAAAATTTAATTCACTAAAAAATAAGCCAAATTTTGGCATTTTTCTGCGATAACTTCCGACAACGTTACTATGCATAAATGGATTTTATATTGTTTCAAAATTTACAATTTTGTATATTTAATGATTCTAATTTTAACAACCTTGCAATTATTTTCTGAATTTGCACAATTTTTTAAAAATATTGTTTCCTTAATTTTCAATATTAGATTACATTATCGCCTTCAAATTTAAAACCGTTTCCATTGTTTCATAAGATATTCATTATTATGATTTTCTTCCGTTGTTGGAAGTTTAAGAAAGATTCTATTTAGTATCTGTGAAGTTCACAAGACAAATAAAAACATGAAGTAAAAGCTATCAGAAATTTAAAAAGCAGATGAATTACGTATTTAATAGCGCTATGATATCATAAGAATGCTCGCCATTAGAAAGATTATTGGGCACAATGAACAAAGTATATGTAAGAAAACAAAAATAACGCCACTTTTTACTAATGTCTGAAAATTTAATGAAATTATGAACTTGGAATTATATCTAAATAATTACATGTTCTAACTACTAACTAAATGAAATGTAATGTAATCAAAATCCTCGGGAAAATAATTGGTCGCAAAAGCCGACTAGAATAGATTCGTCCTCTTAGAGTCACATTAAAATTTCGCTCTTAAATATTTAAAAAAGGTTTAAAGAAGTTTTTGTGACAATTAATTAAAATCGCAAATTTTCTGTCAGTAAAAATAAATAAATAAATAAATTTTATTCCGGACAATTCTGGATATTTCAGCTAATTAATATGGATATTCAGCTAGAATATCCATTGCAAACATTGTGGCAGCTATTTGTGAGATAATAAATAGAAAGATACAAAGAAAGAGGTTGCTCTTTGAAAAATGCAATAGATCTCGAGAAAAATAAACAACTAATGGTTTTCGAATTTCAGTGAAAAAAAAAGATGAAGTTTTTTGTTAAAGATTCCTAATGTTTTTAAAATGAAAGATACTTTATTGCGAGTTGCTAACTGTAACTTAATCTCCAAATATTCTCCATTTGTTAGATACCTCGACAAGAGAAAGAAGATTTTATTTTGCAACCCTTCTAGGGATTATATTGAAAATAAAACCTTCACACAATAACTTTGGAGAAAAAAATAGTGGCATTATTTTGTTTTATTCCGCCCAGAAATTATAGGTTTTTTAAATTTAATAAGAGAAATTAAACGATGATAAACTCAGTAGCCGGTAATAAGCCTTGCTCTTAGGTATTTTGATTTAAGTGAATGAAAAAATTTCAGAAGAAACTTTAAAAAATAATTCTTGATCCCATTATTTATCGTTTAATGAATCGATCTCACAAACCAATGAAGCATGTTGTTACGAATCTGTGATGTTGGCGATTTGGCGACAAAGTGAATGATGCTAGAATCTTCAGGTATTTTGGTCTAAAGACCAAATTATTATAGACGAGTTATTCTTGATTGTTCGAGTGCCTTCTCTGCTCTACACCGGAAGCTATAAAAAGTCGGCAGTCCAAGCCGAAGTACGTGCGTATAGTAAGTGAGTGAATGACGAATTAGTTGGATCAGTCCAGCGAAGCGCAAGTGTTGAGTGAAAATCAAACAATTAGTAAATTGAGAATTGGCACATGCGCCGAGTTTTGGAGGCAAGTATTAAATCAACATCGAGTCGTGTGTGAAATAGCCAGTCGTATTGCAGTGAATCGGCAGTTAGCTGCAAGCAAGCAAGGAAACAATAGAGAATAGAAGCGTTTGGAGAGACCTCAATGAGTAGCTCCGTGGGTTCCTCCTCCTGCTGCGTTCTGTCTCCCAAATCGTGTGCTGTGGTTGTTGTTTACTACCGATTACTACTTGTGGGCTGCTGTGTTTTGTCGTTTGCATCTTCGTGTTAATAAACTTCGTTATTTGTTTTAGAGGCCTATTGACTGCATCACCATACATCCACTACAGGCGAACCCGCCGTTCGATTTCAGCGGAATTAATTTCCGTAATAATATGCTCCTGGATTTTAATATTTACCCTAATATTCCAAACAATCGCTCTCGTCCCAAAAGGAATAAAACATTGTTAAACATGAAGTAAGCCTTTTTTTACTTGAAACTAATACTGTGGAAGAGAATTTAATGAGGAAACTATAAAGAAAAATATTTATGATTTAGTGTTTTATGCATCCTAAACTATAAAGATCCAGAATGAGAAAGGATATAAAAGTAAGTGGATAACATAAAACAAATAAGTAAAATTGGATCCAAGATTGCAAAATCTTTCTCAAAACTGAAATGAAATGTAGCGATTGAGAAGAGGAATTTCTTTAAGATATTATGCTTGCAGTGATCAAATAAGTATGTAATCAATTTGAATAGTAATGCATCCGCAACAGATTTGTTAAAAAGAAGTGTTTTGAAAAAAAATCAGAACTTGCTTATTTTAATTTCCCAAAATGCCTTTTAGATTTAAACTTTTACTTGTTTCAAATTTCTAATACAAAGACGTAAAAGGATTCATTTTCCTCATTTGAGATAATGTTGAGCATTTTTTCTGTATTTTTAATCTAATATTTGAGCATCAAAATATTTCTTCGGAGTCTTCAAATGTTGATACTTATGGTACTTATATTAGTTAATATAAACTAGAAAATAGTTGTGCTTTATTAATTAATATATCTGTTTATAATATAAACTTATATAATTTTTAGAAGAATTTCTTAAATTTCCAATGAATTTCAAAGTAAATTAATTAAAAATAGCAGTTTATATTTATGAAGTGCTCCTGCGAAATAGCATTTCACTTTGCCTTGTAGAATTTCAGATTTAAAAAAAGCAGTCTAACTTTGGTTTAAAGAAAATTTAAATATTTTTTGCTTCGGAAATAAACGAATATAATATGACTGTATACTACTTCAAGTAATGAATGCTAGCTTTGAAAAAGGGTTCATATCATCGATGTATCTATCCAAGGAAGAAAAGGACTTTTTCTAGAAAAAGTCCTTTTTTTTCATGAGATAGAAACTTGTTTTTGAATGGAATATAGTTCGCTCAATAACTATGGAACAATAATCCTCAATAACTCAATAACTAACTGGATTTTTTCTAGAAAAAGAAGTCTAGTTTTTCTAGTCTAGTCTAGTAAAAGTTTTCTAGAAAGTTTTTCAGTTTTCTTCAACTTTCAATTTTCTTTATAGCATTCGAAAAAATAAGTAACCACCTAATGGCTTTTAGATATCCATAGTAAAGTATGAAAATACTCTTTCTAAAAGTGATAATGTCTATAAGAAATGTTTATCTGTAAATTTAATTTTAACTTTATACTTTTTACTTTATACTTTAATTTTTTTTTTTAATTTTGAAATTATCCAATACCGAAGAGAAAAGAAAAGTCTTTATTAAAACAAAGAGTATCTACCAATAATAACCAAATGAAATCTTAAATAGTAAACTCAAGAAAAAAAAAAGCTGCTGCTTCTCTTCTTTTTGATAATAACCTGAACTGTTAGAAACATTTTAAAAATTAATAAAAGGTCCAACAGCGATAATTTTACAGATATTCTTGAGGTGCTCAATATCTAAATATCCTTATTAAACAAATAAGAATGGCTTACTAAAGAAACTTGCAACAACAAAACTTCGGTTTCTTCTGGAATACTTCTAGCAGTGTTTTTTCTCCTGCTCTCAGAGGATTAGAAATCTTTAGGGAAGTAATAAACGGAACCATTTTCTTACCGCAAACGGATATCGTTAGAAAGGATTTTACGTGAAAAACGATAAGAAAAATAATTACGGTAACTCAGTTTAACTCCTCCATGTCTTAGGGAAGCAAAAAAATTCTGTCCACTCGCTTCTAAGTTTATAAAATCCTTGGAAATCCGTAATTGAAAGAAGCATTCGGAGCAGTAGATTAGATGAAAGATACTACATTTTTAAAGATTACTGTTCGGGGAGATCAAATAGATATAGTCAATTTATATCTGCCTCTTAATAAGTTCGCTAGAAAATAAAATTGGTGAGCTTCGGGAAAAAATTTTCTTTTTAATTCCCGACTCTCAGATAATTTTTTTATCAAAAGTTTTTTCAGATTTCTTTATTTATTAATATTGAATAGTTAACTTCTTTTTACTATTATAATTTTTTTGCTATTTGTTACTTAATCAGCAATATATATATATATAATATGTAATCTTTGAAGAAACTATACTTAAATAGAGATAAGAGATTAGGTAGAAAAAGTTCTTTAATCCGATCTCAATGTAAACTACAAAAAAACATGTAACTGAAAGAGAGTGATTTTTAAAACTTGCATGGGATTTATTTTCCCAATTATTATAATTGTTTTAACGATATAGATAAGAAAGCACAATCATCTATATTTATAATAAAGTTCAGTGCGTGTGTTTGTGTGTGTTGGCGCTCTACAGGCCAGACCGTTCGACCTACATCTACCAAATTTGGCATATGTGTTCCTTGGAGGTCGGAAATGTGGACATTGGAACGATTTTTTTTTTAATTTTTTATTAGAATTTTAATTAAATAAAAATTATGCTAAATTTTGATGTTTTTCCTCTATAATTTCCGAAAATATTACAGCACAAAATTGATTTTTACATCAAATTGAATTTCAAAAATTAATGTTTTCAATGATACTAATGTTTTAACCAACAAATTAAACTTCAATTTTTGATGAATATTTTAAAAATAATTTAATCATATTTTTCAACAATTTATTTTGCACAAAATAAAAATAAAATTTAAGTTGCACTTGCAAAAATAAAATTAAGTAAGACTTTTAGAATTATACCACTTCCAGTTCGCTTTCAATTCATCGCAGCCTTTTAAGTGCAAAGGAGTGAAATCAGAGTTCATAAAAAAGATTCTCGATCTTGTTTAGAAGAAATGTCGAAGGATTTTTAAAAAAGAATTTTACTTTTAGGATGACTATTCTTCAGGAAATGCCTGAAGTTCACGATTTTTTTTTTTGGGGGGGGGGGGGAGGGGCTCTATTTCAACTTTATTTCTATTACAATATTATTTCAAACAGAAGAATACTTTCTCATGAATTAAAGATGTCAATTCCTTTTTTTATGCATATAAATTCAGAATGGCTTTATTCTGTACTGAAAATTGGCCACATGATTTTTATTAATGATCATTAATTATTTTAACTTTCTCGTATAAGAAATATAAAGAAAATATAGTAATCATTAAAAAATTCGAACTCGATATTTTGACGAATCTCTACGTTTAAGACCACTCTGAATTCGAAAAACACATTTTTGGGAAAAAAATTCCGTCCGTCTGTCTGTGACAAAGATAAGTCAAAGCTTTGAGCTAGATGTTTGAAATTTGGTACATGGTCTTTACACCGAATTTGCAGCCTTCTGTCAAATTTTGAATAAGATTTGTTCAAAGGAAGTCCGGTTGTTGAAATATGAGTTAACACGATAACTACAAAAAGAAGAGCGCTAGATATATGAAATTCGGATACACAGATTTAACATCTATAGCGTAGATATCTATCAGAATTTGAGCCAAATCCAACAACGGGTTGACTGACTGTCGGTAAGCCCTTTCAGAAAAAAGTAAACACAATAATTCAAAAATGCAATTACTTAAGTTTTTAAATTTGATATGGCATTTTGTGACTACAAACGCAGATTTGTGCCAAATTTTTATTTCATTTGAGAAACACGTGCCTGAAACACAAATCCTATTTTTGGGTATTATTAACTCACGCCAGGTAACTTTGGATACTATTAACTCACGCTATTCTTGGCGAATAATTCGCCAAGAATGACATGATAGATTCAGTAATAATGGTAAATTCATGCCAAAGGATAATATTTCGTAATTATTGTACGCCAAATCCATGCAAGACGGTCTCTGGCATGACAAGTTTATCAGAGAATATGCGAAATAGGAATATCGATTACAAATCACAGTAGATACTAATCTTTTAGACTTCGCAATAAAAAATGACTTCTTCTGATACATCTACCAATATTAAAAAAATCAACGAGACTTTATTTAAGAATCATTTCCACTCTTCCAGTAACTATAAATCATTCTTCAAAAAAAAGTAACTGACTTTGAACCTTGTCGTAATAGAATAAAAATTATAATAACTAGTAAAGTAAGAAGCAGATGCAGAATAAATGAAATGAAGATTAAAGAAATATTCAGATTCCGAAGATCAGGAATTTTTAACAGAATGTCCTAGATGTCTTCCAAAATTCTTTCCTCTTCCGTTTAGCCTTCTTTCATAGAAAAATGCAACGCAGAGAAAACTATGGAAAAAGAAGCTAGCATTTTTTTTTTTCTTAAATTTGGTAGAAAGAGAAAACCAAAGTAAATGGTAAAGATAAAAGGAAAAATCCCATCGAATATTTTCTTCTTTCCAATGCTTTACTTCTTCTGACAAGTTTAGTCTTCTAATCGATGCTAATTTTCTTTACTGTCTAAAAGAAAATCTATGAAATAGTTTCAAAAATCAAGAATAAAGAGAGCTGAAAGAACACTGAAAATAACTTTTACTGGGATAGTTGTTTTTCTCTAAATTTTAAAAAAGGTAGTGAGAATTTTTGGAAATTTCTTCTCTTAATTATCATTTATCAGTCTTAGAAGGAGCAAAATTCGATCATCTAAGCTCCATAAAAAAATTCTTATGGAACTTGCAGATAAAAAAAATATTGAAATAGTATGTCTAATTTGGACAATATTTTAAAAATGAAAATATTGTATTGAAAAATTTAAGTAAATTCAAAAGTTTCTAATTTATTTTATAAGTTTTTCTATAATATATTCTTGCTTTTTCTTTTTATTCCATTTTCACATTCATCGTCTATTCCTTTTCAATAATTTGAATATCTATGCACCATTCAAATTACCATACATCCTTTCCTTCTGTAAAAAAAAAGAAAAGAGTTCATATTGAATCATATTTAAAATGTAAAATTTGAGAATCAGTTTCCATTTTAAATTCAAAATATTTTGAAAAAGATGTTAGAGCATTAAAAAGGGTTTGATAAAGATAGAAGATTCTAATTTAAGTTATAATATTCTCTATGATATTAATATATTATATTTCATTTATCTATAAACCATTATAATATCAAGTATGATTTTTTCTAAATGTCAGTAGCTTTTAGTTATAAACTTTATTTTACAGTATTATTTGAAAAAAAATTAATTTTAAATTTAACTTACTTGTAATGTGGAGCAATAAGAATATTGAGGGGTTTTTTTTTAAATTTTCTTCATAAATAATAAAATTTTACTGAGTTAATAAAATTAAATTTCTTATTACTATTCTTATTAATTAGAAAATTAAGATTAACATATTTAAATTATATTTCGCCAGTATTAATTACTTATTAACAGGAACTTTGCAACTTTGTTGCTAAAAGGATGATAGCACGTTTCCTTTTCTGCAATTTTTTTCTCAAACTGATCAAAATACCCAATATGGCATCACTATCCAAACGTTGGATCGAATGTATAAACAAGTTACAATGCATCAAAAACTGTTATATCTTTTATGACAAATTTTCTAAAAAAGAAGGAGTAGAGTTTCATATAAAATAATAATTGTGATGAACTATGGTTTAATGATTTAATTGTGATACAAAAGCATTATTTCACAATGAATCAACAGAAAAGGTGGAGTCAATTGATCAAGCATGATTATAACAACATTCGTTAAGAATGCATTCTGTTTTGTATAACGTCAAAGACGTATTAAATGTTTTAATCTTAACGAATGAAAAAAATTCTGCCAGATTCTGTTTACCATACAAATGACTTTCATTCAGCAGTAAAAACTTCATACCACCCATTTTTAATGATATGAAAAAAAATGTAAATCTTTTAAACAACAAACTTTTAAACATCAAAACAATTATTGACTGTTTTGATTAGTTTTCATTTAGAAACACGACTATAAATCCCATTTCCCCTCAGATCAAAATATTTCCTAAATCCTTTTTGCACCTTTTCAAATTTTATTATTACATGCAATGATTTCTGATGTTAAAAATAGAATACAATCAACATAATTAAAATTATAAGATTAATATTTATGCAAAATAAATCACTTTTAGGACTTGGATTTGCTTAAAATTTTCTGGGGATTGTTGATTTTTTTATATATAGATCACTGTTTTGAAAGGATACCAGAAGTGCACATTAATAGGGCTACAATTTAATTCAGTACTGGACTCCGGATCATAGGATAGTTGTGATATTTATTTTAGAACAACAGTTTGTGCAAATTTGAGGTTCGAACTCGCAATGTCAGAGTTTATAGCAGAGTAACATAACCACTAGACAAAAGTTATCACTCTAGTCTGGAGGTTGTTATCTGCTTATGAAGTTACTACCACAAGTTCTAACATAAATTAGGCCCAAAGGTTATAGTAAATCTAATCTAAAGACCAATTGTCTTTCACGTGTCCATAAATAAAATGCCAATCATTATTTAGAAGATTCATTTCTACTCAAATGCTTTTACTTCCTCATATACGAAGTATACAAATAGAAAGCACTGTAAATGTCCAAAAAAAAGTTCGAACCTGAGATTTTGAAGAATCTCCCCGTTTCAAACTAGAAACTCGAAAAACATATTTTTGGAATTACGTCTGTCTCTAAACGCGATAACTCAAAAACAGAAAAATGGATGGATAAAGTTTAATATACAAACTTTACACCAAATCTGTAGATTCCTATCAAGTTTTGAATGAAATTCATTTAGACGAAGTCTGAAACAAAAGAATCCTACGCTTTCCAAATTGCCTGCAAAAATTGTTTATATTGAAAACATCTATTTAGACATAAACGAGTAATATACGGACGAGTACTAAAAAACGCAGTACTTAATGTGGCACTGAAATAGAAGCATTCCTCAAAAAGAAAATATTTTATTGCATGATTCATGAATATGTTTTGATTTACACGAATTATCTTTTTATTTCACAGTATGAAAAATAAATAAATTATAATCGTAAAAAGTGTCTCTTTGGATTACACAGAAAATTAAGCTGTTGAGCTCTGAATAAATCGGGGATCACATTCAAGTTCATGTAATAATCCGAAAATTCCAAATGGGATACTAAAAAAATTCCCCCGTTTTTGAAATTGGAATAAGCGTTACAAGCGTTATAAGAATTTTCCATAGATTATTAAATGAAAAAAAAAGTCTATTATTATTCTCTTTTCTTCTCTGCAATCCATAACATCTATTTGCATTTCATATTTCGCCAAAAGTTCCTCTTTTCGATATAAAAATCCAAAACTATAACTGTTACACTAATGATTATTTTTAAAAAGAAGATTAAATAGTGAAGCTAAAGAATGCTAAAAATTGAAAATTACTTCTTGAAAGATTCATGAATTTAATTGGACAGCAGATAAATGTCTTTTTAGATTTTCTCAATCTGTTATAGCACGCTGGTACTTATCTTTTTTATGGAAAAGACAAGATATGGCTGTACTAAATGTTTAATTAATGATTTTAATCATAGTGATATTATACTTCATATACTTCATTTTTCTTAAACTTTTATCTTTTTTTACAGCAATCCCAACATTTTTAATGTTATAACTTCTCTCAAACTCATTTAAGAGAAAATTTCGTATATTTATAAAATTCTTGGAAAATACTCAAAAATATCAAACGGTCATTTTTCAGCCTCCTTGAATAATTTCAAAATGTCTGAAACTTGCAAAGATTTTAAAAATTTATTGCATTCTCTTATAACTACATCCTTCATCAAAATGATCTCCTCATCCAGACTTTATCCTTCCTTTATTAGAAATAACAAACTTTTCCCATTTAAAATTAATGATTGAAAATTCAGTTTAAGTTTTAAGCACCATTTGATCAACTTTCTTCTTCAATTTGAAATAGTATGTCATTAAATATTGCACAATTAAGGACTAAAATTTATCTCCATTTATATGATTGTAATTTAGGAAATGATCCATCATTATGAAAATTTTTACGGTATTTTGCTACTAATATTTTAAATATAATTGATACATGAAAAGAAAATTGCAGATTGGCTGAATGGGGAAACTCTGAACAATTCTAAAATTTAATTACTTTGCTTAAAGAATGACATTTTTAGTTATAGTTGTATTATAATTATTGGTTAATATTTCGTTATATAAGTTGTTTAAGTATTTAGGTTATTTTTAATGAACTGTAGTAGGTATAAGTTTAAAATTACTCGGTCATTTATTTTAGCATTTTTATAAAATTGGTTAAAACATTAGAGACTTCACGCATAATTTCAGCTTTGCGCGAGCTACTTTCAGACGGAATTTGTCATTATGAAGAGCAAGCAATTATATGAAGAGAATATTATATTAGCAGGCAATCTCTCTCTTCCCTAATATACAAACTAAAGGATGTTTTGATATAATATGCAAAAAGATCGCGAATATGGTAAATTTTTGAAGGAATTAGACTAGAATATACAATAGTCTGACACCACAAGGTCATTAAACCATTCACAGCTTTTGGGAAGAAGAACAAAATAAATAAGAAATTTCATGAAAACTGGATATATTAATTGAGAAAGGGTTGTTAAAAATCTATCTATATTTTTAATTATTTTTTTATTTCCAATTCTTCTGTTTTTATTTTTGATACCTTTGAAAGCAGCAGCTCTCAAACTATGGATTACGAGTCAAATTTTAATGAGCCACACCAAGATCTTGAAAGTAGAGAAAATCGGGCATGTTGATGAGAGGAACGATGTAAAGACGGATTTTATGTTTTTATTACTCGAACCTTATGGATATCTTTGCAGAGTTTCGGCTAGACAAAAAAAATTCTTTAAAGCTAATGTTATCACTTTGTATTTGTTAGACTATCATTTTTGTATTTTGTTGCGTGTTTTATAATTTTAAAGATCTTCAAGCAAGATCCTCCCTACTTCAACATCGTTGGCAAGTAGGGAATATATTCAGTTATTCTTTGCTGTACGAAATTAACTTAAAACGATGTACTCTTTAAAATAGCTATTTATTTATATTTTGTTCCTGTTAATTCTTCCAAAGATATCAAAGTCTTTCAACATTCTCAATCGATTCTAAACGACAGGGTTAAACAATAAGAAGCATTTGAGGCAAGATGACAAGGTCATCTTGCCTTTAATGCTTCTTATTGATTTCTATTTGGCATATGCATGTTTTCCGACAGAGCATGTAAATTTTCTAGAAGAATCTTTGGATCTCAGTTCTTAATAGAATGTAGAGCAACAATTCTTGCATTTTCGAGAACCTACATTTTTTTTGTAGGTTCTACTAACAATATCTGTTTAGGAAACTTCTTACTCTTCAAGCAATTTTTCTGTCTAAAGATTTATCAAAAATAACACTGTTCTTTAATAAAAAAAATGGAAGTATTATTTGCTAATTGCAAGATACTCAAATAGAACAAATATAAATAGTTTATTCTATATATTTTCCTATTTTGAAAACCGAATGTACAGTTTTTAAGAGACGAATCCACTTATATTGATTCCATGACACCATCTTTTAAATAAACGAATGAGTTGGAACCACACTGTAACAGATTAAAAACTGTTATAAAAGAAAAGAAGCATACTCAAATATGCAAATAAATAAGGAAAAAATGTGCTTGAAATTCGGAAAATTCTAGCGCATAATCTTTGATGGGCCGTGAAATACTTTCTGCCTTTGAGCTAAGCTTTCTTCACCAGAAAATAACTGTATAAAGTAGAAAGGAAAAGAACAATCTCTCAAAAATTTTACCGCAAATTTCTTAGTACAACGAAATAAAGGAAGACGGTGAAACTAAGAGAAAACTTTCCTTTGGGTATTTCTTTTCTTCTCAAATCGTTTAGTCAGATGAGAAGTTCGAAAGCAGATTTTCTTTTCTTTTGCTTGAAAAGAAATTTGTGAAGTATTTTTAAGAATTCAAGAAAATGATGTATGAATTCGCAAAGAAACTCTGAACAGAAGAGAAATTTTTATCTATTTTTGTTATAATTATTCATATCTTAACGTTGGAAAAACATCTTTCCAATTTCTCATTTTTAACTGGTTTAGAAAGGAGAAATGATAAATATTAAAATAAAGCTAGAAAAGTTCTAGTATAATATTTAGACTGAATGAGTCAGTTTGACAGCTTTAAATGTTTATTCAGAGAGAGAAATAAGGGCCGCGGTGGCCTGGTGGTAAGGTCTCGGCTTCGGAACCGGAAGGTTTCAGGTTCGTGACCCGATACCACCGAAGAACCGTCGTGTAAGGGGGCCTGTTGCACGTTAAATCCGTCATGACCAAACGTCCTCCCGCTGGTGTGGTGTAGAGAGGGTGGTGCCAGCTCAGGTGTCGTCCTCGTCATCTGACCGCGGTTCAAAACTACGAGGTCCGTCCCAAAATAGCCCTAGTGTTGCTTCAAACGGGACGTTTATATAACCAAACCAAACCAATCAGAGAGAGAAATTTTAAAAACATGGTTTTATTATGGTAAATTTCTTCCGATGATTCGGTTTTAAAATCGGAGAACTAAGAATTTAAATGCTTGTTCCATTTGAGTACGCCGGTGATGATGACCTAATTTATGGAATTTTAAACATTCTCTGCTATTATGATGTAGAAATTTCGTAAATTATGGTTGACATTAGGATAACTTCATCTGATAAGAATCGAGGTCCAAAATAATAAGGTAACGGAGAATTTCAATATTCTACGATGAATGTTGACATATTCCAAATATATCATTGAAATTTCGAATAGTTTTTTTTTATATGTTTGTATATTCTGACCACTGTTGATGCATGTCAATAAGCACAGATAATCTACGGTGGAAGTCGAAATAAGAAGTGAAGAACAGCCAGAGAGGGGATAAAAGAAATTTTTAACATTTTTGAAGAAAAATTTAGCATTTGCTATATCGGGAATCGTAATCCAAAGGAAAATGTTGCTGCTGCCTACCATGTCTTGATATCATGTTCTGACTGAGCAAAAAGAGTTTATCTCTTCAAGAAAGAGCAGTCGTTCAGGAGAATCATATTACAAGCAATAAAAATGTGATAAACCTTAATTATTCTTTTTGAATATAAATCCTTGATGTTGACCGTGATCCTTATCCGCGTTATCCTTATCCAGTACATGTTAATTCTTGTCCGTATTGACATGTACTGTTGAAGTAGAAAAATCCGACTTTTACAAACTGACAACAAAAATAGTGCATTCAAGTAGCAAACACGGTTGTATACACAGTATTAACTACTTAATATCTGTGTAAATTGGTTATTGGTATTCTTTTCTTTTTTTAGAATGTATTTTTTGCTTTTGATGTTACAGTTTAAAAATCTTCACTTTTATCTTAACTTAATATACTTCATACAATTACTCAGTTTCTGATGTTTTATTCGTGGTAAATTTTTTCTGGAGAGAGGATTTTTATTTTTCCTACCAGAAAATAATCGTGAGAGAAAAGTTTAAAAAATATTGCTTGAAATAAATTATTAGTCCTGATTAAAGAATTGAAATGCGTTATTATATTTCCAATAGCAACAATTAAAAAACTTATGCAAAACTCTTCGACAGTATTTGATTGAAAGATTTTCATTTCTGCATTTTAAATAGGTATCAGTTTTTATCTTATTTCAGGTACAAAATACAAAAATCTGGATTACATGATATAAAAGTGCCACTATCAGTTATCCATCCACGTAAAGATCATCTAAACGCAGAGTAGTTCAATAGAGAAAATCTTTTGTTTAACAGAGAAACTATATGCAATAGAGACATATTACTTGGTTTAAAAAAAATTCTGTTTTAATTTACATCAATCTAAAAATTGGCCCGTCAATAAATAATAAAAATTCAAAGAATTAAAGCAAAGACTTAAACAGATACTATCTGCTATCCGAACGCGAAAGTCATATCACTGACTCTCCGACCCGCCCGAAGGCACACGGATTAAAGAATACTGAATGACCGGACCGCCACAACAGCAACATTGTACACCGGCCACGGTACAACCCTTCTCGAAGGAAGTACGTTCCTTCATCGATGGAAGGAACCAGATCCCCCACCTATTTATGTACTCACTAGGATGGCGAGATCTAACCACCATAACGGAAGCCTCCATCCTCGTTTCGAGGTGCTCCCGGGGAGCATCCAAACACAGAAAGATTGTCTATGAGCAATGCAAATTAGAAAAGAAAAATACAATCAAAGCTCTCTTAAAGAGCACTTCTCATAACGAGTGATTCACACAATGGGCAAAACAAAAGTTTAAAAAGTGACTCATATGACAAGGGATGTTCCGCAGAACGAACTTCTAAGAGACACCATGACATGGCATGCTGGATTGGCTTCTATCTGTCTGCTTTGAGCGCTTATTTAAAGACAACTCCCTATATCTACATAGAAGAAATTTTAGTCAGATGGTGCTGTCGAACGCGATTCCAAGGGAAGTCAATAAGAATGAAGCCTTAACTAATGAGATTTTTTGTGACGCTAATGTTATGTAGCTAGAAGTGTATAGCAACGACAGCGATCGGCTGGCGAAAGAATATTGCTATAAATACTGAAGAGCTTTTACAACTGCATTCTGTGTCACAGCAAAAAGCTGTGGAGGAAATTTGGTCAGAAGAGGAAAAAATAATATACGTAACATATCCCCATACAACGGAAAGAGAGCAATGCTGAAAACATGGAAAATTATTACATCGTTTGTAAAGAAGCATTACCCTGATAAGTCTATACGTTCTAAAATACATTTAACAATAATTCTCTATCACATTTTCACCATGTTTTGAAGTGTAATCACAAACAAAAGTCTTCAAACATATTTTTTTTGTAGAAAAAACTTGCATTATAAATAATAATTACATTATTATAAATTTATATGGGGAATCTTTTTCGGGATAGAACGCGTTGTCATCTTTTACATGGATACCTACGATAAATCAACTATCTGACTCTCCGACCCGCCACGAAGGCACACGGATTTAAACCATAAAACTGAATGACCCGACCGCCGCAACAGCAACACTGGAGGGAACTGTGGTTGAGTCCTAAGGGCCATCACCAGCCACGGTACAACCCTCCCCGAAGGAAGTACGTCCGTCATTGATGGGAGGAGTCAGATACCTCACCTATTTGTGTACCCTCCAGGGTGCCGAGATCCAGCCACCGGAAGTATCTCATCCTCATTTCGAGATGCCCCCCCGGGGGGTTGATACCTATGATAAAAATTGTTTCATTTATCTAAATATTCGAGAACGAATTATGCTCGCTTAACGAGGCTCCACTGTATGTGAAATATATTGATAGCAAAGACAATTTACTTGATTAAAAGAGAGGCTATCTTATATTATGTGAATCTAAAAACTAGTCCTTCAGCAAAAAAATTACTCAGTGTTTCGCCATTTTCAAAAGATTATTTAAATATTTCACGTTCATCTACCATTCAATCAGTTCTAACACTTAATACAAAATACAAAAATATAAAACAAAAAAACATACAAAAATATGAAATAATCGAAGACATCTAGTTCAATATATTAAATGTAGAAGCAAAAGTCTGGTTTTAAATTTTGAGAGATATTAATATATTAAAGAAACACATTGTTGTTCAATGTATAAATAATAAATTTATTTATTAACAAATGTATATTCGCTTATGTTATTTGAAATTTTATATTCATATTAACCCTTTTTAAGCATTTTATTTAATTTGACTTGCTTTCAAGTTTAAAGAAGGAATTTTATAATTAATTTTTTCATTCATTTCCTGGTGCCCCAGAATTTTGAGATCCTACACATTTGTACATACATAAAATAAGCGCAATACATATTTTTATATTTTTGAAACTTCATTCTCATTTAATCGATTCATTGAATTAAATTAAGTTTCTTTCAGGTGGCGCCATCTGATAGTGAAATAAGGAAAATTGATTTCAAAAATCCATAATATTTATAATAAGTTATAAATTTAAAATTAAAAGTGGAATAATTTACATGTACTTTTTAATAAATAAAAAAGTGCTTGCTTGATTTTTTTTTAAATTTTCAATTCATTTTTAAATTTATAACTAAATTTGAAAGTTATATTAAACTTCTACTTTCACAAACTGCACAAGTATTGGACACACGAAAGAAAAGTTATGCAAAAAAAATAAAACGTATGTTCTATTTCCAGATAAAGAGATTTAAAAGTCTGAATACTTGGTAAGAAAAATTATATTCCTTTAACGTCGTTCTTCATAGAACGAAATTCATTTCTAAAAAAACTCTCCGCCTTTGATCAGCTTGATGAAAAGGTTGTGCCGTATCTTTCTTGTAAGAGATTAAACACAGACGTATGAACTTATCCCAGCGATTATTGCGAACCGTCCTCCAGCTACGGAACTACTCTCTTCCGCATCATTAAAAAGCCATTTCATTAGCGTCCGTTCGGCTTGTACCTATTTTAAAAGTTTGTCGTTCGGATTCGAGATTAGAGGGCAGTTTCGTAGCAGGCGCTTGTCTGCAATTTATTCGGAACGTCGGGTTAAAGTTTGTGGCTTGGAAACGATTCAATTTTATACTTGTAGCGTTCGATATTAAGGTCAGATATCTTATGCAGCATTATTTATGTATCTATGTACGTTTCTACTGTATATTACAAACTGCAATAGAAATAGACTTTTATGAAGTTGTTCCAATACAGATTTGATGATGACATAAGCAGCATTCGGCAACTTATAAGATATGGAAATATCTTGTTTATTTTGTAAACGTGGTTCTACTTTTTAGAGCCATTCTATCTAAATATTATGTATATTCTTGAAATTCTTTTGAACACTAGTGTTATTCGAACAACGAAAGAGTGATTTGCAGTTACCAAATTTTGGGAACATACCTTGAAATGTGAACATGTACACTTCAGAGATCTTTTTTAAATACTAATTCGAATTTTAAGTCATAAAAAAATTTATCTGAATTTTGGCGTTTTTTAATGATAACTTCTGAAAACATTACAGCACCGATATAAAGTATAAACCATTTCAAAATTTAAAAATTGTCTTTTTAATTCTATTGCAGATGTACTGTTGAGTACTAGTACTCAATATTTAATGATTCAATTTTATGTACTCATGTTTTTAATAAACATGTTTGTTTCGGCAAAACGATCTTTCTGCTAATTAAAGTTTAATCACTTCCACTTAAAGTACAAATTTTAGGGAACTTGATAGAAAATAAAGAAAATACATAATAATGCACTATTGAAATAAAATCTAAAATTCTTCTGAAATATGAGAATGAATATATGAATATTCTAAAATAACATTAAATTTAAGGTTATCAAAATGTGAAGCTTAAAAATATTTTGCTGTAGAAATTATTTGCATAAAATATTTAATTGGAAGCTTTAGCGACTATTAATCCTGGCAAACTAGCTGGTAATCAAAGGCGGCTGGTATAGAATACATAATAATATAATAACATATATGTGATGTATAATCTATGTATGTATGTATGTATGTATGCATGTATGTATGTATGTATGTATGTATGTATGTATGTATGTATGCATGTATGTATGTATGTATGTATGTATGTATGTATGTATGTATGTATGTATGTATGTATGTATGTATGTATGTATGTATGTATGTATGTATGTATGTATGTATGTATGTATGTATGTATGTATGTATGTATGTATGTATGTATGTATGTATGTATGTATGTATGTATGTATGTATGTATGTATGTATGTATGTATGTATGTATGTATGTATGTATGTATGTATGTATGTATGTATGTATGTATGTATGTATGTATGTATGTATGTATGTATGTATGTATGTATGTATGTATGTATGTATGTATGTATGTATGTATGTATGTATGTATGTATGTATGTATGTATGTATGTATGTATGTATGTATGTATGTATGTATGTATGTATGTATGTATGTATGTATGTATGTATGTATGTATGTATGTATGTATGTATGTATGTATGTATGTATGTATGTATGTATGTATGTATGTATGTATGTATGTATGTATGTATGTATGTATGTATGTATGTATGTATGTATGTATGTATGTATGTATGTATGTATGTATGTATGTATGTATGTATGTATGTATGTATGTATGTATGTATGTATGTATGTATGTATGTATGTATGTATGTATGTATGTATGTATGTATGTATGTATGTATGTATGTATGTATGTATGTATGTATGTATGTATGTATGTATGTATGTATGTATGTATGTATGTATGTATGTATGTATGTATGTATGTATGTATGTATGTATGTATGTATGTATGTATGTATGTATGTATGTATGTATGTATGTATGTATGTATGTATGTATGTATGTATGTATGTATGTATGTATGTATGTATGTATGTATGTATGTATGTATGTATGTATGTATGTATGTATGTATGTATGTATGTATGTATGTATGTATGTATGTATGTATGTATGTATGTATGTATGTATGTATGTATGTATGTATGTATGTATGTATGTATGTATGTATGTATGTATGTATGTATGTATGTATGTATGTATGTATGTATGTATGTATGTATGTATGTATGTATGTATGTATGTATGTATGTATGTATGTATGTATGTATGTATGTATGTATGTATGTATGTATGTATGTATGTATGTATGTATGTATGTATGTATGTATGTATGTATGTATGTATGTATGTATGTATGTATGTATGTATGTATGTATGTATGTATGTATGTATGTATGTATGTATGTATGTATGTATGTATGTATGTATGTATGTATGTATGTATGTATGTATGTATGTATGTATGTATGTATGTATGTATGTATGTATGTATGTATGTATGTATGTATGTATGTATGTATGTATGTATGTATGTATGTATGTATGTATGTATGTATGTATGTATGTATGTATGTATGTATGTATGTATGTATGTATGTATGTATGTATGTATGTATGTATGTATGTATGTATGTATGTATGTATGTATGTATGTATGTATGTATGTATGTATGTATGTATGTATGTATGTATGTATGTATGTATGTATGTATGTATGTATGTATGTATGTATGTATGTATGTATGTATGTATGTATGTATGTATGTATGTATGTATGTATGTATGTATGTATGTATGTATGTATGTATGTATGTATGTATGTATGTATGTATGTATGTATGTATGTATGTATGTATGTATGTATGTATGTATGTATGTATGTATGTATGTATGTATGTATGTATGTATGTATGTATGTATGTATGTATGTATGTATGTATGTATGTATGTATGTATGTATGTATGTATGTATGTATGTATGTATGTATGTATGTATGTATGTATGTATGTATGTATGTATGTATGTATGTATGTATGTATGTATGTATGTATGTATGTATGTATGTATGTATGTATGTATGTATGTATGTATGTATGTATGTATGTATGTATGTATGTATGTATGTATGTATGTATCGATCGATCGATCGATCGATCGATCGATCGATCGATCGATAGATGTGCGTGAGCTGAGAAATCACGATGATGACCTGATGGTAGATCGTGTCAACGGAACCCAAAGGTGTCAAGTTCGAACCTGATACAATAAAGAACAGCCATGTGAGCATATTTAGTGTGCATCGAATTCATCAAAGACAAATGCCCTCCATTTAGTGAGGAGAGTAAAGTTGGAGAGTTATGCGGTAGTTCAGGTATCACCCTCGTCATCTGATTATAGTTTGAAGTCATGTGAACCATTCCAAAGTATCCTTACTGCTTCGAAACTGAGAAAAAATACAAGTCAATTAAATTGCGAAAAGCTGAAAATTTGGCTGCAAATTTTATATCTATAAGTTCTATAAGGTACAAGAAACGTCATAAGTATATGGTTCTAATAGGTTATTCGTTAAAGTTTTAACGAATAAACTATCTAAGAGCTTCTCAAGAGACAAGAATAAGGAAATTTTCTATATATGATTAATTTTCTCAAGGACATTTCCCCCTTATTTAACAGCGCTATTTTTTTTTTAATTCAATGAAAGCATTTAAGATATAAAGTCAACATTTCCCGTTATCTTCCTTTGTTATAAAGTTTTATATTACTGTAAAAAAAGTTTTTTTAGAAACGCGATTGCCTTATAACTATTTTCAAAAATTGGTTGAATAGAATTAAAGAATAAAAAGCAGAAAGATAAAAAAAAAATATTTGATTAAATCCTCTAAAGTAAACCCATTAATGATTCTTCAATAAAAAAAATATTTAAAAAGTTTCTTAAATCAAATTTTGAAATAAAAAGCTATTTTTAATTCAAAGCTCAAGGGCATATCATAATAATAAAGGAGTTTAATCATCAAAGACAATCATATTAAATATCATAAAAAATTATTTTTAAAATAAAATTGATACAATTAAACCCGAAATTTTCTTGATTCAATTAACTGCGTTTTTTAAATTATTATAATTAATTTCTAGTATTCAAGAGTGCTTATGCCAAAAACATTAAACATTACATTTTATCAAGACATAAAAGTTTCTTATCCTAAATTTCTCGTAGTTATGATTTCAGAAATAGTCTACAAATTTACTTTCACATGCGAACATGCAAATTATTTTGAAAAGGGGGGGGTTTTTTTCAATTCAGGGGGGGGGGTTCAATTCAGGGGTTTTTTTCTCAATTCAGGATGAGGTCAGACATTGTAGAAATGATTTAAGAGAAA
The DNA here is from genome assembly GCF_947563725.1 of Argiope bruennichi. Lineage (NCBI taxonomy): Eukaryota > Metazoa > Arthropoda > Arachnida > Araneae > Araneidae > Argiope > Argiope bruennichi. The sequence goes on along the minus strand of NC_079153.1, from coordinate 63,346,267 downwards.
CCAACACGATCACAAACTGGTTACTTCAACATTCCGGAAGGCACTCGGGAAAACTTGAATGACCGAACCGCAGCAACAACAACACTGGTGGGAACTGTAATTGAGTCCTAAGTGCCATCACCGGCCGCGGCACAACCCTTCCGTAAGGAAGTACGTCTCGCCACCGATGGGATGAGCCAGATCCCCACATTTTTGTGCCCACAAGAGTGGCGCGAACCAACCACCCTGCCTGAATCTTCTCATCCTGAATTACGAGGTATCCCACCCCCGCCCGTGAAATAAGTTTTAAGGAAAGAACTGATGAACAAAGCGTCATTTTTTTTGGCACAAGTATATTAAAAATTTCAGTTTTGATTAATCATTATTAGATATGTTTTGCAATGCTGCGTTGATCTAATTTTTAAATTCGCAATACTAAAAGATCTGCTCTTTTAATCACATCACATCTTTAATCACATCTTTAGTCGTTATTTTATAAAACAATAAAAAAATTACAAATAATATAATACAAATTGTTGTGACTAATTCAACTAAAAAAATTTAAATATAAACTTTAAGAATTTCGATGGATTTCCTTAACAACTTAAATCCAATTTTGAAATCATTTAGAGAACGCAGAAACGCAAAATTTTAAACTTTATTTCTAATTAAATTTTATAAATATTTGTATATAATATAACGACGTATTAAATATGTATCAAATATATAAATTACGGCTATGAAGTAAGGTAACTAAACTGAGGTAACTTTTTGACTTAACTGCTCATCAGTTCTGAGGAACTACTCTTATACTTTTTCATCATTATATATCTCTCTCTGATACATCATTAAAAGCATCATAATAAGAAACATATCATCCAGGTTTTAAAAGTCACTTTCTTTCGACAGTACACATCATTTCACTCTTTTGATGTCTTCAGAGGCAACGAATGAAAGAACTCTTTTAATTCCCAAATCTCTTATCCCCCTTTAATTTTAGTTCTTCAAAGAATTGAGCAGTACTTTCTGGAATCAAGCACCATATACTATGGATTAGAAAAACACAAAAAATTAACTATGCAATATTCACAAGCAAGATGCTTGAACAAAATTTTAAAAATAAAAAAAGAGCCTTATTGATTTGGAAGTCAAAAATTAAGAAACAATTTTCCTTGAAACTCTTCTATTTTACTTTTTATCGAACCTGTTAAGAGGTGGATATAATGCTGGAGGTGATTATATCTTCTTGATCCCTTCGAACCGAGCATCTTTAAAGAGAGAGTATTTTCCCTCTAATTTCCTGTATTTCAGTGCCGCCTTCTATAACAGCGTTCTGAAAGGCTTTATAAACTTGGAGACTAGTTACCTTTTCTTTTTGTCGGTGCCATGGAGTGGTTAAACAACCGAGCCACCGTAATTATCTTTTCCTGCTTTTTAACCCACAAAACCCCTTCTGAGGACATCCGTTTGCAGTAAGAAAATGTTTTCGTTAACAAGGTCCCTAGAACATTCTAATTTTTTGATAGTAGGAGAACATGAGCTGTTCGTAGTAGTAGGGAAAAAATGCATCAATTTAAGTTGTGTTTTTTCTTTTCAATTACAAGCAGAATGCTTTTATAAGTTTCTTTGGTAAGCCATCCCCAATTATTTAAATTAATATGTCGAGAAATTAATTTTAATGTCAGTATTTTCTGATTATTTGTGTAATTAATTATTTTTATTTCCTTAATGTTCATTCGACTTCCGGATAAGAAGGCACAAAAAAGAGGTAAGTGTTTTTCTTAAGTGTGCAAGCAGCACCCATTTAAATACATATATCCTTCTTTGTATTTGTGGCATAATGTTTGAATAATTGCTTTCAGAACTTTTGGCGAAGGCTTCCAATTTTATCCATCTTTCATCATCTAAGTGTCAAAAGAAACTGTTTGATTTTTGTCATGTTAATTTGTATATAAATTAATTACTTTTCAGCATTTTTTCAATTTATTTCCAATGAAGTATTCTTTTCGTCTGACTATGAGCTTTAATTAAGGATTTTAAAAAATGTTTCATTTATCTACTTAAGGACGAACAAAACGGTAATTAACAATAATTTGAAAATAGATCAGTTGAGTAACTAGTGTAATCCTATTTCGTTCTGAAACTATTAATATAAATACTGTTTTAATAGAAATTTCCATTTCTAAAAGTAAAAATCTTCTTCTATACTTTTTTCACAAGTTAATTGTTTTGCTAATTTGAGTATAAATTTCTCCCGATCTATGCAAAATATTAAAAAAAAACATTTCATAAATTTAATAAAATCTCTTTTTAGAGGCATACTTCTGTTCGTGCATTTAAAGTCAATTTTTTTTTTATTTTAATCGTAATTTCATTTTTTATAATAAATATTATGAATTCTTGAAGTAATAAATTCTTCTCTTTTAATAATTGATAAATATATAGTTCAAATAGTCAATCAAGTGATAAAAAAAATTCTGGAATTTTTAAAATAACGTATGGCATCGCGGAAACTCAAGCTGAGAAAGATTTGAAACTCCGCCACAACAAGATTGAACGAAAAGTTCACCTGTGTACATGCACGAAAGGAATCGTGTTGATTAAAAAAGGAATAAAAATCCAAGGAAAAATCTGAGAACGTCTGTTTGTCCTTCTATCTGAATATAAGCTTACACGATAACTACAAAACGAAGTCATCTGGATAAAGAAAATTTGAAACACAAATATCTAAAGTGTAGATATTTTTCAAATTTGAAACCATATAAACCAAGAGATTGGCTCTATGTCAGTCTGTATTTTCACAAATATGTAAAAACGGCAATTCAAAAACGCCGGACTTAAATATATAAAATTCGATATGTGATTTTGTGACTAAAGTTGTAATTTTGGGTCAAAATTTTGTTTCAATCCAAAAAAGGGCAAATTCAGTGTTTTGATGTCTGTACATTAATTACATTCCAGCGATTAATCGCTGAAGATCTAACTCTAATATACTACTCTGTAACTATTGTTGGGACCGCAGTGGCCTGGTTGTAAGGTCTGGGTTCGTGAGCCATAGGGTTTCAGGTTCGAGACGCGATTCCGCCGAAGAACCGTCATGTAAGGGGGTCTGCTGCACGCTAAATCCGTCAGGCCAAACGTCCTCCCGCTGGTGTGGTGTGGTGTGGAGAGGGAGGTGCCAGCTCAGGTGATGTCCTCGTCATCTGACCGCGGTTCAAAATTACGAAGTCAGTCCCAAAATAGCCCTAGTGTTGCTTTATAACGGTACGTTAATACAATTAAATTAAACTAAACTAAACTGTAACTATTGTTCGCTAATAATATAGAGTTAATAATACACGAGAACGATTTTAAGAGATTACTGCTGCTTTTTTATTTTGATTATGTAGTTTTTTATTTGATAATTATAAACATAATGATTGTATAATATTCTTGTTATTATATATTCAAGTTATTATATTCATAACATATTTTAAATATAATGTAATTATGAAATAATTATTTTTCCGAAATTGACTGTCAGATGCCACTAATCTCTAAAGCAAAATCGAATTAATCTATATAACAGATTATTATATTCTTACACTTAAATATTGTATTTTTACTAAACAATGCATAATTGAATGAAATTTCAAAACACTAGAACCTCTGGAAATGAGTGTAAAATCGATGGCTTTATTACATTTTAGAAAACATAAAGCAATTTAAATTATTTTTAAATGCAAAAAAAAATGTTTTTGTCCTAAAAATGCTTTTTCAATGTTTTTGAGCAATATGAGTCTCTGAATCCTTACGATGCAAATGCCAAATTCTTATATTTAGCTCTTGAGAGATTGAAATGCTAAACATGCCGATCTTTAGTGATAGATAAATAGTTTGATATCGTTTTCAATACTCTGTTTGCATATAAATATTATAGTCAATTTTAGTGTCTATATACAGATTATAAACTGTCTGTGCAGATAATTAACAAGAGTAGTGAAAAGTGTTATAAGAAAAACTAATTACTTTTTATTTACTCCCATACAAACACACTCTTTAACTTGCACTTTAATCATCTAAAATTCAGCCTTCAATATTTTGTTCATTCTCCATGCTGCTAATCTACCTAAATCTATTTCATGAATGTTATCGGCTTATTATCCTGAATGTTTTGAAATATGGTAGCTCAAAAATAAAAAATCAAGAAAAAACATTTATTTGGTCTTTGCACCAAACTTTCAAATTTCTATCACATTTTTAAGACGTCTCTGCAAGGTCTGTTTGCACATTGACATTTAGACATGGAAGATACATCAAATAGGCTAAGACCAGTATGGACAACATTTAATACACTGCTTGTAAAATTTGTAGTAATTTTTAAAATTCCGGACTAAATTTGTAGATAAATTGACAGCGTGTCGATCTGTATTCGCATTCTTATGAATATGGTAACTCAAAAGTCTTAGATGGCTGATACTCAGTACATAGTTATTTCACCAAAATAGAATATCAGAATAAATATCTGTACTTAAAGATTACTTCCAAAATGTATATTAAGTTTCCTTCTCTGTATCATGAAGACCAAAAAAACAATATATTAAGCTAATCTCAATACAAGAGAAACTCATGAGGTGGGGGTTCTCACTGTTTAAATATAGAAGTTTCGCTATTAAACTAAAAAAGTAATTTTGTAAGAGATTAATTCATGAAATTATTATTTATTTTGTATGGAAGATTTCTTATAGAAACCGCAGTAGCCTCTAAAAGCCAGTCCCTAACCTTAATTTTTAATCAAAATGCATTACATTTTCATAAAGATGGTTTTATTACGATTCAATTGCATTCATCTAGCTTCTGAGAGACCAATCCCACTGATAATATCCCACTAGTGGGATTGGTGTTCCAGAGACTTTCTGGTATAATCTGTATTAAATATATTTGTATATTATTAATCGCATGCCACTGGGGAACAATAATTTCAAAAGAATTTGCTAGAGAGCCATCTTTGACAATTACCATCTTCGAGCCACATTTATCCCTGGGACGCAGTTAAGGTAAACGCTCCAGAAAATTGAATGCGTGTTTTGGACGTCTTTTTTTCCAAATGATTAAATCCAAAATTTGACAAAGAACTACAAATATAATCATAAAATCATATTCCGAATTTCATTTGTTTGAATCGTTGCATTTTTTTACTATCGTGCTTGTGAAATACATATCGACAGATGGTCAACCCCTTGACGCATTTTATTCCAAATTTGATACTTATCCACAGCTTGGATGTTGAATCTGTGTATCAAATTTTGCTCACTTAGCTCTCTTTGTTTTGCAATTATCATATTAACTTAAATTTAAATAACAGGACATATTTATTTCTTCTGAATGAATTTTTTTCTCAAAATTTGATAGAAATCAGTTAATTTGGAGTAGAGATCATGCGCCAAATTTCATCTGTCTATCTCAAAGCATTTTTCCGTTGTCATGCTCACAGAATGATCGACATAATTGCAAAAATGTGTTTTTCGTATTCAGCTAGTCACTTTTGTAAAAATCTTCAATTCAAATTTTTGAACCATCATAATACTTTCTAATGCATATTCCCTATACGAAAACCCCTCAGGGGCTCACATTCTTTAGGTGAGTACGAGTGCCCCAACCCCGAGGTACCCAGGGATCTTTACTCCCTTCATGTTTACTTTAATTTTACACTCATAATATAATATTTTTTTTTATATATTTTAACCATACGTTTAGCGCAGTATGGTCAGAATTGGCTCTTGCGCCATTAAAACCCACAAATCCAATCCAATCCCTATACGAAAAATAAAATATCGCAAATCTCTACAATAACATAAATGGCATTGCTAATTTTGTCTTTAGCACTGCTGTGTATATTTATATTTTTATTATTTTTTTATACTGAAAAAAGCGACTTATTTGTAATCTATAATATAAGACAGAAGAAAAAAGGTCTTTTAGTATAAATATGTAACTTATATATATAAACTTGCTGAAAAATTATATGGTAATGCAGAAAACATTCCATACTTTCTGTTTAGGTTTTTTTTTATATACGAAAACAGGCTCCACTTGAAATGGAGAGCTGAAGCACACATTCAATCAGGTCTCATTGTATCATAGCAAAGGAAACGAAGTTCGTTAATTTGATAGTTTTTTCTCTGCTGGTTGGGGAAGTTATTTTCAGAATAAAGACTAAAAACATTCCGAACTGAAAAGAGGCAATGATAGAAACCTTAAAGATATCTAGTAAACCCTTCAATGATACTTTATGTGCAGATACTAAACTTATTTAAATTACATACTCATTTGTATAAGAGTATATGTTTCCGTTAGCGAGATTAGTAATTTATTATTAATAATAACTTATCAAAGTGGTTAATTAATTCAACTCATCTCATTGCTCGACTATTATGACCATATAGCATGGCTATTAATAATAACCAATTAATAACATTGACTATAATATAAAAATGTATGTAAACTACATGTGTACGTTTTACGAAAAAAAAAATTTCCATTGCTGTACATAGCATTTGTATTCCCTTTCTACCAAAGTAAGTAATTTATGAGAGAAGCGATGAACATACAATATATCATGTCTATTTCTTAAATATTACTTTTACAAAAAATTTAAATTTATGTGTTAAAAATTGTTATAGGCTTTGATAATGATTATTGTCTAATAATGGTCCTACTTTTTTTTTAGATGTCAAAGTTGTAAGCTCGAAAGAACTTGTCTCATATTTAGAATCTCTTATCTCCATTTTACTGCTGTTTTTTAAGACTTCGAGGTACTTGGAGGACACAACTAAGTCTGATTAATGGAGGATAGATGATAAAAAAAAACAAATAAGGTAGGGTTGTTTTTTTTTTAAAAAAAAGAGTAATTGGTATGAATCAACATTACTATCTTATAAATGAATCATTTTCTGTACTGCATTAACAACATATATTGGAATAAAAATTAAAACCTAATGGACATTTGAGAAAACTGAAAGACTCTTTCTGTTCAAACTTTTCAACCTCATTTTATTCATCAGATTTATAAAGAAGTGCATGTTAGATTCATTATATCTTCTTCTTATCACCCAACAAGCAAGGTTTTCAAAAATATGCACGTAAAAGCGCTCTTTCTCAAATCTTCATTTCTATTGCTGTTTTCAGTAAAGATGTTTTAAACCTTGGAATCAGTTGTTTTTTATATGCCAGCTTTCACATAGCTAGAACTGAGGAAACTATCAAATCGCCATGGATTACTTTTCGTATTATATCGAAAGATTACTTTTCGTATATTTCATAGATTACTTTTTTTTTACCTTTAAAACTTTTCTAAAAGCACTAGTTTGCGATAAAAAAAAAGTTTAGTTAAAGAGATTCAGGAAACATTCTAATCCTTTGAGACTAAAATAGTAAATAATATTCAAGGAATAAAGTCAAGTAGTTAATAGCATGGAAGATAAGCTTTGATAATTGCTTGCGAAGTTGCTTTCTTTAAGGACCACCAAAGGAATTGAGAAAAATTTCAAAATGTAGTTTCTTTCTAAAGTTAGTTTCCTTCATTCTTAAGTTCAAATGCATTGGAACTTGGATTATAATCGGTCCCTAAAAAATAATCGTCGTTCAATTCGTTTGTTAGTTTTAGTATAGAATATATAAAACGCTAAAATCGTTTGCTCCTTAAAATTATAGTGAGAAGCTTTAATTTTTTCCATGGAACTTAATAATTGCAACGGCGAGGAAAATAAAGTCTTTGCTCTCGATTTCTCTCCTTCACACACACTAACATCAAAAACTGGAGGAAACTATGATAAAATTAAACTTACCTACTTACTGTAAACAATATATTCTTATTTTTAAAAGTTAGAAAGTTTCGGAATGAGGGTTGCTTCCTTGATTTATCGACATTAAGTTTTTTCTTTTATTCTGTAATCATGTGATTAAAACTGCATTTTTTTCGAGGAAAAAAGTAACTATGTTTCTCATCTTTTGGACAGTTGCAATAATGTTGGAAATAGTTTTAACTACAGCATCGTTTAATATTTTATTGTCTTCAACACTAAACTTATTCCAAACATATTTCTTTGCCAAGGAAAAATTTGTTTGACTGAATATATTTTATAATTTAAGTAATGTAAAAAAAAAAATATGAATTGCTTTTTTTTTTCGTATTGAAAATTACAGAATTTGTAATTTTTTAACACTGATAAAAACAGACGTTTAGTTGTAATTTTGTTAATACTTATATAAGAATATATTTAAATATAATTTAATTGATATTCATAAAAAAAAATTGTCTGTGATCGTAAATGCGATTGTAACTGTAACTTTTCTCGTTCCGCTGACTTTAACTATGTATTTTTAATTATTCTTCATAACATTACTTCTTTTTTTAATCACTCTTCTGAGCTTCATAAAATCAAATCGTACATTTGTGATGAATAAATTATTATTCTACATTTCTCAGAATTTTAAATTTATTAAGGATAACAATTGTTTCCTGAATTCAGAGAAATCATCCATAAAGACTATAAAAGGTATTTACACGTTTTTAGAACCATTTCAATAAAGAATTTATTTTTTAAAAATCAAATATTTTGGAATAAAGTTTTCTGGCAACACCTGATAATTTGAAATGAAAAATAGCTCCTGCTACTTTTAAATGTTTTCTTCTTTCAAAATGTGGCATGGAAACAGGCTGTAAATTGTAGGATATATGTTTTCATTCTTTCCAGAAAGAATTTTCCTATTCAATAATTCAAAAGCTTTGTGAAAGGAGTAAATTTAAAATTTCTGAATACTAAATAAGTAACGTTATTAATTGAAAAAGGATGGAACGTTAATCATTTTTTCCACATGGAAAGAAGTCTCCAAATGAATACCCGAAAAACAATATTTTAAAATGAAATCACTCTTAAAGAAAGAAAACTCACTCACTTATCAGAAGAAAATCCGTCGATGTTGAAATGAATTTCAAAGTCTTTAGATAATATGTATCAATAATAGATAAAATAATATACCAATATTTACAGCAAAAAGAGTGATAAATATAATGTTTATCAGTTTTTACCATGATGTACAATGCAGAGCATTTTGCAGAATTCGATATGAAAGCTATTTAACAGGATATAAGTGAAAATATGTTATTATCTTTGAAGAAACATAAATTACTAAATATTGAAATTCGATCCATAAGATTAAATATAACTGACATTATGAAATTAGATCCATTTATTATCATAATTGAAGAAAAATAATATATAAACCTGATTCCATCAACGAAAAGAGAGTTTCATTGAGGGGTTTATGATTCCACAACATTTTCCTACAGTGGAAAGTAAAAAAATGTTAAAATAAACTCAAAAGAAAGTTTTATGTCCAATATTAAAGAAAAAAATTTCATTTATTAATTTTAATTAATTTTAAAGGGTTAAACTTCAGCAAGACAAACCTGCAAGTATACTTCGAAAATTACCACTGCATTTTTTGGGAAAAAAACGTAAATTGACACAGATAGTGCTTATATGCATATTCCAGTGAAATCTCCCAATATTTCATCTATATATTATTGTTCCTTTGATGTATTAAAAATCGCTGTTTATAAGAGCAAACCCAATACCATTGATGAACTCTAGAAATAAAAAAGGATAAAAATTAGTATTCCTAGAAATTTTAGAAAAGCTCTTCTATCATGGAAATCATGATGCAAACTTATAGCTGAGAAAAAAGACTATCTGATATCGAACTTTTGAAAAATAGTTATTCTAAACATAAATTAAACGGCCCTGAAATGTGTAAAAATACTTAAATTAAACCCCTCTGTAAAATATCTTCTAACTCCTGAAAATGATATATTTATCCAGTATAAAAAATAGAACTATTTCCTTAATGAAACTCAATTTTCTTCCAGATTCATAAAGCAGAAGAGTTGAAGCCTTTTCCCTAATACAATGAATCTCATTTATCGATTCTTTTCACATGACTAATCTCTACTTAAAATTTTCAGCCTTTGACCAACTTAATGAAAAGGCTGTTCCGTGACTACTAGTTAAAGATTAAGGCACAGCCGGGAGGAGGTACTTACCCTTGCAGTAGTTAATAGAAACAGGTAGCCGAATTCGAAACTGCTCTCTTCCGCGTCATTAAAAACACATTTCATTACCGCTCGCTCAGCTTGCACATAATTTAGAAAGTTTATTGTAAGGATTGAGATAAACTGGGGAATTTCGTGGAAGATATCTACAGGATGGACAGTAAACAACTGTCCACGTTTTGAGGGCATTTGCAGGTAAAGCTAATGAACGGAATGAAACCAAGATACATATTCTTACTATGGAAGGCATCGGCAGATTAATTCTGCAATGAAAAATTTAGTTCCAGAGATCACCAATTTGGGAAGCACACACATATATGCTTGTATGTGTTGCTGAACTACAGGCTATATCGTTGAACTAGAGCTATCAAATTTGGCAGATATGGATTGTGGGTGGCGGAATTGTTCAACTTGGAACAATTTTTTTTAATTTTAAGAAGAATTTTAATTAATTTAAAATGAAAAAAATTTTGGCATTTCCTTCTGATAAGTTTTTAAAATATTATAGATCAAAAATGATTTTTACATCATCTTAAAAATTCAAAAAAATTATCTTTTCTGTGATACCTATTATTCTGCCATGTAATTGTTTTTCAATTTTAATCAGTTTTGTAAAAATATTTTAAAATATTTTCCAATAATATATTTTACACAAAATAAAAATAAAATTTAATTTCCACAAAAAAAAATAGTTTTCGTTAATGAGTTGCTGTATAGCTGACAGAATCTGAAATCAAAATATTAATTAATTTTCACTGCAAACTAAACTTTAAAAAGTTTAATTTTTAACACGTGTCTGTAAAAAATAACACAAATATGAAAAAACGTCATTTTCTAAAAAAATAAATGCAAGAAAAAAGGTTCTGTGACATTTTCGATATTATTAATTCATTAATTCTATGATATTGAGGGCGATAATCTATATACTTATAATAAAGCTCAATGTGAGTGTGTGTGTGTGTGTGTGTGTGTGTGTTGGCGCTCTACAGGCCAGGTCATTTGACATACAGCTACCAAATTTGGTACATGTATACCTTAGAGGTCGGGAATGTGCACCTGGGGTCCCTTTTTTTGAAATTTTAATTAGAATTTTAATTATTAATTAAAAACTAACTTTCCCGCCAAAAAAGTCTTCCATTTTCCCCACCGCCAACTTTTCCACCAAAAAAATCTTCCATTTTCTCCACCGCCAAATAAGTAAGGGTTCAGTTGTTTTTTTTCTCCCAACAGTAATGAGGCTAGGGTTAATATTTTTCGGCGGATTATTTCAAACGATTCTGTTTATTTTCTTAATGTTTTATGCATTTAAAATTAAACATTGTTAATTAATCCATGTTTCAGATTCATTCTGAAGTACTTTTGAATTAAAATAACACAGAATAAGGGAAATTAAAAATGTATAATCTGCATAGCGTTACCCCAACTGGCGTAGAAAAATTCACGCAGTTGCGTTACCGTAAATAGCGAAGAAAATTCATGCCTGCGCATTGTGTTCTGATTGTTGCCATGACAACCATTATCAACGGATGATTTAAATTATTTTTAGGTTAGTTGCATGCTTTTGTAAGTAAATTGTATTTATGTTAGTTCTATATTTTTGGTATATGCTTATAGTTTTAAGTACATCGTTTGTTAAGTAGTTTTTTTTAACCTGTTTTCAATGATTTAAATTATTTTTAGGTTAGTTGCATGTTTTTGTAATTAAATTGTATTTATGTTAGTTATATATTTTTTTGTATATGCTTATAGTTTTAAGTACATCGTTTGTTAAGTAGTTTTTTAAACCTGTTTTCGACCGATTATTTTAAACGATTCATTTTATTTTCTTAGTGTTTGATGCATTTAAAACTAAACATTGTTAATGAATCGATCTGTTCATGATGAATCTGAGAAAATTTTGTTGACAAATTCTTGAGATATTACATAAATTAAGAAAGATATTCTTTAGTGCCCATAAAGTTTAAACGCTCAGTGACTCTATTATCAGTAATCATATTATTAAAAAAAATGCTTTGTTTCAGTAAAAAATATTATTATATTAATTGCAGATTAATCATTTACACTTTAATTTAAAGCATGAATTCTACGAGGGGTAACAGAAAATTAGAGAGATACATATCACGTTATGACTGAAGGCCTTTATAATATTATGTGTGAATTATATGACTATCAAAATGTGAAGTTTAAAAATATTTTGCTGAAGAATCTATTAAAGTTGGAATTGCGTAAATTATTAAAATTTAAACGAACATTAAGATTGGCGAACCGGCTGGTCGCCAAAGGCGGCTAGTGTTTTAATATATACAGGATATTTATTTTAATCAGGGTTCAACAGCTATTTTCTGAACTCTCCGTAACCAACATACATATCTAATAAGAAAATAATTGCATTTTATGCTGTTTGAATCAATAAATATTTTGCTGAATTATAGAATTCAAATTTTTATACAGATCCTTGGAATTATGAATTTTATTTAATGAAATACTTTTAGACACTAACAAAAAGAATATTCCACTCTTTTACGGGAAAAACTGATTTGAGTAATGAAAATTTGAATATCATGATTTAATAGGAACGCTCGAATGTAGACCATACTATTGTTCGCTTTAAGAAAAATACACCTATCAAGCCTCGGAGTTAACAAAGCTGATTGACCCAAAATAAAGAAGTTATTGATCGTCCTAAAATAATGATATTCAAAAATACGTTGCTCATTTCATATTTGATAGTGAAAGCTTGAAATATTTTTGATTTAAAAGTGCCAAAAATATGTTATTGAATATGATTATATTATATTATATCATCGAAGAATTATATAAAATTTAGACAGCATAATTTTTTCAGAAAATATTAACGAACCGAAAAAGAATACTGAAAATTGAAATATATGAAAATTCAAAGAAATTTTTATATAATAATCCTTTGAAATATTATATAAACTATAAAAAATATTCTGTAACACGCATGATACTTCAATTCTGAACGATTTTTTTTTCTGTACTCATATTTTCAAAAAACAAATTTGGTTTCAGCAAAGCGGAATGAATGAATGAAGTTTTTCATTTTCGTTTCAAATAAAGTGCAACTTTTAAGGGAGATATAGAAAGATAAGAGAAAGCTTAGTACAATGAAAAGAACGATGCACGACTTTTATAATATTATAAATAATATGACTATCAAAATTTGAAGCTTGAGAGTATTTTCCTAAAAATGCCATTGAAATCAAAACATCCAAAATATTTTATTGAAAATTTTAGAGAGAATTAATTTTGCCTAATCACGTGTTCGCTAAACGCTGCTAGTATTTTAAAATGGCAAAATGAGAACAGAAGTTAGAATGTTTGAGAAAACAGGCATTCGGTCTATATGCCTAAAGCCCTTTAGGGATGAATTGTTTTTACCTAATGCTGCAACCTATTGTTATTGTTGATCAAACATAAGCAGAATTTATCTACGTCAGTTATAACTGTCTCATGAGCCGTAATTCATCCATTCTCTGAAGCCGAATAAAGGACAAAACTAATGTTGTTCTTTATTGGCGACAGACTTATTTATTAGGCCAAAATCTCTGGAGAACTCGACCACAGTTTCTGTGGATATATCACAGGTAGTATTATTTATATCAACGCGATTGATTCCCAAATGTCTTTGGGAAGGATATTATTATTTTGCCCATATTAGTACTGAAACCAAAAAAAAGAAAGAAATCAATTGTAAAGGAACAACGACAGACCTAACAGCCTTGTGTCATAAGCTTGAATTTCAAGCACTCATTGATGAAGTTAACAAAAAGAAGAAAAAAAATGAAGGGAAAAAAACTGAAAATTCGACATTGATAAGAAAAATCTAACCTCTAAAGAAGGCTTAAGTAACAAAAAAGGAAAAACACATCTGACAAAGAAAAATATCTTCTAGTGACGGAAATATTGCAGAAAGAAACATCAAAAACTTTATAGCCTTGCAATTCAGTAAAGGAGTGAATAGGAGCAAAAAATGCACATGTCGGCATTGAACATTTATTTCTTGTACCGGAATAGGAAGTGGTGATGAAAATGCACTTCTCATTGTTGATTCATTTTAACTCATTAAATCTTTCAACTCATTTTTACATTACTTCCGGATTTCTGTAGGTATTAATCATCAGAATAAAGTATAGTGTAATTTTATTAACATTTCTTATATTTTATATAATTTATAGTATGTTTAAATTGACTTAAACACGACATTTTTTATATTTATTTTTTTAAAAAATACATCAAACCAAATATCTCTCTCTCTCTCTATATATATATATATATATATATATATAATATGAAAAAATATATGTTTTTATATTTAATTTTTTTAAATAATATATGAACAAAAAATTTTTATAACCATTTAAGCTTTTTTTAAAAAAAAATACTGTACTTCTATTTTGCAGTAGTCTAATGCAAAATGGTCTATTTGGCAATGTTTACTTAATCATAAATAGCAATTTATGTACTATAAGTTAATTCTTGAATGTATTATGTGTAATAAGCAAATAAACTTTATAATATTATATCTGAACCATTTCTCAGTATTATTTACCATTTTACAGCCCTCCTAATCTTCCATTTTATTTCGGGCCTCCTAAATCTATTCTTTCTAAATTTTCTTTAAACATTTCTTTTCTCATATTATGTCATTTGCTTTTAAATTAAAAAAAAAATTTAAGCCAAATTATTGATATCAATTACAGCAAAAATTCGACGAATTTATCATTATATTAAAATTCGTTGAACTAATCATTATGTCTATTAATGAATATGTTGATCTCTTTGTTATCTTTACCTTTACTTATAATAACTGTGTGTGTGTGTGTGTGTGTGTGTGTGTGTGTGTGTGTGTGTGTGTGTGTGTGTGTGTGTGTGTGTGTGTGTGTGTGTGTGTGTGTGTGTGTGTGTGTGTGTGTGTGTGTGTTGCCAACCGTCTGACCTAAAGCTACCGAACTAGGCACATGCGTACTTTGGAGAGTGGGAATGTGCGATATGGGGCGAATTTGTTTGTAATTTTAATTTGACTTTTCATTAATTAAAAATTAAGCGGGATTGGAGCAATCTTTCCAAAATAACTTCCGATGATATTATAGCACAAAAAATAGTTTTTACATTATCTTAAAGTTCAAAAAATTATCTTTTCTATTATATCAATTTTTTAACCTAAAAATTAAATTTCTATTTTTTGATGAATTTTTAAAAATTTAGACCATACTTTCTGACTATTTCACCCAAAAAAAATTAAATTAAATTAAACTTGCATGAGCACGTTGCGCGAGCATGGGAATAAATTGCCATTTATCAACGTGTTGCCATCAAATTGACAAATTCTCAAATTAAAAAATAAGTTAAATATTACTGCAAATCAAACCTAGAAAATTGCAGCATATCTGTATGAAATGAAATATTATATTTTCTGAAAAATAAATGCAAGAAGCAGTTTTCTATGTTCTTTTACAATAACTATATTAATAATTCAATAAATCGGTTTTATTTAAAACAAGCATGGTTTAACAGAATATCCACTCTAATCAGAGCTCAACAATTAATTTGCAAACCTTTAACAATATATATATATGCATATTACAAAATTGTCTAAATGAAGTGATTAATTATGTTTTATGTATTTTGAATCAATAAATTCTTTGATGCATTACGAATTTTAAATTTCTATACAGATCCTTTTATAAACTATTCTTGAAACACTAATATATTAAATAAAAAAGTTCAAGGCCGGGATAGCCTGGTTGGTAAAGCGTCGGATTCGCGTCCCTTAGGTTGCGAGTTCGAACCCCGCAGGCCGAAGATTCCCCGCGTGCTTGGTGGCTGACGCGCGTTAAATCTGTCGTGGTCACAAAGTCCTCCATGTCGAGAGTAATACCACTGGGGGTACTGGATCAGGGGTGATCGTTCTCTGATTCAGGTCTAAATTACGATCTGTGGTTGAGTGAATGAAATGCGTGAGTGAAGTCCACCCCGTAAACAGGGTTGTGACGTGTGTGTAGCTAAGTCGTACTCTTGGCCGTAGATGGCGCTACTATTGAAACAAGAGGCGTTCCCCTTGAGGCTTAAATCGGCTGTCTTCGACAGCGGGCTTGTCCATGCGGGCAAGTGCCATTAGAAACAACAACAATAAAAAAATTCACCTTTTTTTTTCAATCAAAACTGATTGAGCTAAAAAAATTTTATTGTTTCTATTCTACAAAAATTCGCAATTTTAGATCTTTCCATCGACCGTCTCGAAAAAAATATACTAATCAGCGCTTGGATTTTCCCGAAGTCTGATTGTTTCAAATAATGAAATTATTGATTGTTCTAAAATAATGATATTCAAATTTTATAACTTGGTCAAGCTTGATGGCAGAAGACTGAAACATTAGCTTGTCGAGATAATTGTACAGCATATGTTTTATAGGATTGAAAGATTGTATAAAATTTAAATTTCAAAATTTTCACCAGAAGTACATTTATTGACTGAAATAAAATATTATTTGCTGCATTTAAATTTTTTTTTAATTTAAAACTAAATTTTTGGATGAATCAGATTATTTTTTGAATAATCCTTTGCAATATTGCATAAATTATTAAAACAATATTCTGTGTTACACATAAGTTTACAATGCTGAAGAATTTGAATTTCTATAGACATATTTTTAAAAATATATTTTTGGTTTCAGTCAAAAAAGTTTTCGCACTTATTGAAGTTTTATCTCTTCTGTTTCAAAATCAAATTTAAATCTTAGGGCACTGACATAAGATTAGAGATATATATAATACAACAAACAAAATATTGTAAAGCTTCTGTAATAATATGAATTATGTGACTACAGAATTTCGAACCTTTAAAATATTTTCCTGGAGATGCTATTAAAAGACCGAAGTACATAAATATTTAATTGAACATTTTAGAGAGCATTACTCCTGGCGAACTAACTGGTTACCACAGGCGGCAAGTTTTAGCAATATATAATAAGCAATTTTAAAATTCAATAATACTACGTAATAGTACTCGCTTTAAAACAAATTTGACAATTAAGATTTGACACCAAAAAATTGCTTTAATTAGACTTTGACATCTAACAAAACCTAATAGATGCATTTTCTTCAGCGTTTTTCATCATTTTTAATTGTATCAAATGAACAAAAAATGTTATTTTTTCTTCTTCCTGCATAGTAGGTAAGAAAAAAAGATTAATACAAACTAACTAATATCTATTTAATTTTCGAAATTATATGCTAATCAAGTAAAATTTAATCGTTGATTATTGCTTTTAATTTACAAGCAAACATCAATTATACTCTGAAAATATCCTTTGCGGCAGTTTTTAAAATACTTTCTGAATTTTTTGCACACTGAGTTTGTAAAACAATACAGAAATAAATACTTATGTGAACCTGGTACATATACCTTAGATGCAGACGACGAACCATCAATTTGTTTTTCATTCAGAATGCTTCTACCTGACAAAATAACACTAAATAAATGATGGAGCTGTTTAGGAAACTTGGCTGCGGTTTTTCCTGACTGGGCAATAAATTAGATTTCCTGTGTCTAGTAATAAGTCTAGCTTGTCTTTTCGAAGCCCATTTGTATTAGACTGCGTCATATCTCTGGAGAATATAGATCAAAATGAATCGATAAATGCAATTTATTATCTAAGGAGAAACAAGGCAACAAAGTAGGACCAATATCTATACAATGCACTGTTTTTGTCAGATATTGATTCTATTAGTGTAAATAATTCATAATTAAATATATAGAAAATTAATTATTTATATGTACAGATGTTCTTAAATTTAAAAATAAAGCACTGTTAGACTGAACTTAGTACAATTTAAGAAATTTGCCCTAGAATTTTCTTTAAATATTCGGCACCCAATGTCTACAGGTTTAAACATGTCTTTGCTTTTGAAACCCCCTGCATGCTGCATAATGATGAAATTTATAATAATACAGTTTTATGTCACTCTTTTTGAGAAATCTTAGCAAACATGCATTGTAATTTTACAACATAGATCATTAGATCTATAACTAAAAAAAATCAACACAAATATACTTTCGAAAATAAATATCTGCATTCAAAATGATTCTTTAAATTTTAATTAATCAAAAATTAAAGAAAATTCTGATATTTATCCGCCATAACATGTGAAATTATAATTGCTAGTTTTTACACTAATTTAAGGTTTAAAAAATATCTCTTTAACCTTGCTAGTATAATTGCTGTGCAGTTTTATCCTGAATATTGATAATTTTTAAAAATATTTTAGTGTAATTTTTTAATGATAGATACCATCGTTTTAATGAAATTTTAACCTTCTTCATTGTTAAACAAATATTTAATCATGTGATTTTTCTTCCATTAATGAAAACTAAAGAAGGAAGATATAGTTAATTGTCTCTTCAGTTTACCTGAAGAATAGAAAAGTGCAGTTCCTTATTTCAAAAGAAACCTTGCAATATGAAATGGATTATTTAAACACTTAAGCTTTAATGTCATTATGATATCAAGAGTGTAACTATTGCATTTGGTATACTCTTTCTTTAATAACCCTTTAAAGGGCCATTTTTTTCTAGTCATATTATGTTAAAATATTTTTAGGCTTGAAATTAGAATAAGAAAAGGGATTCATTTAGCTTATTAAATAAATTTAATTTGATTCATTAATTAATTTGGTTAATTAATAATTAAGTAACAAATCAAGACACATCATCTTGTCTGAGATAAAGAACTGAAGCATCTAAGTTTCTGACTTACTAAAAAAGTGTGTCAGAACTTATGCCAACCTACATAATTTCATACAAAGATTGATAAATTTGGTGGGAAGCATACTTCCTACGGCCCTAGAAAGGGTTAAAATAATCATGAACATCAAGTTATGTATAGGAGATAAATTTATCAAGACAAGTATTCCTTAAGAATCAGATGGTCGCTAAAGGCGGTTAATATAAGAAAAACTACTCTAATCTAATAAAACCCATAACTAAAATAAAATCAATAGATGCTTCGATTTATTATTATCTTTTATCTACAACTTATCCTTTATAATTTACTATTAAAGTATCAAACTGATCAAATAAGAGAATAAAAAATATCTCTACCGACTACATATGATTAAATGTCTTCAATGTGTCTTTTCATTTCTGTTATGCGGCTTTATTATCATTCTTTTTACAATCATACGTTCGCATTTTATTAAATGAGTGACATAAAATTTCACAATCTTCCTTTGTTACAAAAATTTAATATTACTGTGAAAAGAACTTTCCATTAATGCAAGTGAGATTTTATTTCCTTCGATTATTCGAAGAGATTAGAATAAAAGTATAAAAGCTTTTGATTAAAGTTCTAAATGATAAGAAATATTTGATTTAATTCTATTCAATAAATCGGTCACATTTCCGAAATTAAATGAAAAATCATGAATCATTTTAAATCCTATTCTTAAATAAAATTCGGGAACTTGGAACGCAAAAATGAAAGTAAGTGTTATCTCCAGGGATACTGAGTTTAAATAGCTAAAAAAAATATTTTGGAAATAAAAAGATTTTTGCATATTAGAAATATCTCAAGCAATTTCAAATTTTTCTTCGACCCCAAACCAGGACAAGCATATTAAAAATAAAAAGAATTGCTAGAATAGTTTGAAAATTAGATAGTGAAAAAAATAAAACATATTTCTATTTCTAAATAAAATAAATTTAAATAAAATATCTGAACTATTGATTACTAATTTGAGCTCTATCTTTCGGATTTTTATAGTCTCCGTGAGAGGACAATGAAGCTCCTAGAAGAATATTGTAACTTCGCTCCAAGCCCGAGGGATCGTTGACCTGACACCCATTCAGCAGCCATTAAGAATTCTGTAAGTCTTTTATCTTTACCGTGAAATTGACAATACAGAGAAGTAATATTAAGAATAAATAATATAAGGAAGAAATATAACAGGATTTGTAATTACAGGCTTTGAAATTATTAAGAAAAAACATTTGCATATTTTAATTAATAAATGATTAAAAATCCTATAAAATATTACAAATCCTTTTTTTAATGAGCATTTAGGTATCCAAAAATTAATTACTCGCTGCCCTTTTTATTTTGATATTTTTAGGTCCAAAGATTTGTTCGTTTGATCGTTTTGATTTTTACATCCTGCAATTTGTAGATATTATACCATCTTATAAATGTTATAACGTTGATGTTTAGGTATTCATTTGTTTTTCACAATGTAATATTTTTAGGCATTTCTTTTTCATATCCTCGATAACATAATTAAAAATATTTACATTATTGTATTGTTAGAATCTGTGGTTGGTTTTTGTAATTCCCTTTTCACATTGCCCTAACAACTGTTGACTCCTGTATTGCATGTACTCGACTTGTAGTAGGTGAGTCCTACTACAAGTCGATTGATTGTAGTAGGATTGATAAAGGTGATTGATTCTTTCTTTTGGAATAAAATTTTGTCTGAAAAGTTCGCTTATCGTGTTTTTGATTGAATTAATGGTAAAATCCAGAAATTAAATTGTAATTTGGCTCTAGTGAGCTAGTAGTTAAAATATTAGAATAGCTTGATATGAGACGAGTCTATTTTAATAAGTTAAGAGATTGATTTGAATCAAAGTTATTCCATTTATTCGTTTACAATCCTTCATATTATACGATTTTAGACATATTGATGATGTAAAATATATGATAAATGGGCCGAAGTCAATCCAATCAATAAACTGTATTACAGCTCTATTATTTCATTCAACCAGCTCTGTATTTCATATTTTTCTCCTTAAAGAATATGCTTGTTTTCATGAAATCAAAAATCAGCCATTTTATATTGTGTATAGGCATATTTAATTTTTAATAAATTAATCCTGATTACAAGCCACATTGAATTTGGAATGCACTAGTTATATACTATAAACTATTCTTTATCCTTCCGATGCTGCTGCATTATTTCCTCAGAACAATCCAGTCAGACAATCACATTCCTTCCCCGAATATTTTACTCGAGAATTTATTAGATACCCAAACAGGAAATTACCAGAATATCTTAATCAATGGCGTTTAGTTCCGGTTGTCAAGATAGATTGGCGTCTACGAATGCTTGATTTTACCTTATTCTTAGATATTTTGTGTTTCTGTGAATAGTTTAACTCCATTGTCTAGAAATATCCAATATATGCTTGCGAGTTAGTTTGATTTAACAATGATGCCCAGGTATTGGGTGCACTTAAAAGCTAAAATTTAACCATTTATTGAGTTAGAATATTTAAACTTATTTTACAAAATACTTCGTCAGCAAAAAAAAAAATTAAAATATTCAGGAACACTTATTTTAACTTAAAATAATATTATATATTTTTGTATTTCATTCATCACAACATATGGATGACCTTTACAAATATCAAGAGGAGGAAATATCTGTAAATAAAAACAGATGTTCAATTACAATCCTTCAGCTGCTAATTGTGTAATTCTTTTATATATATTCCTTGCCCTTTATTGATTTTAGGTAACAACTAGATGCGAACAAATAATTTTAGCATCCTCTACTAAGCATTTTGTATTAGAGGAAGCATTCACGTGTTGAACTGTAAGCAGATTCTATGTCTGCAAACTGGTTGTACTGCAACGACCATCTTTAACAAATTATAAGTAAGCCAAAAAAATTCATAATGAGGCCATCATATTCATTCTCTGGTTCGTCCATTTATTTTTTCAAGAATCTTGCTGCAAGATATTCCCTTGAGGACCCTAAAATATTTTTGTCAAAAACAAAAAAATTAAAAGATTCAAAATTAAAATAAACTTATTTCATAAAGAATGTATTTATTTAAATAGGCGATTTTGTTTTCTTAATACATTAATAGTAATTAAAAATTACAATTTTTAGCATAATATACTTAAACTCGCTAAAGTATTTAAGCATCTTCATTTATAGTCGATCACTTCTGATTTTTTTAAGTAATTTAAAGCACGTTTTAAATCTGTTGTGATAATTAGTAAAGCACAAAGGAATTAAAATTTTGTCAGCACATTTGAAAAAATAATTCTTTAAATTATTTAATCTGAATCGTAAAATATCTTGTATGTTATTTAAATCTTTTAATGTCCAATCTTAGTTCCTTTAGAATTGAATTTCCAGGAATAAATTTTCATTTTCATTATTTCCCTAGGCGGCACAACGAGTACCTGCATGAGAAAATGCCGTATAAATTGCGATATTCTCATTTTCCTAGTAGTAACGTTGTATCCCCTCCATTTCAAAAATGAGATATCCAGAGTTATAC
Organism: Argiope bruennichi; assembly: GCF_947563725.1. NCBI lineage: Eukaryota > Metazoa > Arthropoda > Arachnida > Araneae > Araneidae > Argiope > Argiope bruennichi. Next base: position 63,323,885 of record NC_079153.1, on the reverse strand, counting down.
TGAGCCCGTTAGAGGCCCTTAGGACTCAACCAGTTTCCTAACTCCCATCGTCACGGTTATTCAACTAAGCAAGAAACTTTGGGAGGTGCCGGCGTCCTAGCATAGGGGTGGCTCGTCTTCTCCGTGATCTGGGCATCCTGGGTTCGAGTCCCGGTTTGGGCATGGTTGTTCTTCAGCTGTTCTATCTGCGAGATGCGTGTATGTGCCCTCCTGTAAAAAGGGGTTATGCAAACGAATGAGTGTTGCGTGAGTAGCAAAGTAGTACTCTTGGCCCTAATTGGCGCTACTATAAAAACAAGAGATGCTCCTCCACCGGCTTCGTAACAGCGGGCTTGTCAATGGCAAGTGCTATAAGAAACAACAACAACTTTGGGAGGTTGGGAATATCTTTTAAAGCATTTGCGGTAGATAGCATTATAATTTAGAAAGTTTATCAATTTATACTTTTAAAATATCGAAATCTGAACGATACTGCCTTCATACACTCCTCCAATTGTCCCTACTGAATGGTTCCAAAAATTTTCTCTCCCATCTCCGATGGGTTACTAATTCGACAAGTTTTTTTCCGAAATATATGAAAAAAATGGAGTGGATGGTTGCCATTTATCATCGAAACGGGTTACAAAAGTCAGCAAGACTGGCCGTCTCTGTATTGGATGCCATAAGGGGCTTTACGGATAAGCGTTGCTTAAGCTTTGGAAAAGAATTCGCTGCTTTTGATATTTGATGGGATTATTCCTGTCTTTACACCCTTACCATAGTGCCATTTATATTATAGGCTCACTAGAAAACCTTTGAGAGTGCCAGTGTACCAAAACATGTTATATTAAGAAACGTTTAAAAAATTAAAAATTGAACTTTTAACTCTTCATGATTTGGGGGGGGGGCGTTTTAAGTCATGCACCCTTCACACTCCTTATATGGCCGACAATGTTCATCACCTTCTCGAAATAATATCGGATAGCATTTTTTGCCATTGATTGCGTAGCAATATTTCGAATATAATTTACAGAAAGATCTCGACAAAGACCTTCCACTTTCTTTAGGTAATATATACATTAAGCCATTTGGAACATTATGACACTGTAAAGACGCAGAATTTTTCTTGATCTTCAAACTTTTCTTATTACCGATTTTTATGGGTTTCTTTAAGGTATGCTTGAACATTTACTTCTTTATGGCTCTTTTTTTTTATGTATTCCTAGTTATTGAAGGGCTCTTTTTCTTTTCTCTAAATTGTACATTTTCTTTCTTAATGAGCATTTACATTTATATCTTTAAAAAAACTATTAAATCGTAATCATGTTTTTGGATTTTTTTGTATCTGACTTTTTTTTTATTGTGCAATATTTTTGAATTTATAACCGGATATTTAACATATATATAACACTTAATGATTCTAAGTAAATGAGAATCCATTAAAATATACTTTTGACGTTAATGTTGGACACATCAAATATTTTTTCTACCTTTAAAGACTTAAATATCTGAAATTATTTGTTTTGCAAGTGAAAGAGTTAGTAAAAATACATTAATTGAAAAATTAAACAAATTTTCTGCGTTTTCAGGTATTTAACTAAAATTTTAGCTTACAAAAAGGATTTTATGCATAAATAAAATTTAAATTATTACTTTTTTTAATAATTCCGATTTTGTTTCTGCATAATTTGTTCA